>NC_059158.1:123679467-123989524 GCF_019923935.1 Bubalus bubalis
GTGGAGGACAGAGAAACCTAGCGTGCCACAGTCCATGAGCTCGCAAAGCATCAGACATGACTTAGCCACTGAACAACAACAACTATAACAACAAACCCCATTTTTAAACTGCTTGTTATTCTCTGCTTATAAATAACCATTCCTACTGTTGTTTTTAATAGAAAGCTATTTATCAGTCTTATACTTTCTTTAATGTAGATCCAAGAAGTATAGGTGTGATTAATGTTGAAGGAATCATGTAACTCTTAAATGATTGCGGTACTTTTCTATTTTCTTCCTTTCAGTGAGCTCTGTGAGCAGAGTATGGACATTATGCTGACTCCAGAAATGATCGAAGCGGAATTCCCAATGCTGGAATACAGGGACACCAAGAAGGAGAAGTAAGTGGATGCTTTATGCCTTAGGAAGAGGTAGCCCAGGATAAAATTTGTCCTACATGACATACAGAACTGTTTGAATCTAAAAACATGTCCAAAGAGACACATTTCCAGTGCTTTAGGTGTTTAGACATGTATCCTATTTACCACCCATGCCACCTCCAGCCTCGTTGCTTATCTTTAGTCACTGGGCCTCAGTCTCCCCATTCAGAACATGCAGAAAACAAAACCTCTCTCCCGGGCGGTTGTGAAGATTCCATGAGATGCCAGTGTGAGGACACCTCTCCGGGTGCTTGCTCTGCACATGTGAACCCTTTCCTGCGTCTCTGCATCAGGGACAGCTAGCTAGGCAGACATTACCATCATCCTTCAGAACTTGGTTTTGAAGAATACTTTGGTAAAGGAAATAACCACTAGAGTTCATATGGTTTGTAAGTTTGAAATTCCAGATATCCTTTTAGAATTATTTAAGTCTTTTTAAATTATTAAAATGTTAGAAAATATAGAAAAATATAAAGAATGAAATAAAAACAATAATCCTACCACCCAGGGTCAGTACCTTGTACATTTTGGTATGTGGTCCTCCAAGTATTAATACTTTAATTATTTAAATAACTCACAAACACCTACTGTATTTTGTTAAACTGTATATACAGTCGTCCCACAGTATCCATGGGGGATTGGTTCCAGGACACCCCTCAGCCTGGGTACTAAAATCTGTGGATGCTCAAGTCCCTTATGTAAAATGGCATAGAATTTGCATATAACCTATGCACATCCTCCTATACTTTAAATCATCTCTGCATTACTTATAATATCTCATCCAGTGTAAATGATTTTTAAATAATTTTCATCATGCAGTAAATTCAAGTTTTGCTTTTTGGAACTTTCTCATATTTTTTTCCACCTGGGGGTTGGTTGAGTCTGAAAATGCAGGACCTATGGACACAAAGGGCCAACTGTATGTGTTTAAGTGAATTCTGTCATATTGTTCATATTGTTTTATCTTCTAGACTTTCATTTAGCATATTGTTATCGTACATTTATAAATATAGATATCCATCTTTATATCTTACTGGTAGATATACCATCATGTGCTAACTGATCTTTCTACTGATGATCATGTCAACTCTTCAGTGTTTTGCTCTTGCCAGTAGGGCTTCAGCAAATTTCCTAGTGCCATAATTCCTTGCAAACTTATCAAACTGTCTCCTTAGGATAAACTTTGAAACATAAACACTAAATCCATGTTCATTTTAAGGTTTTAATACATAGTGCTTTGCGCCATCCAGGAAAATATCAACAAACATCCTACCAGCAGAGGTCAGGATGCCCACAATCAAATGCCCTGAACAACATGGATATTATCAGACGTTTTTTTCTTCTTTTCCAATATGATAGGTTTTTAATGACCACATTATTGTTTTAATTTTAACTTCTTCGTTTATGAGTGATGGTAAAAATTTTCCTACACTTACCAAATATTTTTCTTCTTTTATCTGGGGCTTTTTTGCCTATATTGCAGAAAGTCTTTATCTTATTCTTATTTATAAGAGTGCCTCATATATTAAGGATAATTACCCTTCCTTGTGTATGCTGTAAATTTTTTAGCTTGTCTTTTTTGTTCAGGGTGTTTGGAGGAGGCCCTGCCTTTTCAGAAAGGAATGCCCACATATCTTAGAGGAGCAAGGGGTTCCTTTGGTTCATTTGTAATAGTAACAGAAACCTATAGCAAACCAGCACTTCTCAGAAAGTAGATTAGCAGCTTCTAAAACAAAATTTAGGGGAAAAAAATTTTAATAGAATTTCAGTGAGCATCTGTTTTAATCAGCTGTTTAGCAACAAAATATGTTATACTACATAGTACATCTGACGCCTCAACAAAGAGATGCACTTTGCATTTTGTTTCAGGTTTCAAACATATGGCTAAGAGTTTTAAATAAAACCTTTTTTTTTCAGTTTGAAAAACTGCCCCTGGACTTAGAACAGTTTGCCCCATGAGCAGGGTAATATCCAATACCTCATTGTTTACTTGCTGTGTCACCTGGTTTTTTCGCCATTTTAACTACAGAAAGTAATATCAAATGCCATTTGATTATCAAATGAGTATTAAATGAAATAGAACTTATTACTTTATATATCTTCACCCAAAGAAAAAAATTCCCTCTTCTTTTTTAATGTATTTCAACTACTTTACCAAAAAAAAAAAAAAAAACAGAAAAAACAACAATAACTCTAAGCATTTTCTGCACACCAAGTTATTTTTTTCAAAATACACATACATTTCACACATTTTCAATAAATAGATCCATGGCATTTTGAATTCACCTATTTTGCAGTTTAAATTATTTTTGTACATTTTTTCATGTGCCAAAATTATCAATATAATTATCAGTTTATTGGCTGTATAGTAGTCCAATGATATCTCACTGATGATTTTTTTCAAAGTTTTATTGGAGTATAGTTGATTTACAATGTTGTATTAGTTTCAGGTGTACAGCACAGTGATGTGTGTATATATATGTATATATATAAATATGAAATATGGGGAAAGAAATGGCAGCCCACCCCAGTATTCTTACCTGGAAAATCCCATGAACAGAGAAGCCTGGTGGGTTACAGTTCATGGGGCCCAAAGAGTCAGACACAACTTATCAATTCAACCACCACCACTGTGTGTGTGCTAAGTCACTCCAGTCGTGTCCAACTCTGTCGGACCCTATGGACTGCAGCCCACCAGGCTCCTCTGTCCATGGGATTCTCACATATGTGTGTGTATCTGTTTTTTTTTCAGATTCTTTTCCCTTATAGGTTATTACAAGATACTGAGTAGGGTTCCCTGTGCTGTACAGCAGGGATTCAGTTCTGAAATTCTCTCCATGTATACCAAGCATGACCCGATGCTCAGTTCTGTCTTTTCAGTCCTTACTTATGCCTTTTTTCACCTCCTTCAGCTTCAGCTGGAAGCAGACAGAGTGTAAAGCTTGGACAGACAGGGACAGAAATAAAAAACACATCAGTGATACTTAATGTCCCCATGAAGACTGCTGTCAATTTGGTTTCTGGCAAATACTTATTTTCATGGATGCAAAGAATCATCTGCTCTTTCTTGAAGGCTGTAATCAACCCAAGAGCTTCCTTGCTATCTTGATGGTGATCTCACCCTCTCAAGACCTACTAAGGAGAATTATATTGCAAAATATCCAAGAAACTATGTGAGTGACTTTAGTTGTTGACACATCATTCAGCTCCCCTTAGATTATCACAATATCACTCAGCCATTAATATATTTAAGGGCTGACATGAACTATATATTTTTAGATGGATTTCATAAAGTGGTGCCAATTAATTTTTTAATTATATGCATTAGGGAAGTTTTAATTTTTTCAGTTTGAGGTACTTCTCCTTTTTCAAAACTTTCAGGCATTTGCCAAAACTTTAGGAAGTTTCACTCTCCTTAGGAAATATTTCACAAGCACTTAATTTTATTTTTTTGAAGTATAGTTGAGTTACAATATTGTGTTAATTTCTGCTGTACAGCAAAGTGATTCAGTTATACAGATATATTCTTTTTCATATTCTTTTCTATTATGGTTTATCATAGGATATTGAGTATAATTCCCTGTGCTGTACAGAAGGACCTTGTTTGTCCATTCTCTACATAATGTTTGCATCTACTAACCCCAAATTCCCAGTCCATCCCCCCCACTGCCTCCCCCTTGGCAACCACAGATCTGTGAGTCTGTTTCTATTTTGTAAATAAGTTCATTTGTATAAATTTTTTATGTTCCACATGTGAGTGATATCATATGGTATTTGTCTTTCTCTCCTGACTTCACTTAGTATAATAATCTCAAGGTCCATTCATGTTGCTGCAAATGGCATTATTTCATACTTTTTATGGCTGAGTAATATTCCAGTGTGTATATGTACCACATCTTCTTTATCCATTCCTCTGTTCATGGACACTTAGGTGGCTTCCATGTCTTTGCTGTTGTCAATAGTGCTGCTGTGAAAACAGAGGAGAAGCACTTAATTTTGTCTTGAATTCTTCTAACTGGACAGATCATATAGCTGAGCTCACCATCCTTAGATATCTGTGCTTTCAACCAAATACACTAATTCTGTCCTCCCAGGTATTTGGAAAGTTCTACCCTTCACCATGCCAGCAACATCCAGGCTCCACATCAGCCACTCCTCGACCCAGGTGCAGAACCCTCCTTCTTGAGTCCCCCCTTCCGGAGCCATTGTCAGAGTCAGAGATACTGTGTGTCCACTTTACTCATAAACATAAGGAATCAGCTCCTGCCCACTGAGCATTTAGAAGCCATCATGCCGGGATGTCCATGCATAAGTTCTCATTTCTCTTTGCAACAATCCTCAGAGATGGGAATTCCCACCACGTGTACCTCTGGAAACGGAGGCTGAGAGTTTAGGTCACTTGGCTCTGCTAAGAACCTAGTGCAACTGAGACAGGAAATCAGGTTGGAATCACCTCCAGCCAGGTGTTTTCACTGGTAACTAAATGATCACAAAGTATGGTTTATACTGTGTTTGTGTATAAACAGCTCCTCCCGTCTCCATGAGGCATCACTGGTGACACTGGGCCCAGAAGCAGGGTGGTGATGGGTGAACTGAATGTTTTAAGAAGTGCCCTGGTGTGTCCTCATCGGGTTTGTGTTTTATATATATATCTATTTAGAGAGGTGAAAGACCAAGCACAGCCAACGGAGAAGGCAGGAGAGAAGGTGCTCGAGGAGCTGAAGAACCTGCGGAGCAAAGCGCTCAGCTCCTACCTGATCCTAGAATGAAAACCACCAGGAGACCAGTGCCTCTCACTTCCTTTCTGCAGGTCACCATGGTCCTCTGTGTCTGCTTATGTTCCGGCCATTTGGGGAATTAAAGTTTTAGAGAAAAAGACTGAAATATAGATGATGTACATATTTTAAACTTATAGTTTTTTCTTTTAAGAAATAAAATGTCGTTAGTATGATGGCAATGTTCGGAGCTTCTTGCTGCAAGATTTAGTGTGGGCACAAAGGCTTCCAAGTGCTGAGAGGCTGGGAGCCCTTTGGAGGGGCCAGAGGCCGGAAGAGCTGGGGAGGGGTTGCACCCCTGCCAGCTCCCACGGCCACTGAGCACCCCTGACTCTGACTTTGGGAACTGCTCCCAGAAAGAGCAGTGCTGATGAGGACACCAGCTCCTAAGCAGCTGTGTGGCAGCAGACACAGGCAAGGAGGCTAGAAATGGAGGGGACACTGTGGGGCAACTAGAACTTGCTGACTGGCCTGGGAGGAATGGATAACACCTCTGTGAGGACTCTCAGAAGCAGCTGGGGTGGCAGGGCTTTGCCTTGGGGTCAGGAGTCCTGGTGATTAGTCAGTAAAAAGCAGGCCTTTTGACTGTGTGTATTAACATGACTCCATTCTCATGCATGAGCTGGCCGCAGGTCAGAATCACATAGAGAGCTTCATAAAAACCAGCTGAATCATTGTTGTATTTAAAATAGGTAGCCAACAAGATTCCACTAGGTAGTACAGGGAACTCTGCTTGATATTCTGTAATAACCTATATGGAAAAGAATTTGAAAAAGAATAGATACATGTATATCTATAACTGAATCACTTTGCTGTGCGCCTGAAACTAACACAACATTGTTAATCAATTATACTCCAATAAAAATTAAAAAACAGCTGAATCAGGTTGTCTGGGGTAGGACCCAAGCAGTAATAATCTTTAAAGCTCTCCAGGTGGACCTAATGTGCAGCCAGGAGTGAGAACCACTGGCCTCCAGGATAAAGTCTAAATTCCTCTTCCGGGGGCTCTAAGCCCTTGCTTCACTGGGTTCTGCTTCTAGCTTTCCTCTGCCCCCGCTCTCAGCTCTCTATAGGGCAGTGGGGACTGCTGGCTTGGGTGGCTGTCTGGTTGTGGGTGGATGCTGGTCCTCCTCTTACTAACCATGTGGCTCCCTTAACATCTCTGAGCTTGTAAGACTGGGCTCCAGTGCTCACTGCCCATAGGGCTGTGAGAATGACTTTAGGAAACTTGAAAAGGGTACCTATTATTAAACAGTAGTTGAAAAATCTGAGCTCCTGCAATTTGCAGGGCAAGACTGGAGCAGCAGTAATTTTAAAAGTTTTTTCATTTTGAAATAATTTTAGACTTAAGGAAAACTTGCAAAACTAAAACAGTGAGCTCACATATATAGTACCTAGCTTCCCCGATGTTGACATCTACTGTGGGACAACCATCAAAAACAGGAAATTAAAACTGGCTGGGGACTTCCCTGGCAGTCAGTGGTTAAGACTGTACTACCACTGCATGGGGTGTGAGTTCAATTCCTGCTCAGGGAATATGGTTCAGCACATATGGCTCGTGGCCAAAAAATAAATAAAAGAAAATTTCTTGAACTGAATAAAAAAATGAAAATGCAACATATCAACTTTTATTATTTTTTTGACAGCACAAGGTAGTTTTTATTTTTATTTTTTATAACAGAAGTATTTTTATTTTTATTTTTTTACTTTATAATATTGTATTGGTTTTGCCATACATCAACATGAATCCTCCACGGGTGTACACGTGTTCCCCATTCTGAACCCCCCTCCCACCTCCCTCCCAGTACCATCCCTCTGGGTCATCCCAGTGCAGCAGCCCCAAGCATCCTGTATCCTGCATCGAACCTAGACTGGCGATTCGTTTCTTATATGATATTATACATGTTTCAATGCCATTCTCCCAAATCATCCCACTTTCTCCCTCTCCTACAGAGTCCAAAAGACTGTTCTATACATCTGTGTCTCTTTTGCTGTCTCGCATACAGGGTTACCGTTACCATCTTTCTAAATTCCATATATATGCGTTAGCATACTGTATTGGTGTTTTTCCTTCTGGCTTACTTCACTAACATATCAACTTTTAAAAATTACAAAACAAAACAAAACAAAACTGGCTCAGCATTGTTGACCAGTTTCTCCTTATTTTCTTCTCACCTGTGACAGCCCCTCTGTAGTCCCTGAATGGCAAGGTTCCCAGCCAGCCTGGTACCAGGGCCCTGCCTCACAACAGCCCTTCCTTTCCTTAAAGAAGTTCGAGGGTGTCTGTGTTTTACCACCAAAGAGATGAATCAGATCACAGGATTCAGCCAAGGCATCTTCCCCAACAGCGGGGTCTTCAGCAAAACTTTCTTTTCAGATACTCTTTTTGCAGGAAGTTTGTTAAAGCTGTTGTGAAAAGACTTGAGAGGAAGCAAGACATGGGAAAGAGCCTGAAGACTGACACACCATACTTACGCCCCCAGTAATGAACAGTGCAAGCACTTGTGCACACACACATGCACACACATGCCCTTCCCAGGTCCAGTGCAGTATCTCACCCACTAGAGGCCATAAGAAGTGGGCCCTTTTTTATGCGATCACTCTCCCCAATGGTAGAGTTGACCCGAACCTAAGGACAGGCTACTTTTCAGGTCCCCACTGCCTGGAGCTCAGTTGGCCACCCTTAGGGCACCAGTGGTTCTGCTGCTCCCCAAAGCCTCCTTCCAAAGCTCCCCGCTCAGCATCAGGCTGAAGCATCTGAACTGCAAGCCTAAACAGGATACCCAGGGCCTCTCCTATAACTTCCAGCCAATAACTCTCGACCTTTAACTAAACCGGTTTCCCACCTTTCCGTGGATGCTAAGTCTAGAGGACTTACCAGGACTAAGCTCCTACTCCGCCATACGGTTTACCTCAGCTGGCACCAGAAGTCAAGCTGGATTAACCGAAAGGTGAAAGGAGGCAAGACGCTGGTTACTACCATCCTCAGTTGTTCACGTCATGAACTACAGGAAGGAGGGCTGCCAGTGAACCGTCGTAGACGGAAACATCGTTCTTCCTCTTTCTGTGCTTCCTACCAGATGGAGAATCCCCAGGAGAAGAGCTATGAACCAGACTGCAGGCTCCCACCCTCCACCCCAGACGGTGGAGCCACACAGCTAGTCTCTACTGCGGGAGGGTGCTGATGTGGTCAGGGCAGTTTTGGGTGAGAGATGAGACTGAAGTTTCAAAATAATGAAACTGAGTCTTAACCAAAGTGATATTGTCTAAGTAACCAACATTGACTGACAAATTATAGACTCAGACTGTGCATCCTTAGGGGGGCCTATTAATAAACAGGAAATCAGATGGTTTGAAGAGTACAGCTGGTAGCAATTATTGGGAAAAAAATCTTTCATTTATTTGTAAATGAGCTGATACTACTCACTGTTCACACTATAGTCATCACCAGCTTCTGATGTCAAAAAAGATATCAAGGAATGAGAGAAATTATTATTATTGGTGGAAATATAGGATCTGGGAAGCAAGAGGGGGCTGTGCAGAGCAGCCAAGGCAAGGGGCCCAGGGTCTAATTTGGTATTATATTATACCAAATTATAATACCAGTATTATAATAGATGGCATGCTCATTAAAGTTAGTATTTGTGGCAATAGGGAAACTAGTATAAAAGACAAAACATATTTTATATTAGAACAAGGTCTGTTTAAGTAGTCAAACTGTAGTTAAATTTAAGATGGTATAATTCCAGGGACTTCCCTGGTGGTGGTGGGGTCCAGTGGGTAAGACACCATGCTTCCAATCCAGGGGACAAGCGTTCTCATCCCTGGCTCAGGAGAATCCCAGATCCTGTGGGGCCAAAAAGAAAAAAATGATATGATTCAATGACATTTTTAAAATACATCTTTTTGGGGTCTGCCTCTGAAATGGCCACTGAGCCACTGTCCACTCCCAGGGCCAAGTAGCATGGTCTGACATATGCCCAAAGCTCTTAGAGTTTGGTCTCTAGTACCATTCCGGAAGAGGAAGCAAAAAACCTTGGAAAGTATCTGATTCTATATCTCAGTGCAAGGATAATTAAGATGTTTCTGGAGCATGCATTTGTTGCCAGAAAGAAAGTATGCTTTCAAAGTGATCCAGGACAATTTGAAAGGATAAAGGAGCCAGTTGAAAGGAGCTCCCACTGAGCAAGTGGTGACAGTTTTGGCACTAGAAAGAAAGCAGTAGCTCTCTGCAGAGCCATATGAGACATGCTAGGGGAAAGAAAGGGGGAAGGGGAAAAGGCACGTACAAGATTTTAATGATATTTACAGTATGTTGATGAAGCCAAATGATGAGTATACTGCACTGAAGTTCTGGTCAACATCAAAATTTCATCATTACAAATCAAATAGCTAAAATATTCATCGCATTCCTGGTAGGAGATGCAGAATCGTATCAGCTCTACTCAAGCAATGAAAAATTGTGGAGGATTTTACTATGACAAAAAAGACATAGGCTTGAGAAGTCCAATTATCTCCGTAAATAAATGCCAACTCATGACAAATCAACCTGGACCCTTGTTGTTCTGGACCCCTGTCCTGGGCAAGAAGATCCCACCAAGAGTTCAGTCCACAGCACCCCAGGGTAAAGTGGCCCATGAGGGTGGTTCTGTGCTCCAGGATTAGCGGAATACATTTGAAATGTCAAGATGAATAAAAGAATCTACCTAAGTTGATATTTCTGTGCTGGGTAGTTATCTGTAATAACAAGTTTTATTCCTCTGTTTTATATGTACTTCATTTAAGATGTTTAAAACAGGTAAGAGGATCTGTTACATTTCTGTGTCTGTTTTATTAGACTTATAAGAGTTGCCTAGTGGTTAAGAATATATTGCATATAAGATTTGATTTGGGAATAAGACTACTTGGCAGGGGTTGGATATTGTTATATTTAAGAGAACCAACTAAAGTTGAAAGTATAGTTTGAGATGTCCAAGAGAATTTGACCAATTAAGTACAGAAGTGCTATGGTAAGATTAAGGAAGATTTAATTATAAAGCCCATGGTTAATTGACAGTTAACCAAAGAACAGGTAGAAACAAAATCTTCTTTTTATACAAAGATCATTGAATTTATTAATAAGATAACAATATTTGTAAATTGAGGTTTTAGGCTTAAGAGATACGAGATATTTAAACGATCCTTATCAATAGTAATTAAATAGTAATTGATAGTAATTAAAGCATAAGTAACTCTTAAGTATTCCTTTCATGCCCAAAAGCCTCCTCAGAAAACATTTTAGGAAGAAATAGAAAATCTGAAAGCCTTATGACTAGTGAGGAGATAGAATCAATAATCAAAAGTATCCCAACCAGGAGAAGTCCTGAAGCCAATGGCTTTACTGGTGAAGACTGCTAAATATTTAAAGAAGAACTAATGCCAATCCTTCTCAAACTTTTCCAAAAAATTGAAGAGGAAGGATTCATTCTATAGCCAGCGTCACTCTGATACCAAAGTCAGATTAAGACACTGCTGCTGCTGCTGCTGCTGCTAAGTGGCTTCAGTTGTGTCCGACTCTGTGTGACCCCAAAGACAGCAGCCCACCAGGCTCCCTCATCCCTGGGATTCTCCAGGCAAGAACACTGGAGTGGATTGCCATTTCCTTCTCCAATGCATGAAAGTGAAAAGTGAAAGTGAAGTCGCTCAGTCGTGTCTGACTGTTCACAACCCCATGGGCCGCAGCCTACCAGGCTCCTCCGTCCATGGATTTTCCAGGCAAGAGTACTGGAGTGGGTTGCCATTGCCTTCTCTGGATAAAGACCCTACAAGAAAAGCAAATTTCAGGCCAATAGCCCTTATGAACATTAATGCAAACATTCTCAACAAAATAGGAATTCAGCAGCATATCGAAGAGATTATACATCATGACAAAGTGGGATTCATTCCTACAATACAAAGATGGTTCAACATATGAAAATCAATCAATATAATATACCACATCAACAGAATAAAGAACAGAAACCACATGATCAACTCAACTGATGCAGGGAAAGCGTTTGAAAAGTTCAACACCTTTTCATGAATAAACACTCAACAAACTAGGAATGGAAGGAAACTGCCTCAACATAATAAAAGCTATATATGAAAAATCCACAGCAAACATCCTAGTCAATGGTGAAAGACCGAAAGCTTTTTCTCTAAGATCAGGAACAAGACAAGAATGCCTACTTTCACCAGTTCTATTCAACATAGTCCTAGAAGATCTAGCCAGATTAGGCAAGGAAAAGAAATAAAAGGCATCCAAATTGGAAAGGAAGAAGTAAAATTATCTCCATTCATAGATGATACAAAATTACGTTTAAAAAGCCCTAAACATTGCACAAAAACCTGTTAGAGCTAATAAATGAATTCAGCAAACTAGCAGGATACAAAGTCAACACACAAAAGTCAGTTGCTATACACTAACAATAAACAATCTGAAAAGGAAATGATGATAGCAATTCCATTTACAATGGCAACGAAAAGGATAAAATGCTTAGGAATGACCTTAACCAAAGAGGTGAAAGACTCATACACTGAAAACTACAAAACATTGCTGAAAGAAATCAAAGAAGACATAAATAAATGGAAATACATCCCATGTTCATGAAGTGTAAGACTTAATATTATTAAGATGGCAGAACTACCCAAAGCAATCTAAAGATTCAAAGCAATCCCTATCAAAGTCCCAATGATATTTTTTGCAGAAATAGAAAAATCCATCCTAAAATTCATATGGAATTTCAAGGGACCCTGAATACACAAAATGATCTTGAGAAAACAACTAAGCTGAAGGATTCATACTCCCTGATTTCAAAACTTACTAAAAAGCTACAGTGTCAAAATGGTGTGAGTGCAGGCATAAAGACATACACAAAAATCAATGGAGGGCTTTCCTGGTGGCTTTCCAGTAAAGAATCCACCTGTGATGCAGGAGACCTGGCTTCAATATCTGGGTTGGGAAGATTGGGGAAAGGAATGGCTACCCACTCTAGTATTTTTGCCTGGAGAGTTCCAAGGACAGAGGAGCCTGGCGGGCTACAGTCCATGGGGTTGCAAAGAGTCAGACATGACTGAAGTGACTTAGCACATATAATAATGGAACAGAATAAAGAGTCCAGAAATAAACCCTGGCATATATGATCAAATGATTTTTGATAAAGGTGTGAAGACTACTCAATGGGGGACAAAAGTCTTTTCAGCAAGTGTTGCTGAGAAAACTGTCTATCCACATGGATCCTTATCTAACAGCAAATTAAAAAACTAACTCAAAATGGATCAAAGACCAAAATTATACAACTCTTAGAAGGAAACATAGGGCAAAAACTTCATGACACTAGCTCTGGCAATAATTTTTTGGATATGACACAAAAGGCATGGGCAACAAAACAGAAATCGGAGATTTGGAATTTATGAAAATTTAAAATGTTGTGCATCAAAAGACAATATCCTCAGATTTAAAAGGCAACCCATAGAATGGGTGAAAATATTTGTATCACATATCTGATAAGGGATTAACATCTAAAGTATACTGACAACTCCTAAAACTCAACCACAAACACAAAACCCAACCCAATTAAAAAATGGACAAAGGTTTTGAATAGACATTTCTCCAAAGAAAATATACGATGTCCAAGGAGCATATGAAAAGGTGCTCAAAATCGCTAATCACTAGAGAAAAGCATATCAAAACTACAAGATACCACCACATACACATACTAGAATGACTACTATTAAAAAAACAGAAAATAACACACATTGATAAAGATGTAAAGAAATTGGAACGCTTGAGCACTGTTGGCAGGAATGTAAAACAGTACAGCCTCTGTGGAAAACAGGATGCCAGATCCTCAAAAACTTTAAAAATGAAATGAACATATTATACAACAGTTCTACTTCTGTGTATATACCCAAAAGAATTGAAAGCAGGGTCTTGAAGAGATATTTGTACACTCATGTTCACAGTAGCAAGATCTTAATAGCAAAAATGCAGAAGCAACCCAAGTGCCCATCAACAGGTGAATGGATAAGCAAAACCTGCCATATTCATATGGTGCAACATTATTTAGCCTTAGAAAGAAGGAAGTTCTGATTCCATTTACAGGAGATACTTAGTGATTGAAATATAGAGACAGAATGTAGAATGGTGGATGCCAGAGAGCAGAGGGAAGAGGAATGGAAGTTATTGTCTGATGGATACAGAGCTTCAGCTTTACAAGATGAAGAGCTATGGAGGTGGACAGTGGTGACGGTTGTCCTACTACTGTACTATATGCTATAAAATGGTCAAGATAGGAAATATCATGTGTATGCCACCACAATGGAAAAAAAAAAGCAACCATCAGATGCCCTTTTATCCATCATGGATGCTTATCCCTATATTCATATCCTGTTCATCCTCTAACCTAGTCCGAATCACCCACCCCTTGCAGGCTTCTCAGGCTTCACTGTGACTTTACAAAGCTTCGTCCATCACCGGCAAATTCACCACAACTTCACCTGTACTTCAGGGTCTACAGACCTCTTCTGCAAGTGGCCAGATAGTGTTTTAGGCTCTGGACAGACTGTCTCTGTCCTGGCTACTCCCCTCTGCCCTTCTGAGGGAAAGCAGCCACAGACAGCGCGTAAAGGAATGGCCTGGGCCCAGGTAGGCTGACCCCTAATCCTAGCACAGCAGCTGGGAAAGTGAGCTGACAGGTGTGACGCCGCTCCGCGGACTGTACAGTGCGGATCACTTGGGAGGAGATGGGGCAGGGGCCCCGCCAGCACAGAGCGCTTCGCGACGAGAAAAGATGGGACCTGGCAGTAGGACGGGGCGTGGGCTCCGACAGAAGGTCCGCCAGAGGCCTTCTGACCCACGCCCTGACGCTGGTCTCTCCAGTGCTACACAGGGACGGCCCAGACAGCCTTGGTGGAAAGAAACTGAGACCGCAGACAGAGCCCCCCAAAGACGTTCACTATCGGAGACTCGGCTCTAGCCGAGCAGCCAGGGTCCCGCCCTGCGCCCCGCCCCCGAGTTTCCCGCCCCCTTCGTCTCCGCCCCCGGAGCCCCGCCCCCGAAGCCGGCTGGCGTGTATTGCTATTTCAGCCCCGCCCCCTAGGGTCCCGCCCCCTTGTCTCCGCCCCCAGAACCGGCCGGCGTGCTTTGCGCCTGGCCCCGCCCGGCCCACGTGCTCGGCGTACCTGGCTGCGGCGGAGGAGGAGGTGAGAGTGTGGAATGGGGCGGGGAAACAACCGGACCCCAGCGGGCTCTTTTCGCGGTGTGTTCCAGCCGCGGGCGTAGCCAGGGGATGCGGCGTGGAGCGAGGGTCCTTCGCCCAGCCGCCTGCGAGATGCGCGGCACCCCCTCCCACGCCTCCCTGGGGCGCGCGGCCTTGGTGCTAGGGATCCTGGGGGAGTTAGGACATACATTTGGATCCTTCCTGTCCTGGCTTTGGTTGCCTCCTTAGCGAAAAGGCACAGTGACGTGACTCTTAAGGAATATGCTGCCTTCTTGTTTGCAGCAGTTTGTTTGCTAATTAAACACTTTAGAGACAGGAAGACAGTAAGCTTCAGCTGAAGTTAAATTGTGAATTTTACTGAAATATTTTCGGATGAAATAATAGTATGGCCCTACTGTGTTTGGAAATAAACTAGCTGGAGGGGATTATGCGTTTGAGTAGAGATGAAACAAAGTTAGCCATGACTTGACAGATTGAAGTTAGTTTATAATATGCAATTTTTTCCACTTTCATGCGTGTTTATAATTTATCATCAAAAATAATCTATAGTGAAAAATTTGCTGTGGACACTTGTGTTCAAATACCGGGCCTGTATTTGTCTGCTAGAGCTGTAGGGACAAGAACTGGGTGGCAGAAATGTGTTTTCTTGGAATTCTGGAGGCCCGAGGTCCAAGATCAAGGTGTCGGCAGGGCTGGTTTCTCTTCTGAGGCCTCTCCCGCTGGCTTGCAGACGGCCACCTTCTGGCCTGCGTCCTCGTAGTCCTTCTGTATCTGTGTCCTAATGGCCCACTCTAGATTGGATTAGGGACTACCCTAATGACCTGCTTTAACTTAATTACCTCTTTAAAGATGCTATCTCTAAGTACAGTCACATTCCTCCTCCTGAAAGTTAGGACTTCACCATAGGAATTTGGAGGGACGTAGTTCTGCCCATAGCTCTGCCACGTTACTAGTTGAGGCCTATCTGTGCTTCAGCATTCACCGCTTTAAAATAGGGACATCATAATGATAACGTCACAGAGTTGTGAGGAGTCAGTTGATAAATAATACGTGTAAAGCTCTCGGAACTGTGTCGGGCATATAGTAAGGACGGAATAAGCTGAGCATGTGTTTCATGTATAAATCAGTGCTCATGTTCAGTATGGCAGTGGAGTGAGAGGTGGGTTGCTTAGGGCCATGCCTAGCCGTGGGGATCAAAGTTGTAATTACAGCCATTCCACAGCTTCCCGAGACTCCCTGGCGGGGCCGTCCTGCATCCCCCTCAGCTTCCTGGGTTGCCCAGTGACCAGCACTGACAGGCCCATGGTTGTCTGTGGGCAGCGAGTGGACTGGCAGGGCTCAGCACGCTCCCAGCTGAGAGATGCCCTGACCCCTGTCTCACGATGCCCAGAAGTTTGCCTTGGCCAAGGGGTGTCTCCTCTTTGCCAGACACTGATTGTTTCATGTGTGTTTATTTACTCAGCACAGACACCCTCCTGGTGGGCCCTTGTCACGTGCGCATTTGGTAAGTGGTGACGCAGAGACAGAGCTGGGGCCAGTTCTTGGCTACTGTGCGTATTGCATCGGTTTAAGAGGCTGTGGCCCCGGGGTGTTTGGTCTGCAGGCCGACCCCAGCAGTTGTTGGCTTACTTCTCTTTCTCTTGGCCCAGGTTACAGCAGTGGCAGCCGTCATGGCAGGTCCCCTGTGGCGGGCCACAGTGTTTGTGCAGAGACACAGGACAGGCCTGTTGGTGGGCTCCTGTGCAGGCCTGTTTGGGGCCCAGATCTCGTACCACCTCTTCCCGGATCCTGTGGTCCAGTGGCTGTACCAGTACTGGCCTCAGGGCCAGCCAGCGCCTCTGTCCCCAGAACTGGAGAGGCTCTTCCAGGAGGTGCAGCAGGACATTGGCATCCCCTCAGGCCACCACTTTGAGGCCTTTACCACCTTCACCTTCCAGCCTGTGAGCGCCGGCTTCCCGAGGCTCCCTGGTGGGGCTGTCGTAGGCATCCCCGCCAGCTTCCTGGGTGGCCCAGTGACCAACACTGACCAGCCTGTGGTTGTCCACGGGCAGCGAGTGGACTGGCGGAGCCCAGCAGGCACCCGGCTGAGAGATGCCCTGACCCTGTCTCACGATGCCCAGAAGTTCGCCTTGGCCAAGGAGGTGGTGTACCTGGAGAGTGGGGCAGCCACCCTGCAGGCCCTGCCAGCCCCAGCCTGCCTGGCAGGCACCTGGGCACTGGGTGTGGGGGCCAAGCACGCCTTGGGGCTCTACGGAGGCCCCATGAGCTTGCGGGCCGCCTTCAACTTGGTGGCAGCAGTGGCGGGCTTCGTGGCCTATGCCTTCTCCACCGACTCTCTCACTCACGCCCTGGAAGCCTGGCTGGACCGCCGCACGGCCTCCCTGTCTGCAGCCTATGCCCGGGGCGGGGTGGAATTCTACGAGAAGGTTCTGTCGGGCAACCTGGCCCTTCGCAGTCTGCTGGGCCAGCGGGGGCAGAAACTCTACACGCCCAGCGGGAACGTCATTCCCAGACACTGGTTCCGCATCAAACACCTGCCCTACACAGCCCGCCGGGACTCAGTGCTGCAGATGTGGCGGGCAGCGCTCGGCCCCAGCGGCTCCTGAGGGCCTTGTGGCCCGGACGGTTCCAGCCTAGGCAGGTGCCACTCGCCGTGGACTCAGGCAAGCCCACAGCTCAGTGTCAGCAGACTTGCAGGCTTTGGGGTTTAACAGCCCAGTTCCTACCCCAGCCCACCATCTATGACCTAAGTCACCTCGGACACGTCCCTTTATGAATCTGAGCCTTGGTTCCTCTACTGTAAATCGGGGCTGATGTAAACTCCCTGGCAGGACTGTGGGGTTGTGTGAGGTCATTACAGGAGGGCCTGGCTGCCAGCGCCTAAATAAACAGAAGGCTGTCTTCCTTGCTGTTTGATTACAGGGGGCTAAAAGGGTCACACTGCATCTCACCACCAGAGGTGTTTGCGTGATGCAGCCACTTTCTTACAGTGAGGAATCACCGCATAGTTTGCCTGGTGGTCAAATCCCAGTCTCCTCCTCCTGTGGTAGAGGTTAAAGGTTCTGAGAGGCCCAGATGAGAAGCCTGTATGGGCCCAGGAGCTGGGAGACAGAGCTCCCCGTGGGGCTTTAAAAGAGGTGTATCCAGTGCAGATGGCAGCTCAAAGAGGGCTGGGTGCCCAACAGCCTTGCAGGGCTGTAGGAGAGCCCCTGGGCCTGAAGGAGAGAGAAGGTATTGCTGGAACCTGGCGGGACCTCCTGCTAGGAATTCTGCCCGATGGAGAGGAAGGAGCAGACCTGCAAAGCTAAGGCCCTGGAGTCAGGACAGAGCAGGTGAGTGCTTGCGGAGGAAAGGGAGGGTAGGGACCATGAAGGGAGATGGGAATGGGGCCAAGGGGTGGTGAGGAGAGCAGAGGGGTGCCGCTGGGCAATGGGCCAGGCCTGGTGTCCCACTCAGGACCAGGGGAAGTTGCAGCCTTGCCAGGCTTGTTTCCCTCCAGACTTCAGCTGGATAGACAGACCCCCCCACTTTTGATGCTTGGACAGGAGGCCCCAGCAGGGAAGATGAGAAGAATTGTGATGAGTAAGCCAGATTCCCTTGGTCATTCCTGTATTCTTTTAGTTTTGTTTTAATTTATTTTATTGAAGTATAGTTGATTGACAATGTTGTATTATTTTCTGCTGTACAGCAAAGTGACTCAGTTATACAAATATGTATGTATCTTTGTCATATTCTTTTCCATTATGGTTTATTATAGGATATTGAATATAGTGTTCTGTGTTACACAGAAGGACCTTGTTTGTCTGTTCTCTATGTACTAGTTTGCATCTGCTAATCTCAAACTCCCGCTCCATCCATGTCCCACCCCCTCCCCCTTGGCAACAACAAGTCTATACTCTATGTCTGTGAGTCTGTTTCTGTTTTGTAGGTAAGTTAATTTGCATCATGTCTTAGATTCCACATATAAGTGATGATATCATTTGGTGTTTGTCTTTCTCTTTCTGACTTACTTCACTTACTATGATAATCTCTAGTTGCATCCATGTTGCTGCTGCTATTGCTAAGTCACTTCAGTCGTGTCCGACTCTGTGTGACCCCATAGACGGCAGCCCACCAGGCTCCCCCGTCCCTGGGATTCTCCAGGCAAAAACACTGGAGTGGGTAGCCATTTCCTTCTCCAATGCATGAAAGTGAAAAGTGAAAGTGAAGTCGCTCAGTCGTATCCGACTCTTAGCGACCCCATGGACTACAGCCTACCAGGCTCCTCCATCCATGGGATTTTCCAGGCAAGAGTACTGGAGTGGGGTGCCATTGCCATTCTACTATATATATGTACCACATCTTTCATCCATTCATCTGTTGATGACCATTTGGGTTGTTTAAAATCTTTATTCAGATCATTATAACATTAACTCTATTTTGGTTTCCCAGCCACAAGGCATGTGGGATCCCAACTCCTCAACCAGGGATCAAACCCTCACCATTCCCGCACCAGAAGGTGAAGTCCAACCACTGAACGCCCCATATAGTTTTTCATGGTAGCTGCACCTACAGTGTAGAAGGGTTCCCTTTGCTCCACATCCTCTCCAGCATTTGTTACTTGTACTTTTTAATGATGGCCATTGTGACTGATGTGATATCTCATTGTAGTGTTGATTCGCATTTGTCTACTAGTGATGTTGAGCATCTTTTCAGGCCATTCATGTATCTTTTTTTTTTTAATTTGACTACACCAGGTCTTAGTTGCACATGCAGGATCTAGTTACCCGACCAAGATTTGAACCCAGACCCCCTGCATTGGGAGCATGGAGTCTTAGCCACTGGACCACCAGAGAAGTCCCCATATATTCCGTTTGTTGGTGATTATGTTTTCCCTGGAAGAGGTGAAGAATTCAGGCCTGGTGTCAGTGTAACTCAGAGCAGAGGGTTTAATTAGGCCCCACGCAGGAGGGACACAAAACCAGCCCAGGAGGCCCACTCAGGAGTGGCCGGTGGTCCCTGCCAGAAGACCATGGATAGAGTGAGCAGGCAGGGCTAGCCTGTTTTCCTGCTGGGTCCTTGATGGTGGTGAGCTGGGCTCAGCACTCTGGCCCCATTCTGGGCCATCCTAGAGGTCTCTGCCCTGGGGCCCAGCAGATGGTTCTGAGGGCACAGCACTGCCTCTCCCAGGTCCCTGGGCAGCATTGGACACAGGCTTGACCAGGCGGACAGATGGTCTCACCTCCCCCCCCATCAATTGTATTCAGTACTGCAAGAGCTGAGAGGAGGCCAGGCGTTCCTGCTGCTCCATCCGGATGGGAGGGGAAGAGAGCCCTGGCGCGGGTGGGGACGGGGAGGTGACCTCCTGAGACGCCACTTAACTTGGATCCTTCTAGTCCAAATAGCAAACTTTGTCTCCACTCAAGGGCTGTTCTCAGGCCCCATACACACTGCCCATGGCCCACTCCAAGCCTGGGCTGACTGCGATCCCCCAGTTCCCGCATCCTGCATATCCTTGCCGTTTGCTACCATCCAGAGCTCTCCTGCTGCAGTACCGGCAGGCACACGGCAGCTCTGACTGAGAACGTGTCTGGACTGAGCCGTCCTCCCCATTACCCCTTCTTCCCACCTTGTGGCTAAACCAGGGCCCAGCCTGGTTATCTCCCTGCCCAGCAACTCCAGCTCCATCCAATGCCCCCTCCGCCACCACAGGTAGCTCCAGCCCTGGCCTCCCCAGGTGGTTCCTCATGTGGGCTTCCTGGCCATTCTCCCTACCTCTCCCAGCTCTCAGAGTGCAGGTCTGACAGGGTTCTCTTCTGCTTAAAACCCTTTGCAGGCATTCCTGTGTGGTGGTCAGTTGCTTAGTTGTGTCCAACTCTTTGAGACCCCGTGGACTGTAGCCCTCCAGGCTCCTCTGTCCATGGGCTTTTTTTCAGGCAAGAATACTGGAGTAGGTTGCCATTGCCTTCTCCAGGGGATCTTCCTGGCCCAGGGATGGAACCTGTGTCTCTTGGATCTCCTGCATTGGCAGGTGGATTCTTGACCCTTTGCACCTTAGTGCTCTTCCTAGCCTTTGCTGCCAACTGTGATTAAGTAATTAAGTGACCGTGGCTGAGCATCTCCTCTGCTGAAATGTACTTTCTGCACAGGCAGGGTTGTGTGTCCCACTTAAAACTCCTGACTGAGATTCTCCACATTTGGGAATAAATGAACAAGACTCTGAAGCTCCCACAGACAGAGGCTTGGTTCCTCAGGATCTCTGAGCAGTTACAATATGGCTTACTGTGTGCCCTGGGCACGGCGATTGTGAATCATATGTGACCCTGTCCTTCCTTTCCGACTTGGGACTTTCCAAGGGCATGGCCTGGCCATGATTGCTGACTTCATGGGGGAAACCAGGACACTGTGCGTCACTTCCCTTCCTATAGGGCACAGATTACTTCTCAGGGCTCCAGGGACCCCCTTCTCAGAGGCTTTAGGGGAAGCTGACCCCAAATTCTGTGATATTTTGTGCCCGTAAAAGCAGTTCAGGGGTTGATCCCAAAAAGATTAAAACCATGTTCTGTGGTCTCTACAGCCTTTCTCCCCTGCCACTTAGAGGTAACTTTCCAGCCTCACCTCTTTTATCAGGAAATAAAAGGTCACTGAGCCAAGGCTTTTGGAACTTCTAGGAGAGACCTTCCAGCTAACTGAAGGGAAAGGGTCCGCCATAGCTGTAATGTTCAGTGCTGCAGTGGGGATGGGGAGGAGGGGAAGGGTGTTATGAAGCCTCAGGAGGCCCCAGCTGAGGACCAGGGTACCTTAGGAGGTAGAGAACAAAGAGGGGGCAGCAATTCCTTGGTGGCTCAGACGATAAAGAGTCCCCTTGCAATGCAGGAGACCCGGGTTCAATCCCTGGGTCGGGGAGATCCCCGAGAGAAGGCAATGGCAACCCACTCCAGTGTTCTTGTCTGGAGAATCCCACGGACAGAGGAGCCTGGAGGGCCACAGTCCATCGGGTTGCAAAGAATTGGACATGACTGACTAACACTTTCACTTTCTTTCCTGCCACTTTGTCAGAGTGACCTTGAACAAGTGACTTCACACTTGTGATCCTGAGTTTCCTATCTGTAAAATGGGGACATTAATATGTATCCTACAGGATTGTCCTGACAGTGAAAGTAAAATTTGCAAAATGTGAATCAGTTTTTAGTAAGCTTTAAGAGAAGATTGGTTCCTAAATGTTAGGGGTACAGATAGTAGGGTGTTCAGGTCTTGGGATTGCTGTTCAGATACCAGAAGTTTCTTGAGGCTGGAACCCCTTCAGGGACGCTGCCTCACACAGGGCTTCACTCACAGCTCTCAGAGCCCCGATGGGGGTATGTCCTTACATGGCTCTCAGTTGACACCTTTTGGGAAATTAATTGGCAGCAGCTGAAAGCAAAGGCCCCAGGTGGCCCTGGGGGAAACACCAACTAGAGAAGAAGTCATTAAAATAGGAGATGGCCTTTTACCGCTGCTGTACAGGTAATTTCTAAATCCTAGAACATTCTGGGTGGTTGAGGTTGTGATGTTGTGAGTTGGAGTAATGTGTCCTCTTGGTGACACTCTGGGGCAGCCTCCAGGATGGCCCCCAGTTATCCCTGCTCCTGGTATTCTCAGCCTGTGTCATCTTCTCCCCTTACTTCTGTTGGTTCAATACAACAGAATAAGGCAATTGTGATTATTACAAAAGACTTTGACTTCTGTCTTACCAGCAGACTGCTCTCTTCTCAGATGCATGCTTCGATGAAGCATCCTACCTTGTTGGAGAGGCCGACAAGGCAGGGAACTAAGTGCAGCCTCTGACTCACAGCCAGCTGAGCAGCAAGGCCCCTAGCCCCACAGCCCACAGGGAACTGACTCTTGACAGCACATGTGAACTTGGGAGAAAATCCCTCCCCAGTCAGGTCTCAGATGAGACCCCAGCCTCAGCCGACACCTTCCCTGCAGCCTGTGACACCCTGAAGCAGAGGACACAGATGAACCATGCCTGGGTCACCAGCCCACAGACACAGTGAGACAGGAATTGTAGGTTATTTTAAGCCACTTCATTTTATGATAATTTTTATGCAGCAGTTGATAACATACACATAATGTAACTGACATAATATTTTTAGAAAGCAATGGAGTAAAAAATTTGACACAATCACAAAACTATATCTTTTGATCCAGTAACTTCAAACCTAGAAGTTTATCCTAGAGCTGTAATCCAGCAGAAATCAAAGTCATGTATGTCCAAAGATATACATGCAAGTGTTACCTATAATACAGAAGAAAATAAGGATAATGGAAATACTGGAAAACAGTGAGTTAGGAAATGTTGGTACATCCATTATGAATATTGTTCAGTTACTGAAAAGCATAATTATGAAAGCTGTGGTAGAAACGAGGAAATATTCTAAATATTGAGTATTTTAAAACATATGAAGTATAACATGCATGAGAATTGCAATAATGTAGTTATGGTAAGACCTGGAAGGAAATTTGCAAAATTTCTGAAATTCAGAATTTCATAACAGAAAATAATTCTGTAATGGTGAAATTTTGAATGACCATTCAGTATATATAAGGACTTACCTATATATATATATATATATATATATTAATATGGATGTGTATGCAGTCTCACTCAGAGGGGTCCATGGGCCCACCCCGCTCTCCCTGCATCAAGGTGACAGATCCTGGCATCCCTGCTTTTGGCCTGTATCCTTGGGGTGTGGCCTACCTTCTGCCTGTCAGTTACTGTGGCAACCATGATGCTCAGATCTGCTTTGGAAGCAAAACTGACTGACAGTCCCAGCTGTTGTTTGTCTAGATCCACCACCATGCTTTCACTGAAGCCAGGCCTCTTGTAGGCTCCCTTCAGGAAGGGATTGATCATCATGCAGTACTCACACAGGCCCATTCTGATGAACTGTGGGACTCCTCCAGTCAAGGACTGGCTCAAGGATGCCCCAGCAGCCTGGGCAGATCTATCTTAGGGCAGCTCTGAGGCCTGAGATGCCAAAGGATGCTCAAACTACCAGACGTCTCATCTCACAAAATGCACTCATCTCATACACTAGTAAAGCAATGCTCAAAATTCTCCAAGCCAGGCTTCAGTTCGTGAACCATTAACTTCCAGATGTTCAAGCTGGATTTAGAAAAGGCAGAGGAACCAGAGATCAAATTGCCAACATCCATTGGATCATCCAAAAAGCAAGAAGGTTCCAGAAAAATATCTGCTTTATTGACTATACCAAAGCCTTTTACTGTGTGGATCACAACAAACTGTGGAAAATTCTTAAAGACATGGGAATACCAACGATTTGACCTGCCTCTTGAGAAATCTGTATGCAGGTCAGGAAGCAACAGTTAGAACTGGACACGGAACAATAGACTGGTTTCAAATAGAGAAAGGAGTTAGTCAAGGCTGTATATTGTCACCCTCCTTATTTAACTTACATGCAGAGTACATCATGAGAAACACTGGGCTGGATGAAGCACAAGCTGGAATCAAGATTGCTGGGAAAATATCAGTAACCTCAGATATGCAGATGACATCACACTTACGGCAGAAAGTGAAGAAGAACGAAACAGTCTCTTGATGAAAGTGAAAGAGGAGCATGAAGAAGTTGGCTTAGAACTCAACATTCAGAAAACGAAGATCATGGCATCTGGTCCCATCACTTCATGGCATGGGGAAACAGTGGAAACAGTGACAGACCTTATTTGGGGCGCTCTCAAAATCACTGCAGATGGTGATTGCAGCCATGAAATTAAAAGACGCCTGCTCCTTGGAAGAAAACCTATGACCGACATAGACAGCATATTACAAAGCAGAGACATTACTTTGCCAACAAAGGTCCATCTAATCAAAGCTATGGTTTTTCCAGTAGTCATATATGGATGTGAGAGTTGGACTATAAAGAAAGCTGAGCACTGAAGAACTGATGCTTTTGAACTGTGGTGTTGGAGAAGACTCTTGAGAGTCCATTGGACTGCATGGAGATCCAACCAGTCAATCCTAATGGAAATCAGTCCTGAATATTCATTGGAAGGACTGATGCCAGAGCTGAAACTCCAGTACTTTGGCCACCTGATGCAAAGAGCTGACTCATTTGAAAAGCCCCGGATACTGGCAAAGATTGAAGGTGGGAGGAGAAAGGGATGACAGAAGATGAGATGGTTGGATGGCGTCACCGATTCAATGGACATGAGTTTGAGTAAAATCCGGGAGTTGATGATGGACAGGGAGGCCTGGTGTGCTGCGGTTCATGAGGTCACAAAAGTCGGACACGACTGAGCGGCTGAACTGAACTGAGGTCTGAGATCCTTCTACCCAGACCTCCTTCCTTCCCCACCTCCTTCACACATGTCAGACTTACCTTACCTTGTGGTTTGAAGGCTCTCCCTACATTCTTCTGTTCCCGCCCGCTTTGACCTCATAGGCATGTCCCTTAGCACACCTCTTACTCAAGTAATCCTATTTCCAGAGCATCTTAACTCACCCCTCCCTCAGTAAGGTGCTGCGTGAGGCCCTGGGGACACGCCCTGCCCTCATCAAGATCTGCAGAATTAAACCTGCAGTGACAACAGGGTGACATCAGTGCAGTGAGGGTGTGAGGGCCAGCACAGGGGAGGGAGCCTAACAGCCTGGGCTGGGAAGTAGCCAGAGAGACCTTCTCAAAGAGGGGCTCCTGGTACTGAAACCCTCAGTGTGAGTCAAAAGAACCTAATCCTGATAATATAAAATACTTACATAACGCTGATGTGCCAAATCCCTTACATATGTTAATTCACATAATCCCACCCACAGTCCTGTTGTCCCCATTTCAAGATGGTTAGATCCAGGCATAGAGAGATGAAGTGGTTTCCACCAGCCAACGCTAGACCTGGTGTCTGAACACAGGCAGTCTGGCCCTAGAGTTTGTGCTCTTAGCCACTGAACCCTGTTAGCCAGATGAGACAGGCTGTGGGACTGGCTTATACAAAAGCCAGAAATGGGACAATTTGTGTGGTTTTCGTGTCAGTCACGGCCCAACTGGGAGTCTGAAACCACATAGTGATTTAACAGGGAAAGCTTAATATGAAGAACTGTTATTCTATAAGGATTATTACAGCCATAATGGGTTTGGCGTGATGAGGGAATTGCTTGTAGGAAGTCGGGAGAACTCTAATAATAGTTGAAGGCAGCTACGAGGAGCAGCCAACATCCCTGCCCAAGTGAGACCTGGTCTCGCTGCAGAAGGTGTCAGCATGGCTCCCTGGTGCAGAGAAGTGGCTCCGTTAGGTGCCACATGGCAGAACTGCCTGGAAATGCACCCTCTGGGGTAACAGGGAAGCCACGCTCATTAGGTTCCCCACCCCAAAATTTGATGCACACCCACCTGAGGAGATGCTGAAAAAGTGGACTGTGAGCAGGGTCCTCCCTGGCAGCCTCTGTGACAAAACAACCAGAAGGAAGGTGGGCTGCAGAAGCCCGACAACAGGGGGTCACCCTGGAGGAGCCCATCTCAGAGAACCTGCCCCGCAAGAGCCTCTCCCCCTCCCGTGTCCTTCCAGGGCCTCAGCCAATGAAGTTCAACATTGTGATGGCTGCTGAGAAGTGTTGCCAGGGTCATGTCTCTTCTGTCAGAACAGTGTCTGATTGTGCCACCTTGAAAAGGCAGTTATTACTGATGGTGGTGGTGTGATGGTGATCTTGATGGTGATATTGGCGATGATGGTTATGGTGGTAATGGTGATTATGATGGTGATGATAGTGATGGTGATTGAAGCCTATCAATGCACTGGGAACTTGCGAGTTCCCGGATTGGGGCAGAATGAATAAGAAGAACTGAAACATGATCCTTAAAGCACCCACAGATTGTTCAGAGCAAAGGCCAATGGGGTAAGTAGCTCTGCCCACAGGCTTGATCTTGGCAACTCCTTCCTCAGCTATGCCCCTCCCTCTGCCCCCTGCTCCTCACACCCCTGACTCAGCCACACTGAACTCCAACAGGCTAGGGAACACAAGTTTATCTTTTGCAGTGCCTGGAGCCACCTGGACTCCAGGCTGTCCTGGTTCTGGGCTTCTTCCAGTCCCAGCCTCCTAGGGCCTTTATTCTCCAGAAGGCCTTGCTCCCTGCTGCAAGTCAGAGGTAAACTGCATCAGTGGGCTAGACTCATGCCATCACCCTCCTCCATGTACCTGTCCTCCACCTGCGGCAGTGGTGGAAGGCGCTCCGCTGACGCCAGAACCCACATTGAGGGAGGGCTGGCGCTGGGCACGACTGAAGCGACTTAGCAGCAGCAGCAGGGCCGGGCATCCGTACACAGAAGCAATGTTGTTACTTTACAGTCAGACCCTCTGTATTGATAGACTTTACTGCTGTCCCCAAACAAGACCTGCCAAGTCTGATACCTTAGCACTGAGCCACTGACCACTTAGTTCAATGGCCATAATTATGCTTTCTGTGTGTATTTGTGTGTATGTGTGTGTGTGTGTGTGTGTGTGTGTATTAGTCACTCAATTGTGTCCAACTCTGTGACCCCATGGACTGCAGCCTGCCAGGCTCCTCTGTCCATAGGATTCTCCAGGCATGAATACTAGAGTGAGTTGCCATTTCCTTCTCCAGGGGATCTTCTTGACCCAGGGATCAAACCCAGGTCTCCTGCATTGCAGGTGGATTCTTTACCACCGGGGAAGTCATGCTTGCTCTCATACAGCACAATTCTGTGGAAACTGGTGCTCTGTGGCTCGGTTTTCCAAGAGCTAAAATCAATATCAGCAGTGCATTTTCCCTAACATTATCCACACATGAAAAGACCCAGATCCTGAGCCTTTTCCTAGGTAGAGGGTCTCCCTCACTTTCCTGGGTCGCTGAGATTCTGTGCCCTGAGCTGGTCCCCTTCAGAACTAAACACACTGATTGGAGGTCCCTTCTGGTTCCCACGGCTTGTGCGCAGCCCTGCAGCCTGACGTATGTGTGTCTTTGTGGATGTGCTAAGGGAAGAAAAAAATGGGATTCAGGGTCCTGGGAGACTGGGGTCCACTGGGGGCCCTCAGCCAGGAGCTGACTGCAGGTGAACTTTGTTTGGCCTCAGAACCAGACTGGATCCTGGTTGTGCAGCTTACCACCCCAGGCACAGGACTCACCTTGTCTGTACTTCAGCTTCCTGTCTGTAAATGACAGTGCCCATCTCCTGGAGGTGATTTAGAGGGTTAATAAGTTGATATTTGTAAAGCACTTAGAACAGTGTTAAAGCCTGTGGAAGTTGATAACCTGTATTCACCAAAGCATGGTTGTGGGGCGGTGATGCTGTGCAGGCACCTCTCGGGCAGTTGTGATGGGAATCAGGACTGCGGTACTGCTCTGTGCAGACTCCTTAACCCCCTCCCCCTGCCCCATTCTTGCATCTGACTCGTCCTCCAGCCTGGGGCAGCCACAGGGCCAGCCCCATCCTCTTACTCCCAGGACATGATGCCGTTGGGGTTCAGGAAGTGTTGACTGAATCCGTGATGAAGTCGTGATGTGAGAGACCTGTGACATGCAGGCAGACCCCAGAGGTGCTGGCCTGTGAAGGTCTGCTCGGCTCACGTTTTTCAGGGGTTTGCACAGGGGAGAGGCTGCCGTAGCAAGGCCTCTGAACCCCAGTCTTGTCCCCTCTGGATAAAACACCTCAAAAGGGGCCCCCAGCACCTCTGATATTGCTCCCAGCAGCAGCTGGAGACCACCTGGGCATCAGTCCACAGGTCTGGACCAGTCTACTGGCACACTGGCTGTCCGTGGGGAGGAAGGGTGTCCCAGCCTTGAGACCTGGACTTGGCCCCTGTGGAGGAGGAAGCATGCACAGACGCCCCAGGCAGCAGAGGGGCACAGCATCTCAGAGCCCCAGTGGGAATCAGGCCATGGCCGCCCCCACCCCACCCCTCTGGCCTGCTGGTGCCTCCTTCTCCCAGTCATGCTGACTGCAGACCCAGAGCTTCCTGTCTCTACCTCCTGTTCGACCCGCTTTGGATCCAGGCCCTGAGGCTCTCCCTGCCAGCCAAGTGAGTGTCAGGAGCCATCTGCTGCCTAAGCCAGCGGCAGCTGCTGAGAAAATGCTTGCATACATATGAATTGATTTTGTTGTGCCTTGTGATGAGCTCTTCAGTTGAGCAAGGGGGAATTTGCCAAATTATTCAGAGGTTATATTAACCTAGGGAAGGCAGAGCTGACAGCCCATGCAAAGGTCAGGGGTGACAAGCCCAGAGACAACTGAGGAGGCCCAGCAGGCAGGAAAAGACTGATGCTGGGAAAGGTTGAGGGCAGGAGGAGAAGGGGGTGGCAGAGGGTGAGATGGTTGGATGGCATCTCCAACTCAATGGATGTGAGTTTAAGCAAACTCCAGGAGATGGTGAGGGACAGGGAAGCCTGCCGTGCTATAGTCCATGGGATCACAAAGAGTCGGACACAGACACGGCTGAGTGACTGAACAACAAAGCCGGCGGGAGGCCCTACGAGCCAGGGAGGAGGCTTCAGGGGGGGTTGTGGCCCCAGGCAGGAGGCTTGCGAGGCCCATGGCCCCCTCCCTGACTGACCTTGGGCTGTCCCTCCGCAGAGCTGGTAGAGACGGCTATTATGCTCACCGGCTGGGCCAGGCAGAGCCCTCACAGTCCCTCAGGCCCTGGTGGGGAGTCACCCCCTTGGCCTTCCTTGCTTGGTCCCACGTGGACCTCCCTCCACTCAACAGTAGGGAGCAGTGCAGGCAATTTCCTTATATCATTTTCTTAAATTACAGCAAGCCCCTGTCAATTAAAAAAAGTGAGAGTTGCAAATTAAGTTTTATTTGGGGAAAAAAGGCTATAGCCCAGGCTTCCCCAGTGGCTCTGCAGTAAAGAATCTGCCTGCAATGCAGGAGACACCAGTTTGACCCCTGAGTCAGAAAGATCCCCTGGAAGAGGGCATGGCAACCCACTCCAGTATTCTTGCCTGGAGAATCCAATGGACAGAGGAGCCTGGCGGGCTGCAGTCCATGGGGTCACAGAGAGTCGGACACGACTGAGCGACTGAGCATGCAGGCACTCAAGGACTACAGCCCAGGAGACAGCACCTCACACAGCTCTGAGAAACGGCTCCAAAGAAGTAGGGGGAAAGGTCAGTATATATGTGATTTTGGTGGAGGCGGAATACATGCAATCAAGCACATTTTATTTTTCATTTGCCCCAATATTTGTTAAGTAACTACTACTTTCTGAAGAAACACATATATTTTTCCAGAAGGCTTCTGTTGGTCATGGGGAGCAGACGTCACCATGAAGAATTTTAAATGCTTTTCTAAATGTGAAGAAATACCAGAATTGAGCTCATCAAATTGGTTCCTGAAAATACTTATTTTGCCAGTCCCCTTCTCCCCCAACGCAGAGCACCTCATTTCTGCTCTCCATCCTGAGCTCCTTTCAAGGGGTATTGAAAGTCAGCAACCGTAGCAGCACGTGATTTAATTCTTGTAGAGGCAGAGAGAGAGCCAGTGCCCACGACAAGTGCCAGTGGATTATGCCCTTGGTCCAGATGGGAAGCAGCAGCTCAGAGAGTAACTTGCCCACGGACACACAACTGTTGCAGATGGGGCCAAGATGGGACCCCTGGAAGCTGCAAGGTGAGACCTGTGCTGTTTCCTCTGGCAAGGCTGCAGCCTCCCTGGGAAGCAGGGAGCACCCTGGGTTTCCACTGCTGGGACAGCAGCAAAGCCTCCTGCAGACCCCAGGGAGCCCCAACCACTTCTGGCATATCCTTGGTGAACAGACTTGAAACAGTAGCATGGGGGGCACCCAGGAGCCCCAACTGGAGCATTTCAGTCATCAAGTCACTGTTTTGTCCTCTGAGGATGTGATGCTGGCCTGAGGTCTCACTTTGAGACCAAGTCCCCCCAAAAGTGAGTTCCCCTGCTGAGCTTATGAGTAATCTCTCTGTCCAGAACCTTTCTCGTCCCTTCTGTCCTCAATCCTGTGCTCACTGAACACTAATCAACCAGAGTCAGCTGATGTCAGTTGCTGTTGTCCGAAGCGTGGTAACAAATGTAGTGAACTAAAGTAGTGTCCCTGGTGTAGATGTCATCCCTGATGTACACACGGGTGGTTTCTCCAGGTGAGCTCACACACCCGTCCCTGCGGGGTGGCTTGTGTTCCGTGCACTCGTGTAATGTGCCAGGTAACATTGGGCCGAGGCTCTGTCCCTGCCTGCTCCCTCCCACTTGGAGGGCAGGCGTGCGCTCAGACCTGCTCACTTTCCTGGGAAGGCATCTGACAGTCTGGGGTCTCCATCCCCCCTTCCTCTAAAGGGACACATACAAGAGCAAAAAATAAACCCATGTGGTTTTATAACACAGATTTGGGGCTTACTTGTTACCATCAAATTAGCTTCTTCCTGCCACTGGACCACATGCCGGAGCCAAACTGCAAGAGTCAGACTCCCTCAGCTTAGACAGTTCATGTCATTTGGTTGTGAGGGACTCATTCAAAGGAGTGAGACTTCATAAATATATATATACATGTATGTGTGTGTGTGTGTGTGTATATATATATATAAAATTACAAGTTTAATGTTTCATACTTAGAGTGAGTTCATGGAGTAACAACTCCTTATGTTGGATTAATAACAAGCTCATATATAAAATTATCTAGTAAACTTTGTTTTCACTTTAAAAAAAATTTATTTATTTCTCATTGGAGGACAATTGATGTACAGAATTGTGTTGGTTTCTGCCATACATCAACATGAATCTGCCATAGGTAGACACACGTCCCCTTCCTCTTAACCTCCCTCCCACCTCCCACCCCATCCCACCCCTCTAGGTTGTCACAGAGCACCAGGCTGAGCTCCCTGAGCTATACAGCAGCTTCCCATTAGCCATCTGTGATACACATGGTGATACATACATTACCAGGAGTGAAGCTTCTGCTCTCCGAGGCAGCCCTGCAAATTCTTACTGCTCAGCCCTCCGCAGCGTGGTGTCAGCTGACCCCGCAAAGCCATTCTGAAAACAAACATCAAGAAGTGATTGTGCAAGACACTGCTGCTAGAAATGCCTCTTGTATGGGTGTGTAAGAATGTCTTTGTGTCTCCCCCCCCCCCCCCCCCCCCCACTAGGAGAGATTAAGCTCAACTAAGCTGACAGCCCTGGAATGCCAACAAAACGGGCCTGGAAAACACCATTCCTTGATTTTCTGTCCCCCACCCCACCCCCGCCCTTCACACCACCTCTGAAAAACTGAAAGCAACACGCAGATGTAAGGGGCTGTTTTCCTGCTCGCAGCTCGACCCCCCTGTTCCCATGGCAGCCTGGCACACTCGTGTGCTGTTCACACCACATCTCGTCTGGTCTCTTGTCAGCCTCTCCCAACTGGGCTGTGAACGCCGGGTGGATGGGGTGGGCCTTCTTGCCTCTTGGCCACCTGGCTGAGCACCTGGCAGCCTCTAGGTGAGGGGGTGGGGCCGGGCAAAAGCGGAGAGGCTGGGAGAAGCCCCACAAGGCGGGGGCTGAGGGCCAGGCGACCCAAAAGCGTTTACTGAGCACCTCCTGGGCACAGTCGCGTGCATGGCTCTGGGGAAAAGACCAGATTTGTAAGATGCACTTTCATATCCATTATTTTCTCTTTAACGTCCATTGTTTTTTAATTTCACATGCTATGATAAGTAACCTGTACACAGTCAACCTTTTACCTGAGAAGAGGGTGGGTCTACAGGGTTCACGTGAGATATAACAGAGGGACAGTGGCCTCGGTCACACATGCAACGTGTTTTGAGTCCTCAATCAGCCTGGGACCTCGGGGAGCTTCATCTCCTGGTTTATAATGGGGAGCAGGCTCTGCAACCACACCTTCTTACAATACCCCAGCCTGGCCTGAAACCTCTGACTGCAGCATTGTTGTTTTGGCAAACAAGATGTGTGTGCAGGTGCCTTGAGTCTGAGAGCAGGCTCAGGCCTCCACCACCTCATCCCCATGTCCATAGAGCATCCTACAGGGCCTAGCCAGAGTCAGGCAGTGAAGAAATGCAGGAGCAGGACAGCCTGGATGGGGACAGTGTCCTGGGAGCGTGTGGCTGGGTGGTCAGTGGTTGAGGTCAAAACAGGGAACCACAGCCTTGAAGGGACTGAGGTCACAGGGGGGCTCTGCCCTGGCTCCATCCCCTGACCTGGCTTTGGCCTGCCAGCTCTATGGAACCCCAGCCTGGTCTTCATCTCCAGGGGTTTTTGTTCTGCCTGGAGCCCCACAACCCAGCATCCACTTCTTTAGGCCTGCTCTCTGTCCCCTGCCACACGCTGCAGTTCCCTTCTCTCCCCTGCCATCCTGGGGGGCTCCTCTAAAGGCAATTTCCTGGTTTCTCTCTCCTCCTGGTATGTCTGTTTCATTCCCCATACGCAAGTACCCAGCATTGTTACAATGCAGGAGAGAATCTGGAAATTCTGAATGAACAGCAGTGGGGAAAAGAAGCTGCTGGTGGCTCCATGTTTCTGCTGACCTGACCTCAGGAGATGGGGACACAGGCCACGGAAGTGATGCAGGAGGGAGACGGACACCCCACCCCACCCCACCCGCAGCCCAGGGAAAGCTATTTGAGTTCCTTCCCTGTGGACAGAAACTCCAAAATATCAATAGCCAGGAATATCAAGAGAGAATTTTCTCTTGATTTTTTTACCTGGGCCCAGTCTAGGTAAAAGATAAGAAACCACATATTTCTCATTTTCAAAGTCAAGGAAACCATCTCAACCAGAAAGTTTCTTGGAAGTCAAAAAGGGAGGGGGCGCCACCCCATAGTAAGTGATGTCAACAACCCATAGGCCTCTTCAGTGAAATCCATCTTGACAGAGATGTGCACGCACACATGAGAGGATCCTGAGATAAACCAAATACTGATTCAGAACCAGGAAAATCAAAATGATTGGCCAAAGGAAACCCAGAAGAAATGCTGCATATAAGTGATTCAAACTACCATGAGGGCGCAACTCTCTCTGAGCTCGATCATATATATGTCTCTCAACAAGTACTGTCCTCTTTTTTCCTCCTAATAAACACTTTACTTACTTCACTACTTTCTGTCCTTGTGGGAATTCTTTCCTGCAAAGTCAAAGGGCCAAGCCTCACTGACCACTGGTCTAGTGGCTAGGATTTGGTACTCTCCCTGCCATGACCTGACCTCGATCTCTGGCTGAGAACCAAAGCCCTGCTTTCAAGCCACTGCAGGCTGAGGCCACCTGAGATGAGAAAGAGGGAGGGGACAGGAGGGGCCTGGCTGTGCGGGAGTCTGCAGGCTTCCAAAGTGACACATCCCAGGGTCCAGTGTTTCCCTGCACTGGCCCGGGCGTCCCCAGACATCTAAACCATGGCTTGTCCACCTGGCGGGGTGCACATCTCTGTCTGCCAGCAGGTAGCCTGTGGTCCCTGATCATCTGTCCTACTTAATCCTCTCAACCACACGCAATGCGGAGATTCTGATCTTCGCTTTGCAGACGAAGAAATGAGACTTCTAGAAAGGTTCAGTGCTTGCTTACATCACACTACCACCGAGCCAAGTCTCACGGGACAAGGTCAGCTGCAAAGACGAGAATTTCTTCTGTCTCCTGCCTCCTGGATTCAGTCGCCAGACCTGGCCCCGAGTATGACTGAAGCACTATATTCAAGGTCTCACTGAACGCAGGTCCCCAGCTCCTGGCAGCTTTTTCTCTCTGCCCTTCACTCTCACTCCTTGCATTTTCTGGCTGTCTGATCATTCCTGGTGGCATGCATTGCCCCCACCCCTCAGTGCCTCCTCTCCCCTCTGGGAGGGGAAGTTCCGACTGCCCCCTCCATCCCAGCCCCCGACAGGAGGGGTGAGGATGGGTGAGGAGAGCAGGAATGTGGGTGCTGTTTGGGAAACAGAAAGTCTTTCTCTCCACCCCCTCCTTTTCTCTCCTTCCTTTCTTCTCCCCATTTAGCTGCTGTGCACCCACCCCTCCACCCCCAGCCTCTGGGAAGACAGGAAGATGCACAGAGCAGAAAGCAGAATAAAAGCAGGCGCTTCCTGGCTTTTGTTTTTCAAAAACTCTCCCTGACCATTAGGGGAAGAGAGTCACTGGCTGTGAACAAAAGATCTGGGAGGAAACCGCCAGGGAATGGAAGCTGATTCCCTGGGCTGGGCCAGGCCCAGGTAGGAGGGGGAGGTGCAAGGTGGACCCTGGGCCTGGCTTCCAAGCTGAGCCCTGTGGTGTGGCAGGATCAGGTGGGGCCCTCATAACCTGGGAGGTACTGAATGTGGGGAGGGAAGGAGTGGGAAAGAGCTGAGCTTTCTCTTTCCTTAGCTGTCCTTGCAGAAAACCTGGTGCCCATGGAAAGTGTTGGGGCCACTGACAGAATCCAAATGTAACCAGGGAAGAAGTCAGCCAGCGGGAATGTGGGGCCTCTTGGTGGGGACTCCCTGGGTGCTGTCTGCAAGGACAGATTGAGTGAGGCAGAAGGTAGAAGCTATTGGAGATTCTCGACCAATACTTAAAGGCAAGAATAGCAGGACAATTGAGAGAGGGGGCTTGGCCCTGCCCAGATATAAGATGAAACTACATATTCCTTCTTATCGAAGTCTGGAGACCTCCGCGACTACACATGCGCAGAAAGACTCCTTGGCAGTCAAAGGGGAATGATGCTAAGTGATGCCAAGCCACCCTTAGGCCTCTTCGGTAGAATTCATCGTGGCTAAGAGATGTTTGTGCACACATGCAAAGATCCTGAGCTATACCTAATACAGACTCTTAACTAGGCAAATAAAAATGGTTGGCCAAAGGAAACCCAGAAGAAATGGCCCATAAAAGTAATTCAAGCTACCACCAGGGCGTGACTCAGGGTTTCTCCCTCTTGATTCTGCCCGTGTGTCTATCCACACCTGCTGTACTTTTTTTTTTTTTCCTCCTAATAAATAATTTACTTGTTTCACTACTTTCCATCTTTGTGAGAATTGTTTTTCTGCAAAGCCAAGGGGCCAGGGCTTTGTCACTGCCCCCTGGTCTAAAGGCTAGATTGGGTGCTCTCATGCCATGACCCCATCTCAATTTCTGGCTGGGAGCCGAAGCCCCACTTCAAGCTGAGGCCCCCCTGAAATCAAGATGATTAAGAGGCAGCCTGGTAGCTGCGCATTGCCTGTCTTGGCTTCATAAACATTCCTTCTTCCCTCCACCTGCCTCCAGGACGTAATCCCAAAGACAGGGCACAAAGAAACCCTGAAATAATTAAAATCAAGTTACTACAAATAGTTGGTGAAGTTGGGGTTCAAAATGAAAATGTAAACAATTAGAGCAAAATAAAGTTACTTTTCTTATTCAGCTGAGTCAGAGACAAGCAAAAATGCTACAGGGAAAAGAGAAATACAGATTAAACTGGGATGTTGAGGCATGTGGTCATAGAAGTCTTCCTGGAGGAGGTGAGGCTGAATCAAAAATTTGAAGGTTCTTGATATGTATGCATATTTACATTTCCACCAGTGTCCAGGAGATCCTGTGCCAACCAATTCAGTTGTCTACCCCAGGGAGATGATCCCTCAGATGCTCAGAACCCTGTGAGAACTCTTCAGGGGGCTAGTTCCAGAGCTGATGACTGTGCTCAGGATGGCTGATGCTGAGGACTATTTCTTGCAGATGCTTCGCTGACCGGCAGGGGGCGCAAGCTTGCCGCATCCTGGGGCCCGGGAGCCCCAGGGAGGAAACCAGTGGGTGGAAGCCAGGATGCTGAGTCTCCCTGCGGTGTTTAATAGTCTTCGAGGGAGTGAGCACTTTGAGGAGCGTCAGCCCCTCCCGCCCCTACCCTCCGACCCCAGGCTTCCACCCGCCCTCCCCCAGCCCTGAATCCAGCCCTTATTTTATGAACAGTTCATCCAAGAGCTACCCAGGCCTCATCCTGACTCGTAACTGCTCTAGAAAGGTAGGAGGTGATGGCCCAGCATGATTTCCAGGGAACCCAGGATGGCTGGAGAGTGGGCCGAGCCAGTGGTGTTCCCACCGGGACTCCTCAAGCCTGAGGGCTGTGGAGAGACCTCCATGATTAAGTTCCTTAACATGGCAAGTGTAGAAAAATAATTATGGGCAAAGATGTCCATTGTAGTAATTGAACAGAGACCGGTCTAAGTATTGATTAATGTTACTGCTGCTGCTGCTACCAATGCTGCTACTACTAAATAATAATAACAAATAACACACCTACCAAATGATGAAATAACTCTTAGCCTTGAAAACACTGTCTTCCATGGAAGCAACCTAAAAGTCCAACAGAGAAATTCATAAAGCAGTGGTACATACACACAATGGAATACTAGTCAGTTGTGAACAAGAGTGAAATAGTGCCATTTGCAGCAACATGAATGGACCTAGAGATCATCACACTAAGTGAAATAAGTCAAAGACAAATCATATGATATCACTTATATGTGGAATCTTAAATATGACCAAAACATATTTACAAAACAACAACAGACTCACAGAAGGAAATGGCAACCCACTCCAGTACTCTTGCCTGGAAAATCCCATGGACAGAGGAGCCTGGTAGGCTACAGTCCATGGGGTCACAAAGAGTTGGACATGACTGAGCGACTTCACTTTCACTTTCAACAGACTCACAGACATAGAAAACAAGCTTACGATTACCAAAGGGGAGAGGGAATGGAGGATGGATAAATCAGAGGAGTTTGGGATTAGCTGATGCAAACTGCTGCTGCTACTGCTAAGTCACTTCAGTCATGTCCGACTCTGTGACCCCATGGATGGCAGCCCACCAGGCTCCCTTGTCCCTGGGATTCTCCAGGCAAAAACACTGGAGTGGGTTGCCATTTCCTTCTCCAATGCATGAAAGTAAAAAGTGAAAGTGAAGTTGCTCAGTCGTGTCCGACTCTTAGCGACCCCATGGACTGCAGCCTACCAGGCTCCTCTGTCCATGGGGTTTTCCAGGCAAGAGTACTGGAGTGGGGTGCCATCGCCTTCTCCATGATGCAAACTACTATATATAAAATAAACAACAAGGTCCTACTGTATAACACAGGGAACTATATTCAATATCCTGTGATAAACCATAATGGGAAAAGAGTATGAAAAAGAATATATATATATATAACTGAATAACTTTGCTGTACACCTGAAACTAACATGGCATTGTAAACTCTGTATGTCAACTATACTTTAAGAACAGTGTCTTCAAGAACTCTCTGATAACATGGGATAATTCTCATAATATAATGCACTAATTCTCCACTTGTCCTTCAAGAATCACTTTCTGCACTGCTCTGCACCCCAGGATATAGACCCCAGGACAAGATGTCATCCCAAGTCCCTTTGCTTCTGGCCACAAGTTGGAGACGCCAGTGGGAGATGGCAGCAGGAGGTGGAAGGTGGGTAGGAGAAAAGCTAGGATGAGTCTTCACTACCATCTCTTGCCTTGGTGCCTCTAGACAAGTGATCTCCCAGTGGTCAGCCCCCCTCTACATCTGCACCCTCTTTGGGCTGCGTTGCCACCATTTTCTCCCCTTGCCCTTTTGGCTCTTAAAGTAGTAAGAGCTTCCTGCTCTGGGCAGCTCCTGGGTGCCTGGGCATCCTTCGCTGGTTCCCTTAGACTTGTCCACATCTCTGTATTGTCATTCACTACGTGGCTCTTCCTTTGAACCATCAGAGTGAATGCTTTTCCGGTCAGGTCTCTGGGTGACACACATGTGAAGTGAAGAGAGACAAATACAAAGCTTTGTGCAGAAAAAGAGGTCCAGTGCTCTGTCTGCATCGTTTCATTGAACCCTCACAGCAGCATGGCAGAATGCAGTCAAAAGGAGTGTTGATACCAGATTCAAATTTAGAAAGCATTGGAAGGAACATTCTAATCATGTCTTTATGGAAAGGAAGAAGATGCTGACAAGGAAAAAGTGAAAAATGCACACTGGATATTTATTTCATTTTTAAATTGACATAAGTGTCTCCTAGATTGTAATTTTTCATGCTTAATACTTACCAGAATGTGCTTCTGAGAGGAGGAGGAGGAAGAGGCCATGTAAGCGCAGATGACCTTATTTTTCCTGACGCCAAATTCTAAGCCAACTTGGAACAGGAGGAGCTGACTTAATTTCTTAGAATCCCAGCTCTTCCACTGTGTGATGTTAGTCTTTTAAATGCGTATGGTGATTAATACCTACCTCCAGGGTCATTGTGATGGCTGATGAGTCAGTGATGTGAAGCGTCTGGCCCTAGGCCAAGTCACTGTGGGGACTCAGCCACCTTGTCTAGAGTGGACATTCTGCTACAGCCGCGTGGTGACGAAGAAATGGGGTATAGGAGGCAAAAACTTCGTGCTGTGAGCTATGCCTGGCATGTGGCAGTGGCCCTTAATAAGCAGCTGACAAGTCCGTGAATGAACAAATGGATGCTCTGCCCAGATCTGCCCTCCCCAGGCTGACTCCCAAGAACACTGTGCAGCCTCCTATCTTTCTTTCTTTTTTTTTTTTTTTTTTGGCTATGCAGACCCTTTGTTGAGGCACTCAGGCTTCTCTGGTTGCAGCGAGCCGGCTTAGTTCCCTAACCACAGTTTGAACTTGTATCCCCCTGCATTAGAAGACAGATCCATAACCACTGGCCCACCAGGGAAGTCCCCCTCCGCTCTTTCACAGGTCGTTCTCTATCCTACTTTGCTTGTTTTAATTACCGTGTGTGTAGGCAGGTTCCTTACCACTAGTGCCACCTGGGAAGCCCGAGGAATTTCCACAGTGGCTTGAAACAGCACACATTTATTATCTGAGGTTTCTGGGGGCAGTCTCACTGGGTCTGCTACTCAGGGACTCGCAGGCTATGTTCAAGGAGCAGGCAGGGGTGTGTTCTTATCTGGAGCCTTGACTGAGGCTAGCCTCAGAGCCTTGGCCCACGCTGTCAACTGGCCTCAGGGTCTCACAGACTCATTCTGGTTGCTGGCAGAGCTCAGCTCCTTAGTTGTAGGACTAAGGTCCTTGTTTTCATGCTGGCTGGCTGAAAGCATTCCTCTAGGCTCCTCAAGGTTGCCCCCACTTCCTTGCCAATGACCCCCTCACACATGGCAGCTTCCTTCCTCAGAGTCGGCATTAAGCACCGTGCCATAGAATGTAATTTATCAAAGGAGTGACAGCCTGTCACCATTGCCATATCCTATTGGTTAGAGGCAAGCCCCAGGTTCTGTCCACACCCAGTGAATGAGTGGGTGAGTGGGTGGGTGGGATTATACAGTCTGTGATTCACTGGGGGCCACCTTAGGGTGTCTGTGCCACACCTGTCCCCTCACAGTTCCATATTCTGTTGGGTGATAAGTAAATTTATATATTTTCCTCTTATGCATGCTATTTGCGTTTTCCCCTGGATGCTCAGGAAGTATTCGCTTATCACTAGATAATTCCATAATATTATGGCAGTGTTTGCAGCTGCTTTCCTTTCAGGCAGTGGAAGAGATGGACTCACTACCAGAAGCCTTTAAACTCTTCAGATTCACTGCTCAGGTGGTCATGCACTTACCATATCAATTCACCCATTTATTGGCTTATATTTCTTGAGCACCTGCTGTGTGCTTAGCATTGTTCATAAAGATAATGCTAGTCTCTAGGAAGCCAATTTCTTTACTTCTTTCTTTTCCTTCTGTTGAGTAAAAGCCAATTTCTTCATTTTCAGTCGAGATATCTCTTTAACCTCAGACCACAGAAAACCCAAAAAACAGTGACTTAAATAAGTAAGGGGTATATTTTAATCACCCAACAAAAAGCCCAGGGCTAGAAAGTCTTAAGGTTAATGCAGTTACTCAAAGCAACTCCTTGCTCCAGCATTTAACTTTAGTCCTCATGGTCACAAGACTGCTACCACAGCACCAGCCATAGCATCCATATTTCACACAGGAAGAAGCAGGTAAAAGAAGGAGACATGCCTTTTTATTCTGGAAGGATCACCCTTCCTCAGGATTTCCACTTCCATCGCGTTGACCAGAATTTGACCACATGGTCACCACTAACTCTGAGAGATCTGGGGGAGGTGAATTTTTTAGCTGGGCACATTGTTATGAGGAATAAAATTAAAGTTCCATTAGTAGAAAGATGGGAAATGGATTGGGGGTTGGTCATCTGCAGAACCACTTGGGGTCCCAGACCAAATCTCCATGGCCTCTCAAAGCTCAGGAAACACGTCTACAGTTTCCCGCAATGACAGAGGCCAATTCCTTCTGGTTCTTCATCAACAGCCTATGCTGACCCAGGGGTTCCTGCTTTATTTGCCAGGAGAGTATTATCCGAGCAATAATTGTTGTTCGGTCACTAAGTCATGTCTGACTCTTTGCAACCTCGTGAACTGCAGCATGCCAGTCTTCTCTGTTCTTCACTGTCCCCCTGAGTTTTCTCAGACTCATGTCCATTGAGTCAGTGATGCCATCCGACTCTCTCATCCTCTGTCGCTTCCTTCTCCTCCTGCCCTCAATCTTTCCCAGCATCAGGGTCTTTTCCAATGAGTCAGCTCTTCACATCATGTGACCAAAGTAATGGAGCTTCAGCTTCAGCATCAGCCCTTCCAATGGATATTCAGGGTTAATTTCCTTTAGGATTGATTGGTTTGATCTCCTTGGTATCCAAGTAACCCTGAAGAGTCTTCTCCAACACTGCAGTTCAAATGCGTCAGTTCTTCGGCCCTCAGCCTTCTTTACGGCCCAAATCTCACATCCATAGATGACTACTGGAAAAACCGTATCTTTAACTGTATGGACCTTTGTTGCCAAAATGGTGTCTCTGCTTTTTCATACACTGTCTAGACTTGTCATAGCTCTTCTTCCAAGGAGCAAGTGTCTTTTAATTTCATGGCTGCAATCAGCAGCCACATTGATTTTAGAGACCAAGAAACTGAAATTTGACACTGTTTCCACATTTTCCCCCATCTATTTGCCATGAAGTGATAGGACCAGATGCCATGATCTTCTTTTTTTGAATGTTGAGTTTTAAGCCAGCTTTTTCACTCTCCTCTTTCATCTTCCTCAATAGGCTCTTTACTTCCTCTTCCCTTTCTGCCATTAAAATGGTATCATCTGCATATCTGAGGTTGTTGATCTTTGGCAATCTTGATTCCAACTACAGCTGCCATAAAATGGAGCTCATGGCTCTTCTGCCCAGGAGCCCTGCCATCCATGCTCTCTGGAGGCAGGAGAGGTCTCTGTGTCAGCAGTGCTTAGAGGGGAGGTCTCTATTCCTTCTCTTTTGAAAAACATGCAGAATGTAAGGGGATTCCATGCAGGCCCAGTCTGCCCCCAGAGCAGACTTGCCCACCTCGCTCTGCCCTGTGTCCCCGAGGGTGACCCCAATGTCTTCATTGTGATTGTAGCTTGGGCAGCAGGGTGACAGGTAGGAGGAAGGGCCTTTCTTTTCCCTTTCCACCTCAGGTGCTGTCCCTGCCATAGCTCCACCGCCCCCCAAAAGGCCTGCTGATTTTCTACTTTGCTAAGTGATCCCAGCCTCTGGGCCCAGTGACACCGCCTTCCTGTGTCACTCTCCAGGCTGGCAGCTGTCCACACTGATTTTCGTTCTCTGTCGGCTTCCTCAGGCTTCCATCGCCTGTGTGACCAACACTCAGCCTCAAAGTCCCACTGCTTTAAATATTCAAGTGGTTCTCGCCTCCTGGCTAGATCTTGACTCAGATAACCAGTACAGTAAACACCCAAATAACCATCACTTAGGTTTGACGAAGATTGCAGTTCTGCCATACTTGTTTCATCTATTTTTGGTTTTGTGGGAAAAAAAAATCCCAGCCCTGCTGATGTTGCTTAAATGAATGAGTTCAGTGTGTATCTCTAAAGAATAAGGATGTTTTCTTACATAACAAGTATATTTAAACGGCTCCTACCTGTATTCACATGTTAACATGCTCAGTCACTCAGTCGTGTCTGACTCTTTGCAACCCCATGGACTCTAGTCTGCCAGGCTGCCGTGTCCATGGGATTTCCCAGGCAAGAATACTGGAGCAGTTGCCATTTCCTTCTCCAAGGGATCTTCCAGACCCAGAGATCAAACCCGAGTCTCCTGCAATAGCAGGCAGATTCTTTACCACTGATCCTCCTGGAAAGTCTAACATACCTAACAAAACGAGCGGAAGTTCCTTGTGGTCATGTACCACCCAATCCACAGTCATATTCTCCCAGTTCTGAAGTTGACTATTTTACCACTGGGCTTGTTTGAATTAATGTTTAAACAAGGCCCACACATTGCATTTGGTACATGTGTTTCCCGAGTGTCTTTTTTTCTGAGTGTCTTTTAATCTGATCCATCCTCCAGTCACAAGATGCACACACAGAGACTTTCCTGGCGGTCCAGTGGTTAGGACTTGGCGCTTCCATTGACAGGGTCCTGGTTCAATCCCTAGTTGGCGAACTAAGATCCCACATGCCATGCAACATGGCCAAAACCAAAAACCTGTCATACACACTCAGGGTGGGGGGCACTGCCACACTTAGCCCCCAACTCACCCTAGTTCTACCCTCTCTCCCTCACAGAGTCCCTTACACAGATGCTTTCTTTCCCAGGACATCTCAGGATGCCACAGCTAGGTACTGAACTCTGTCCCCACCCTGCCAACCTGCTGCAGGCAGAAAGGAGTGCGTTGTCTGTAAAGGATTTAGAAACAAATAGTAAAACCATTTGCTATGGACTGAATTGTGTCCCTCCCCACTAGATTCCTAAATTGAAGCCCTAATCTCCAATATGATGGTACTTGGAGGTGGGGCCTTTGGGTGATTATGTTTTGATGAGGTCACGAGGGTGGGAAACCCAAATGGGATGAGTGTCCTCCTAAGAAGAGGTGGCAGAGAGCTTGTTTCCCTCTCTCTGTCTCTGTCTCTCCCCTTCCCCTGCGGTCATCTGCAAGCCAGAAAAGAACTGAATCTGACGGCACCTCGACCTTGGACTTCCAGGTTCCAGCACTATGAGAAGTAAATGTCTTTACTTAAGCCCCCCAGGCTGTGGTATTTTGTTACAGCAGCCCGAGCTAAGACACCACTAAAAGTCAGTCAGCTCTGTTACCAGCATGCACCAGCAGTTCTAAAGAACGTCAGTGATAAAATGCTTCTTCCTGCAGCCTAGAGCACTCCCATCACCCACTCCGTGTCTTGTCATTATGACAAAAAGATTTTACTGGGATCATCAAGGAAGCAGGGTTAGTGTGTTGAATAAGTGACTAAAATGTCAGTAGGTAGATCTGATGAGGATATGTACCACAGACTGGGCTTCCCGGGTGACTCAGCTGGTAATGACTCAGCCTGCAGTGCAGGAGACCCCGGTGAGATTCCTGGGTGGGGAAGAGCCCCCAGAGAAGGGAAAGGCTACCGCTCCAGTATTCTGACCTGGAGAATTCCATTGACTGCATAGTTCGTGGGGTCACAAAGAGTCGACACGACTGAGCGACTTTCGCTTTCTTTCACCACAAGTTAGTGTTTATGTAAAGTCTAAAACACAAAATAATACTACATATTATTAATATTACATATTGATAATACATATGTAACCAAAGTGTAAAGACTTTCCTAGAAACACCAGACACCAAATTTAAGATAGTGGTTTTCTCTGGGAGAGATCATAGGAGAAAGAAATAAAAGAGGTCCAGAGACATAAAGGTAGATTGGGCTTCCCTGGTCGCCAGATTGTAAAGACTGTGCCTGCAATGCAGGAGACCCGGATCCGATCCCTGGGTCAGGACGATGCCCTGGAGAAGGGAATGGCAACCCATTCCAGTATTCTTTCCTGCAGATTTCCATGGACAGAGGAGCCTGGTGGGCTCTAGTCCATGGGGTCACAGAGAGGGACATGACTGTGTGACTAACACATTCACTTTCATAGTTGATATATATATATACACATATATCTGTTCTTTTTCAGATTCTTTTCCCTTATAGTTTATTACAAGATATTGAATATAGTTCCCTATGCTATACAGTAGGTCCTTATTTATCTATGTTACACATAGTGGTATGTATATGTTAATCCCAGTCTCCTAATTTACCCCTTTTTCTGCTTTGGTTAACCATATGTTTGTTTTCTGTGTATGTGAGTCTTTTTCCATTTTGGATAAAAGCTCATTTGTATCTTTTTTTTTTTTAATTCCACATGTAAGCAGTTTATTTGTCTTCCCATACACTTTTTCTATGATTTAAATATTTTATTCAAAAAATGTCCATTGAATAGTCACATGCTGGGCAGGCCCACCAGCAGACTCAGTTTCCATTTCCTATGACCTAGCTTCTCTCCTGGCGTGGAGGTGTGACCGAGCCTGGGGCTTCTGAGTCCAGAGTTGGACACCAGGCAGGGGTGTGGCTGAGCAGGTGAGCAGCTGCCAGAGCTGGAGGGCACTGGGCACCATACTGGAGAAGCCAGGAGTCACTGGGGTAGATCAGTGGCTGGGCATCAAGGAGACAGGTGACCCTGTGAGCACACAGGGGATGGTAAGGGTGGGTCTGAGGTAGAGGAAGGCGTGTGAGAAGAAGGGTGAGAGGGTAGATCCAGCCCCTCGCCCAGTCTGCTGTAGGAGGGTAGCCACGGTAAAAATGGAAGCAGCCAGCGATCACTGTTTATAAAAATAGCTACAAAGTCTTGACAACCCAGAGAGAGTTCTGGGAAAGTTAAATTGAGGGCTGTGGGGAAATGTTCAGGGCTTCTCATCTTCAAAGCATTTCTGAGACATGAGCTCATGAATCCTCCTTCCAGAGCCCTGAGTGAAGTATAGGGACGAGGAAAGGTGGGGACGACGTGTGGATGACCTCCTCCAAGAGGAGTAGCCGGCAGCCGGAGGGTTCCTCGTGGGATGCCACTTGAATGTGCCCTCCTCCAGTCTGCTTCTCTGCCCAGTTCCTCAGACCCAGCCTGGGGACGGGCCTGGCTTTGCAGCCCCACAGGGTGGGGCAGCCACAGGACAGGCCATGCGGGACACTGGGCTGGGTCGCTCAAAGCTGCTAAGATCGAGGTCCCGGTGATAAAGACCAGCCTGTGATGCTGGTTGGGGGTAGTGCTGGGCGGAGGTCCAGGTAGAGCCCTGGTTGAGACCCATGGGATTCAATACAGGCAAGATCTGATGCACAGACCCCAGGCAGGCAGAGGGTTTGGAGCAGATGAAGCAATAGGGAGGGAACGAGGGCAGAGGGAAGCCAGGATGGGTGTGCCCCCTACGCTTGGAATGGGGGTACCTAGGACTGAAAGCCAGGAGCCAGGTCCTTCGACTCCACTGCTGGGGATTCTAGGAGCCTAAAGTATGGAGGCTATGATCACACTTCCATAGACGGAGAAACCAAGAGTATGAGTGTCACACGGTGGCAGTGATGGGATTTGAACCCATGTCCCTTGGCACAAATCACTTTGCTCCTGGCCATCTCCTGCTCATTCCTCAAGTTTCCACTCAAGAACCTCTCCTCTAGAGGCCTTCCCGGCTGCCCCAGGGTGTCTCAAGCACTTAGAGCTGGCTCTCCGAGAGCACCCGCCACACTGATCAGGAGGAGGCTCTTTGCGTGTCATCTTCCACCAGATGAGGGGTTCTCCCTCGCTGACTCCCAGCCCTGGCAGCACCAGCCCTCTCTGCTCCCCTGTGACCTGGCTTGCCCCAGATTCTTGCAGGGTGACCTCCCACTGGCAAAGCCTTTCCCTGGGTCTTAGGTCAAGAGGAGAAGATGGCGGTCAGAAGTGACTGCCCTGCAGCTGAGGGGCTGGGCGGCCTGACAGTCAGGAGCTCTAAGTGATAGTCCAGAGTTAAGACATGTGGTCCCCACAGTCAGGCCTGTCCCAGTGTGGATGGAGCATCCAGGTCCTAGATGCCGGGGTGCACCCATGAACAAAACAGCAATGTTAATAAGAACGTTTACTCCAGGAAAAACTGTACCCAGACCCAAAAGCATTACTTCAATTTCATGGTTCAGCACACTCTCCTCCAGTCTCCGTGGTGAACGATGATTTCATTGCCTTCAACAGAAGGCGTATTTGTGTGTGTACATATGCTTGAGAGAAATTTACTGAAAAGATATGGGTACGAGACCAGCTGGCAACAGTTTCCAAGCCAGGATCCTCTTTGAGCAATCTGCTCAAAGTTCTTGTTTGCAATGCTCAAAACCCAGCGGGGGGAGAAGGCAGTGTGAGGAATATACAGGGGCAAATTTACACTCACCCCCCCTCAAAGAAGGGAGGTCCTGACCTTGGAGGTAGGAATGGAATGGAGACTTTCTAGGGAACTTTGAGAGTCTTGGGTAATTCATTTGGTCCAAACCATAGACTTCACAATCAGAAGTGAAAGACAGAAATGCAGTTATTCACAAGGACTACTGTATAGCACAGGAAACTATACTCAATATTTTGTAATAACCTATATGGGATAAGAATCTGAAAAAGAATATATATGACAAATATCATATGGTATTACTCATGTGGAATCTAATTTTTTAAAAAGACAAAACAAATGAGCTTGTTTGCCAAACAGACTTATAGATATTGAAAACAAACTTATGGTTACTAAAAAGGAAACGTGGAGGGGAGGGATAAATCAGGAGCTTGAGATGAACATACACACAGTTCTTTACATAAGATAGACAACCAACCAGGACCTACTGTATAATACAGAGGACTCTACTCAATTTTCTTTGATACCCTATGTGAGAAAAGGATCTGAAAAAGAATAAAAATATGTATATGTATAACTGCATCACTGTGCTATATTCCTGAAACTAACACAACGTTGTAAATCAACTATACTCCAGTAAAATCAAAAATTTTAAAAAGAATACATTTATGGTTCATCCCAGGTTGTGCAGTGGTAAAGAATCCACCTGCCAGTGGAGGAGACGCAAGAGACATATGTTCGATCCCTGGGTCAGAAAGATACCCTAGAGTAGGGAATGGCAACCCACTCCAGTGTTCTTGCCTGGAGAATCCCACGGGCAGAGGAGCCTGGCAGGCTCCAGTCTGTGGGTTTGCAAAGAGTCCAACACAACTGAGCACACACACACACACACACACAACTGAATCACTTCCTATATACCTGAAATTAACACAATGTTGTAAATCTACTTCAATTTAAAAATTGTCACATTAAAGAAGAAAAGAAATGCACTTATTCAAGGATCTTTCTTATATTCTCTTTCTAAAAGGCTTTTTCTAGGGCCTTGGTTCTTTGGCCTGCTCAATGGATATAATTCCTATTACCTTCTCGTAAGTAATTTTTTTAACTTTAAAATGTTGTTGATCTTAGAATATGTCAGAAATAGTAGTGCTGAAGAGAAATGGAGGTGGTAAAGGGAGTATGAACAAGTAAAATCATAAATTGAGAGGCCATCAAAATGTTTACCTCTTCCTTCCCCTCCCTCCCCAATTTTTTTTTTAATTGTTATTTAAGCACAGTTGATTCACCATTTTGCGTTAGTTTCTGGTATAAGCTAAGTGATTCAGTTGTATATATATAACTTAATGTATACATATGTGTGTATATATATATTAATATATATTCTTTTTCATATTCTTTCCCAATGTAGAGTATTACAAGACACTGAGTATAGTTTCTGTGCTCTACAGTAGGTCCTTGCTGTTTATCTATTTTATATGGTACTCTGTATATGTTCCCTCTATTTCTCTCCTTCCATTTTGCATCAGTTTCTCCTTAAGGTTCATATGAAGGAGATTTATGACGGAAAAAAAAACAGCCCTGAGCAAAAACCTGCCAAGGGACAAGATAAACTGGGGCCTCAAGTTGAAGAAAGAAGGACAAAGATACAGTCACGCTGCAGAACAGTAACACCCCCAGCCCCCCACCACTGCCAAAGATGTCTGTGTCCCAATCCCCAGAAGTGCTAGTGTGTTAGGCTACACAAAGGGGAGTTATGGTCACTCATCAGTTGATCTTAAGTAGGGAGGTTATGCAGGAGAGCTGGACATATTCCTAGTGGTCCTTAAAAGTGGAAGAGGGAGGCCTGTGAGAAGGGCTCCCACCACCCCAACTTTGAAGATGAAGGAAGAGGCTGGAAACCCAGGTGTATATGGCTGATCTCTCAAGCTGGAAAAGGCAAAGATGCAAATTCTCCCCTCAGAGCCTTTAGAAGACTCTTTTAGCCCAGTGAGACCTATGTGCTGTGCTGTGCTTAGTCGCTCAGACGTGACTCTTTGTGACCCCATAGACTGTAGCCCACCAGGCTCCTCTGTCCATGGGGATTCTCCAGGCACGAATAGTGAAGTGGGTACCCTATCCCTTTTCCAGGGGATCTTCCCAACCCAGGGATCAAACCCAGGTCTCCCGCATTGCAGGCGGATTCTTTACCATCTGAACCACCAGGGAAGCCCAGCGAGACCCATATGGGATTTCTGATGTAGGGAAGGCCTGAAGCAGGGAGCTGGGGAACCTAAAGGCAGTTCTAGGGGCAGGAAGACACAGGACCAATTGGACTGAATTCTTCACGGGCTACCAGGACCTCAGGGCAGGGAGGAGGCATAAGGCACCTCCCCCCACTGGCCCTTCTCATTCCCAGGACTGGCTGCTAAGAGTGTGGAGCTCAGTGCAAAGTGAAAATGCAGGGCCCCTGTTCAGAGTTATGAAGAATCTTGAGAGTGGCAGGGCTGTTCTGAGCCTGGGGCCCCGTGTGCCTGCACACATCACATGCCCACGAAGCCAGCTCTGCTTGTAATTATTGGGAACCACACTGTCATCTGGCTGATGGAGTCCAGTTATTCAGGAGCTCTTTCTTGAGCCTCTGGCTGCTGACAAGCTGTGTGCCTGGTCACAAGCCACAGCTTCCTGAATCTCTCCTAGTTCTCCTATGGTTGGCCTTTGCCCCTGACCAGAGACTTTAAAAGGAGGATGTGCCTGATAGATTCATATTAACAGAAGCTCCTCTCTGTGCTTCTGCCTGCCTGGCTACCCCTGAGCTGTTTCCTTCTGCTGTTGCTAAGGATGCTTCAGCACAGGTTGGGGCCCACCTAGTCTGAGAGAGCTCAGCTTGGCAGCAGGAATCATTGGCAGAATTTGTACCTGAAATTAGAGCAAAAGGAATAAATGCCCATGCTTCTGGAGTTTAGGACCCCTGTTTATATTCCTTCCATAAAAACCTATATTGTTGCCGAACTCATAAGCTATAGCCATGTGTGACCCCATACACCCACCTGCCCAGGCTCCCCTGTTTTTGCCCACCCAGCGACTGGGGCTCTGTGTTCAGTCTGCTGGCCCAGCTGATGTGGGCCCAAGAAAATCTTGATTTTCTTTTTTTTTTTTCTTCTTTATTTACTTAGCTTTCCTAGGTCTTAGTTGTGACATGCGGGATCTTTAGGCCTTTTTGTGGCAGGCGGGCTCTTTAGTTGTGGCATGTGAACACTTAATTGCAGCATGTGGGATCTAGTTCCCCGGCCAGGGATTGAACCCAGGCCCCCTACATTGGCAGCATGGAGTCTTAGCCACTGGTCCACCAGGGAAGTCTCTTATTTTTATTTTCTATTGCTGTTTTCCTTGTGCCTATATTTCTACTTATGTTTTTTTGTTCTTCCCAGGAGCAGTTTGCTGTGTCCCTGATATAAGCCATTTTTTTGTTGTTGTTGAAAGAGATAGGGTAAAAACAAATTCTAGCTTTCTTTTTTTTTTTCAAGCCATTGAAGACGTATCAAGGCCTCCCTGCCACTATTGAGCAAATTCTTTCCCAGGCTGGTCTGAGTTGCACCCAGACTTTACATTGGGCTTTGTTCCAAGGGGGTGGAGGTGCCAGAGGGGAGACTGCAGCCTGAAAGACATCCAAGGAAAAAGGCTTCATTTACAAGCACCCGCATCACACGGTTGGCAGTGCTGAGCTGAGCTGTCTCCCAGCTTCCAGGGGAAAATGAGAGACATTCCCCCAGAGCTTCCCTTTCAAGCTCTCACAGCTGGAAGGGTCGCACAGCCAAGTTCCACCCTCTTCAATGCAGGTTGTCACTTGGATGCCGGGGTCTGCTGATCTATTAGTCAAATACCTAATGTGAGAAAAAGAGCCATCACACATCTTTCTGCTTATCCATCATTCAACGCTCCATTTAGCACAAAAGAACCTCTCTCTCCCTTTTTATAACTTCTGCTGCAGCTAAAAGGCCCCTCCCAAGAGATAAAAATTACAAAGGAAATAAAAGAAAAAAACACGATTTCTGAGCCGACGCTCATTTGTAATTCCGCACCTGAGGCTGTTTGTTTCCTTGAATATGAGAACAGGAAGGGGGCTTGGGGACCCTCTCATGTAACCCCTTATTTTACAGATGGAGAAGCAGTTGCCTGGTGAGGTCAAGTGACTCACCCAACACCATACAACTAGCAAGGGCACGGGCAGCGTCAGACTCACATCACCTGATCCTAAGCTAGACTTTACCCACTGCACCACTGACGATTTCTTATGACCACAGTCACAGACTCTTGTAAGATTTCATGATTCAACTAGACGCCGCCCTTGCAGAAGGACAACGTGAGAGGCAGCCCGGTGGCTTCTAGGCTATTTTAAACCAACAACCCAAACAGTCAAATTTAAGAACCCAGCTTATTTTTCTTGTCATGCGGAATCAAATAGTTTCAGGCAGACTTTCCCTAACTCACAAATAAGCTGTGTTCTAACAGTGTGTTTGGAATTTGCTATTTAGGACACAGGATGTGTTTTCTTCCCAGGAAATCATGTGATCTGATGTGGTGAGAACCCCAGGCCAGGTCACAAAGGCTGACTTAACCAAGAAGTAACCACAGTGGAGTCGAAACAACCCTCCATCCTATTGTTTCCAAGCAGAAGCACATTCTAAGTTTCAAGTGGGACTAGTGGAACCAGCAGGACTTCCCTGCTGGCTCAGCAGTAAAGAATCCGCCTGCAATGCAGGAGATGCAGGTTCGATCCCTGGTTCGGGAAGATTCCCTGGAGAAGGGAAAGGCTACCCACTCCAGTATTCTTGCCTGGGAAATCCCATGGACAGAAGAGGCTGGCAGGCTGCAGTCCATGGTGTTGCAAAGAGTCAGACATGACTTAGTGACTAATCAACAACAGCAGGTGGAACCAGCAAGCTCACCAGGGCCCCTGGCAGGAAGAGGTCTGGCCCAGATAGCTTAGAGGCCCCACAGACCTATGAACCGGGCATGCGCTTTGGATGAAGATGGAGCTGGTTTTGAGTCACCTCTGCTAATTAATAACTGGGCTAATTCCTTAACTTCTCTGAGCCTCTGAAAAATGAGGATGATTCTAATACCTCACAGGTGACATACAAGCACGAAAGAGGATAATGCATTAGAAGGACCTAGTAAAGGCTCTTGTGTCTGTAGCAAGCCATCATTTATTACTGTAGCAGCTCAGGAGAGGGGGCAGGGGTGGCCCTAGCAGTTTGAGGAACTGGGGTGCTCCACGGAGGGAGGGACCCTGGACTCTGAGGAAGAGTCCAGCCACAGCCTGATGAACTGGAGGCAGTGAGGGGGCCCTGGGCTCTTAGCCCCACCCCTGTCTCTTAAGCAGCAGCAGTGGCAGCCGCTGGGGCTCCATCCCTCACCGAGGGGAGCAGGGCCCTAGGGGGGCCCTCCACGGCCACTGCAGGTAACCCCATTATTGAAAGGGCTGGACTCAGCAGTGTGCAACTATAACGCAGGCTGCCCTCCGCAATCATCTTTGCATCCCTGGGGACCATCTCCTGAACCTGCCATTGTGTGTCTGGGCCTTTTCAAGTCTCATTTCAGTGACTAAAATGTACCAACTAGTGTGATAACCAAACTCAAAACTGCATTAGATTTAAGCTCTGTGCTGTCCTGCAGCTGCAGGCTGAGGCCTACTTCAGGCTTAGAAGCTGCTGTGGCGAGGGTAGGGGGTCTGTGTCATCCGCTTCTTCTCTCTTCCAGCTCCATCTCAACCCCAGAGTCCTTCACTGGGTTTCAGACCACCTGAGGTCAGATTCCACAGACAAAGGGCCTGGGAGCTCTGGCCGAGTCTTCCGGGTGTCTGATTCACTGGACCTCCTTCTGGCTCAGGACTATGGCTCCAGAGTGGAACCCCAAAGCCTTTTGCCCTTGTCTGGAGGGGAAACAAAAGTGCCAGAACCCTCTCCTAAGAATCTGGTACCCGATTGTCCTTATCTGCCTGGGGCTGCAGAATTTCCAGTATGCAGGCTTTCAGCACTAGAACTGGGACAGCCCCAGGCAAACCAGGAGGCACTGGTCACCTTACTCAGGGGGGTGCCCATGCCATACTCCTCAGCTCCCTCCAAAGGAACCATTTCCTTGTGACTCTTCAGCCTGGGGTGACCAGTGGGTTAGAACTGGCAGACCAACTTTATGGTCTCTCAGCAGGTTCAGTATAGTGGGTCTACCTTGCTCTAAAGTGTAGATCCTTGGCATTTTCTAAGTGGTTGCCTCGGAGACCTCTGCCTAAATGGGAACCCATCCTCCCAAATGGATCAGAGAAATTTCCAGTGCTGCAGTGAGTCCTGAACTAAAGAAATCCACCACCCTCCTCCCAGGTGCTTAAGGACATTTCAGTAGGGATTTTCAAGAGAGAAATTGTGCAACTGGATATAGATCATGGCCTGGTTCAAATTTCAGCTCATCCTTTCATTACCTCAAGCAAGTTGTTTAGCATCTTTGTGCCTCAATTTCTTCACCTGTGAAATGGGTTGACAATGGTCCGTACCTCCTAGAAGACCTTAAGGATGATGAGTTAACCCACGTAGCACAGTATCTGGGACCTAGAAATTGCATAATAAATGTTAGTTCTATCAACATTATTACAGGTAATAAAAACTATTAAAAGTTTCAAATCTGTTGCAGGCGTATTTTCCTAAGCTATTTTCTCTACTTGAAAGCAGATTAATGAGTCAGTGTTGCAGAGGCTCCAGGGAAAGGGCACACATGCATCCACTGCTTGGGAGAGTTTTACAGTCTCTTTGGAAGATCATTTAGCAATAAGTTTCCAAAGCCCTAAAAATGCCTTTGACCCAACAATTCTGCTTCTAGGAATTTATTCTGAGGAAACAAAGAACTGGCTAAAGATTAATGTGTGTTATTATTCACTGCAAATATACTTAACGTAAGAAACGCTTGAAAACAATCCAAACATTGTTTCAAATTGGGTTATAGTTGCTTTACCACTTTGTGTTAGTTTCTGCTGTACAAGGAAGTGAATCAGCTGTGCGTATCCATCTATCCCCTCCCTCGTGGACCTCCCGCCCCCCACCCCACCCCCTCTATCTAGGTCATCACAGAGCACAGAGCTCAGCTTCCTGTGCTCTATAGCAGGTTCCCACTAGTTATCTATTTCACACGTGGCAGGGTATGTATGTCAATCCCACCTCCCCTTTTCCCGGCCCCGTGTCTGCATGTCTGTTCTCCACATTGGCATTTCTATTCCTGCTCTGCAAATAAGTTCCTCTGTACTATTTTTTTAGGTTCCACATGCATGTGTTAATATACAATATTTGTTTTTCTCTTTCTGACTTACTTCACTGTGTATGGCAGATTCTAGGTCCATTCATGTCTCTACAAATGACCCAATTTCATCCCTTTTTATGGCAAAGTAATTCCATTGTATATATGTACCACATCTTCTTTATCCATTCATCTGTTGATGGACTATTAAAAGTGATAACATAGATCTATATTTATTAACATGGGAAGATGTTCACAATATGTATAGTGTATATATTTATAGAGTATACATTTTAAAATGTATTTTATACAATATAAAATAGTGTATATTCCAAGGTTTTTCAGAGCATAGGTATTATTAAAGTCCACCTGAAATGAGAATGTATACATAATTTTATAACTTGCTTCTTTTTGACTTAACATTATATAAGCACTATTTTGCACCATATAACAAAGCTTCTACAACCTCTGATGCTGGGAGGGATTGGGAGCAAGAGGAGAAGGGGACGACAGAGGATGAGATGGCTGGATGGCATCACTGACTCAATGGACGTGAGTCTTAGTGAACTGCGGGAGTTGGTGATGGACAGGGAGGCCTGGCATGCTGCGATTCATGGGGTCGCAGAGTCGGACACGACTGAGCGACTGATCTGATCTGATCTGATCTGATACTCATCAGATTGATGTTTCATGATTTAGATAATCAGTCATTTATTATTAGAGCAAGTTATTCCAAATGTTTTTTTGTTAGGTATATATTGTTAACATGTGGAACATAATATTTTTTGTTCATTTTCAGAAGTAGTATTTTCTTAAGAGCAACACCCCAAAGTCAAAGGCAAGTGTGTTTGAGAGGCATATAAATATTTTTAAGGTTTCCAATATTTACTGCTTTCCAACTCCTTTATCCCAGTTCACACCAAGCCTTGGTCTGAAGTCTACGTTTTCCATTTAATATAGCTTTCCCACTCTTCTCTGTAAAGAAAGGAGATTGCGCATCACACATAATGCTTTCCAAAGCTTTTCTTTGAGCAGATCACCCTGAGAGTGATGCTTCTGTCATGATGAGCTCTGGTAGTTCACGATGAAGCTGTGCACCAAGTTACCACGGATACAGAAAAAAAAAAAAAGGAAAAGAATATTTCATGGTAACCAAACCCCTACACATACTCACCAACAGATCGGTCTATATAGAAGAGTAATTGATTAGGCAGTATTAACTCAACAGGAATTTCAGCAAGTTTTAAGTGCTTTAAAAAATTTTTTTTTCAGTTCAAACTATCTTAAGTGTTTTTGAATTGTTCTTGAGGAAGCCTTTATTTCTGATTAATTTTGTATATTTTTTTCAGAATCCTGTAAAAAATTTTTTAAAATCTATCCTTTTAATTTATTATTGTATTATCTATTTTATTTTAAATTTTCTTTATTTTATTATCCTTTTTATTGATCTATTGATTGGCCATACTAAATGGCTCGTGGGATCTTAGTTTCCCAACCAAGGACTGAACCCACACCCTTGGCAGTGAAAGTGCTGTCTTAAACACTGAACAGCCAGGGAATTCCCTCAGATTTCTTGATTATACAAAATTCAAATGTATTTAGAAAAAATCTTAGTGGAAGCCTCAGACAAAAACTGACTGGAAGAAGCTTCAAAATGTCAAAAACTCTCTTGTTCTATCACAACAGAAGCTAAAAGAGTCTACTTGATAAAAGCATGAAATTAAGGGAAGGAGTCATAAAAAATCACAACTAAGAATATATAAATCATGAAAATGACAAGTTTATAAGAATCAGATCAGGTCAGAAGCAGTACTTCATTAAGAGGAAGAGATATGTTTTGACCATAAAAAATGATTTGAATAAATCCCAATCTAATGAACAAAAGTGAATCATATGAATATATTTTTTAAAGATTTGCATTCTTTGTGATTTGACCACAAAATATTGACATCAACAGACTCATAACAGGCTGCTACTAAAAGTACGTTGCTCAGCTGGTCAAGAATCCTCCTGCAATGTGGGAGACCCCAGTTCCATCCCTGGGTTGGAAAGATTCCCTGAAGAAGGAAATGGAAACCCACTCCAGTATTCTAGGAATCCCCATGAACTACGCAAAGAGTCGGACACAACTGAGCAAGTTTCACCTAAAAGGACATTGACCAAACAGTGTAGAAAAATAATCTAGCAAAAAAAGTAGATTATATATAGTGTATTATAGCAATTTGTCCTTCAGTTAAACACTACAAATACTGTGTTATTTTCCTGGATTTTGTGATTTTGGGGGGGTATCTATTAGTTTTTAATAAATAAATTTAATAAAATTTTAATTTTTTAAAAAAAATTTGTAATCTGTTTTGATTTCCCCAAAATTAATGTTCATGTTTATGCTTAATTTTGACTTCACCATTTGATATTCTTTTCTCAGAAAGGGTTCCAGTTTATATAAGCCTCAGGTTCTCTAAACCATGATTCTGCCCCGGATGAGAGTATATGTGCGTGTGTGCTAAGTCATTTCAGTCTTGTCTGACTCTGCGACCCCATGGATTATAGCCTGCCAGACTCCTCTGTCCATGGGATTCTCCAGGCAAGAATACCAGAATGGGTTGCCATGACCTCCTCCAGGGGATCTTCCCCACCCAGGGATTAAACTTATGTCTCTTTTGTCTCCTGCATTGGCAGGCAGGTTTTTACCCCTAGCTCCACCTGGGAAGCCCTGGCTGAGAGCATACGCCTTGGAAACATTCTCAGAGACGATCTCAGATCCAGAGCTCACCTCTGTCATCGCACCTGGTGTGTTTTGTAACAAGAAGGCTTAGCACAGCCAAAGAACCTTTGGGCAGGAGTATACAACCCCAGGAAAACCCTCTATAGCTTCTATGGGTGAAAAAATAGGTCAATTCACTGAATTTTCTACATTCAACACTCAAACATTTACTGAAGATCTTCTATATACACCAGGCACTGGGATGCAGATGAATAAGAGGACACAAGTGAGAGAGATGGATGCAAACGAGAAATCCATTTAGAGCCAGCACCCCCAGCAGGGCACACCACAAGGCAATGCTAGTCTTTCAGGCACTGTCATTCAATCTGGCTCCGGGGTCCACTTCCTTCCCCTTCCCTGCATGATGTCTCAGGCAGGCAGCATCTCTAGGTCCCTTTAAGTCACAGGAACGGTGACTGGAAGTCTGATCCAGGTAATAATCCAAATGCTCAATTTCACTCCAAGTGTTTCTGTCCACTAGTTCTGTGGTGGTGGAAGGGAGAGGTTGGGAGTTATCTCGAGGGACTCTCCCTCCCTTCTTCCATCTCCCACTGATCAGCCGGGGTAATTGATGAGAAATTTGGAAGGGGAGGGGTAAGGAACAAGGATGAAGGAGCAAAAAGAATCTTATTTGATTGCTTCAGTAGTTATCTGACATTGGGGTCCAATAGCTGACTACCGTTTGGGCCACTTCTGTGGATTTCTTTGAGAACCCACAAGGATTTCTGCTGCAAAGCTTCTGACTCAGGGTTGCCAGGTAAAATACAAAATGCCTAATTAAATTTGAAGCTCGGATAAACAATAAATACTTTTTTTAAAGTGTATCTATTTGAGATATTACATGTGACACACTGAAAACGTACGAGAACCCATTCATTGTTTACCTGAAATTCAAATTTAAATGTCCACCTTGTGTTTGTATTTGTTAATTCTGGTAGTTTTCACTGTGAGGTTAGGGAAGGGGTTGCAGTAGCCCTCAGCCTCTGGTTTTCCAGCGGTCCATTTCTTTCTGCTGGGTGCCTTTGTCAGCCGTCCCCAGGCAGCTCTCTTGGGTGGGGTCCCTTTCAAGGAAGTCTCCCCAGCTCATGAGCCTTATCAGGTCCATGGAAACCACACACCTTTGTTTCTGCCTTCGGGGACAGGGTTGCATTGGCCCCCACTTCTCCAACCCATCCTTACATTTCCCCAGACACTTACAGGTAAAAGGAACGCTCTCCTTGAAGTCCTGGTTCACCTGGAAGTGAGGGGAGGCTGCTGTTCCCCCTCCCCAGTGGAAGGGCAACAGGGATATATGGACTCAGCCTCCAGCCAACCCTCTCTCTCCAGAGAAACCCTCTGACTTGTCCTTTGGAGGCTTGAAGTGGGGAAGGACTGAAGCTGACAGAGGAAGTTTCACCTTCTCCAAGCTTGACCTACATGGGGTCTTGGCACCTCACTTGGGAACGGGGCTTCTCTGACTTTGAGGCCTCTGCTGAAACTTCTGTGTCACAGGGAAAAAGTCCCTGTTAACATCCAGTTATATGACCTTCTTATGAGTGACAGGCAAATGGGGTACAGTGGGAGCTGGGGAAGAACTCATTTAGCTAAGTCTGGGGCAATCAGGAAGGGCTTCCTGGAAGAGGAGCCCCCAGCAAGCCCTCATCCAGCACTGCTCAAACTTTAAAGTGCCTGTGATCCCTGGGACTGAAAAAAAAAAAGCAGATTTGAACAGATATACACCCTATATATAAAATAAATAAACAACAGGATTCACTGTTGTTTTACTGTAGCACAGGGAACTACGTTCAATATCTTGTAACAACCTATAATAGAAAACAACCTGAAGCTGTACAGCTGAAACTAACACAGCATTGTAAATCAAAAAAAATTTTAAAGAGCAGATCTGATTTGAATAGGTCTGGGGTGGGGCCTGAGACTCTACATTTCCTGCAACTCAGACCCACTCTGAGCAGAGAGGGGATTGCTCAGCTCCTGACGGGGAGGGCCGGCACTGCAGGCAGGATGGCAAGTGTGAACACAGAGGAGGAGTTCAGGGTGGGTCAACGTGCCTTTGTAGATCCAGCCTGCAGGTCAGAGGCTGAAAGGGACCCAACCACACTGGTGAGAGGGGGATGCTGGGAAGGTCCAGAAGGGTCTGGACTACACCTGGCAAGGCTAGAACCGGACAAGCAGGCTGAGAGGGTTCTATCTGTCAGATCCTGTAAAAAAACACTTTATGAGCAAGCCTACATAACTGCATTTCCCAAAGCTGTGTGAGCATTAATTATGCAGTGAATCTGATGGCTTGACCACAAAGTGCCTGGGACACATGCATTCAAGTCTTACTTTGCCCAATGCCAGCTGGCCCTGGCTCACTGTAGCTCACATACCTCCGTACCTCTCAACTCGCACAGGAGATGTGAGTCACCTGCAAAAGGTCTACCATCACAGTGTGACTTCTAGCAGAGGGTCAGCAAATCATATTGCCTCACCTTGACTGTGGGAGGCAGAATGTGGGTCCCTCACCAACGCAATGCAAGAGATAAAAGAGTCGTGGTTTCGATCCCTGGGTTGGGAAGGTCCCCTGAAGGAGGGCATGGCAACCCACTTGAGTATTCTTGCCTGGAGAATCCCATGGACAGAGGAGACTGGCAGGCTACAGCCCATGGGTTTGCTCGGACATGACTGAAGCGACTTAGCACACACCTACAGATGTCTATGCCCTAATCTCCAGAACCTATGAGTGTTACCTCACATGGCAAAAGGGACTCTGCCAGTGTGATTAAGTTAAAGCTTTGAGGGGAGGAGAGTCACCTGGGTTATCCAGCTGAGCCCAATCTAATCACATGTGTCCTTAAAGGTGAAGAACCATTCCCAGCTGTGGACAAGGGGAGAGAGGTCACGGAGATGGCAGGAGGAGGGGCCCTGACACTGGCCTTAAGATGCAGTGGATCAGGTGTAAGAACCAGAGAGAAGCCTCGAATTGCTAAGGACAGCCCCCAGCTGACAGCCAGCCGGGAAGTGGACAGTCAGTCGTACAACCCCAGGGAACTGAGTTCTGCTCACAGCATGGCTACAAAAACAGAGTCTCCTCTAGAGCCTCCGCAAAGGAACACGACTCATGTCGGTCTCCTGACCTACAGAACTGTATGTAAACTATGTTGTTTGAAGCACCAGATTTGCTGCAACGGCCTGGAAAACCAAGGCCCTTCCAGGAGACTTCTCCCCTTCCTGGTGAGGGGAGAGCCTCTGGCCTGATGCTAGGAAGAGCTTCCCTGTGCTGTCACACCCAAATGCTGAAACTCCCCAGATGCAGCTGTTTTCTGAGAACAATGAGTTGCTTGTCAGCCTGAGGGAATGGGATGACAAATCCACTTTGCAAAAGCCCTGAGTGCCATGGGCAGGCCCTCCTCCCTCCATGGCACAATGATCCTTGAAAACCGGCCTTCCGTCCTGCTCTCCATCTGGCTCCTGTGTCTTCTAGCTTTGTCCAGAAAGCCCTCTCAGTTCTGCGTAGGGAGCAAAGCTGTGTGGACACAGCGTATGGAGTACCCACCCGTCTCCCTCAGTGGTTTTGGAGAGGGACCCCTGCCTGGGTATGTCGATGGCGCCTTCATTAAACCCATGGGCCAGTTAGAACAGCAAGGATTTGGAGCTGATCCAGCCCAATCGTGTCATTTTACATGAAAGGAAGGAAGGGGGAGAAGGAGGAAGCTGGAGTGAACAGCCAGAAAAATCCCTCTTCCAGTGGCAGGATTCCAAGGGATGGCGTGACATGAAAATTAGAAGGCGAGGAATGTTGAGAGCTACCGGACCCACGCGGTGCCATCATCCAGGAGGGCATCCCTGAGGGCTAATAAAACCACAGAGCCCCTGGACCCCCCCAGGGCTCAGAGAGTGCAGCAGCCCAGATGGGCACTTAGTGAGCGGGGGTGGGCTGGAACAGGGCTTCAGTGGCCTCTGTCACCTCCCCAGCAAGAGACCATGTGACCAAGGTCACCCGCCAGATAAACAGAGCTGCCGGCACCTCAGAGTCCAGCTTCCGAGAATCATCAATCTGTACAAGTTACTAAATGGACACACTGTTTCTTCCACACTGCTGATTGTTTTCTAAAGGTTGACTTAACCTAAAATAATTACTTCAACCAACACTGACTGTCAGTCTCCCTTCTGCCAGGCACAGAGCATTCTGACTCTCCCCCTTGAACCCCATCCCCATGGGCTCAGGACGCCGTCCCCCTGGACCTCAGTTCCACAACCTCCCAGCCTGACACAGGAAGCGGCCTCTTTTGGCCTCTGACCTCTTCTTTCTTCCAGGATCTATTTTTGATTGTCCTCCTTGGCTCAGTAAATACGTGGAGAATTCCAGGCTGGCCTCACAGGCAGACACCACCCCTCCCCCACCTTGGCCTGGGAGGAGGCCGGATCTTGGCCCCGGAATAAAGCTGCAGGCCAGGCTCTGTAGGGGAGGGCAGCAGACGGTGAGATCCACGAAGACTGAGCGCAAGCACTGCTCTCTGGAGCAGTCAGCCCCCAACTAGACTGGGATTACAACCTTGACCTCTCATCATGAGGGTCCCCAGTTTTCCTAAAGTAGCCTCTGGCCCCTACAGGCCACTCCCTGCCACCCGGTGATGATTCATGCCATTAGTGCCGGAGCTCTTCTGACATGCTTTTTCATACGGTGTGTTCAGAGCAAGGCCTCTGCCACCTGCAGCGGGTCTGTGCGGAAATTCGGGGAAACCGCAGAGAGTTTATTTCTGTCACCCATTGTTAGCTAAGAATATCCAGGTGTTCTAATAACGGAGGGACCAGCACAGGAAAGCCTATCAGATGGTGGAAAGGATGCTGAGCTCAGGATAAGGAAAACAAGCCCCTGGACCGAGCTCAATGGTCTCAGCAAATCTCTTGTACGCAGTTCATTGGCCTCACTTTCCCCCTCTAGGGAGAAAAATGAGCCTGTGTGTAGTTGCTCTGCAGACCTCAGAGGGCTGTGAGGACAACCCAAGAGGAGAGAGTGTATGTGTCCCACCTTCTCTCAGGCCCCAGCGGCCAGAGGACAGACGAATTCACGGTACAGGTATGGCAGCTCATGCCTCCAGCAAACCCCCCACCCCCCACCCCATCATGGAAGTTTCAACAGAGATATTTGGGGAGCTCCTGGTGGCTCAGATGGTAAAGAATTTGCCTGTAATGCAGAAGATATAGGTTCAATCCCTGGGTCAGGAAGAGCCCCTGGACGAGGGCATGGCCACTTACTCCAGTATTCTTACCTGGAGAATCCCATGGACAGAGGAACCTGGCAGGGTGCAGTCCACAGGGTCACAAAGAGTCGGGCACGGCTGAAGCGACTAAGCAAGCACGCATGTGCCAGGCCATTAGTTTAGGCATGCAGAATGCTTATCTGCAGCATTTGGGATCTAGTTCCCTGACTAGGGATGGAACCTGGGCTGCACTGGAAGTACAGAGTCAGCCACTGGACCAGGGAAATCCGTTGGATATATTTAATACTTATTCTATGCTTTCTTTTATAAGTTTTATAGTTCTCTTTTTAAATTTATACTGTTGTATATTAGTTTACAATGTTGTGTTCATTTATGCTATACAGCAAAGTGATTCGGTTATATATTGTATACATATATACATTCTTTTTCATATTCTTTTCCATGATGGTTTATCACAGGATATTGAATATAGTTCCCTGTGCTGTACTGTAGGACTTTGTTGTTTATCCATTATGAATATAATAGTTTGTATCTGTTCACCCCATACTCCCAATCCATTCTTCCCCTATCCTCTCCCCCTTGACAACCACAGATCTGGTCTCTACCTCTGTGAGTCTATTGTGTTTCATAGATAAGTTCATTTTTCTCTTTTTTTGGCTGCCCTGTGTGGCTTGTGAGATCTTAGTCTCCAACCAGGGATTGAACCCAGGTCCTTAGCAGTGAAAGCCCAGAGTCCTAACCGCTGAACTGCCAGGGGATTTCCTGAGTCATATTTTAGATTTCATATATAATGATATCATATTATATTTTTTCTTTCTCTGATTTATTTCACTTACTATAATAATCTCTAGATCCATCCATGTTGCTGCAAATGACATTATTTCATTCTTTTTATGGCTGAGTAGTATTCCATTATATATGTGTACCATATATTTACTCGTTCTTCAGTTAGTGGACATTTAGATTGTATTCATGTCTTGTCTATTGTAAATAGCGCTGCTATGAACATAGGAGTGCATGTATCTTTTGTTGTTGTTGTTGTTGTTTGGCTGGACTGGGTCTTTGTTGCTGCAAGAGGGCTTTCTCTAGTTGCCATGGAGAGGCTTCTCATTTTGGTGATTGTCTGTGAGCACAGGCTCTAGGTGTGTGGGCTTCAGTAGTTGTGGCACAAGGGCTTACTTGCTCCTTGTTTTGTGAAATCTTCCCAGACCAGCTATCGAACCCATGTTCCCTGCTTTGGCAGGTGGGCTCCTATCCACTGTACTACCAAGGAAGTCCTATATCTTTTTGAATTATTGTTTTGTCTGGATATATGCCCAGGAGTGAGATTGCTAGGTCATATGATAGTTCTATTTTTAGTTTTTTTGATGCACCTCCTTACTGTTCTCTATAGTGGCTGTACTAGTTTACATTCCCACCAAGAGATAAGACGGTTCTCTTTTCTTCACACGCTCTCCAGTATTTATTATCTGTAGACTTTTTAATGATGACCATGCTGACTGGTGTAAGGTGGTATCTCATTGTAGTTTTGATTTGCATTTCTCTAATGATTAGCGATGATGAGCATCTTTTCATGTGCCTGCTGGCCATCTGTATGTCTCCTTTGGAGAACTGTCTTTTTAGGTTTTCTGCTCATTTTTCAATTGGGTTGTTTTTTGCTATTGAATTATATAAGCTGTTTGTATATTTTAGAGATTAGGCCCTTGTCGGTTGTATCATTTTGGTTGTTCAAAACTTTGACCCTTGAGGAAGACAAGCCAGGACACAAGGTCCATAAGAGGTTCTATGAAGTGGCTTGAAGTGCTGTGACAAGCATGTCTCCCTCCCCCACCAGGTAGCTGGTCCCCAGGCCACCTCTTGAGGTGCCTCTCCCACTCTGGTCCTGGCCCAGCCAGCACCTCCCAGCACCCAGTGATTCTGTGAATTACCCATTGGTCCTCATGTAAATTCTCTCCTGCTTACCTTAACCAGAAACAGTTTCTATTTGCATCTAAATCCCAGACTGCTACAATGCTGAATTCAAACCCTGGTATCTCTTCCTGAAAATCCCATGTGCTTTCTAAAATGCCATTCATGATATCCTACTAAAGATCATACAAATAAGACATCACTGTTATTACAGTGCTTTACACTGGACAATATTCTTATGAATAAGTGATAGGGTGGTGGTAACTCTGGGAAAAAGCAAGCTCAAACCAATTACAGCAAGTTTTGAAAGGGAAAGAGCTACTCAGGTCAGGAAAGCAACAGTGTAAATAGGAACCACCCAGCTGGGTGGTGGGATTCTACCGTCTGAATTCAGCTGTAGTTTTTAAAAACTTCCTTTATGGTTTGTGTATGGTCATTGTTATGGAACCTTGAATTTGTAAGCCAGAAAAGACCTTAAAAATCATTTAACTTATTCACAGCATTTCATAGTTAAGGAAGCTGGTACCGAATCAAGTTTCAAGACTTATGTCACCTTATACACCAAGGTAGTGACAGAACCAGGGCTACGAGGCAGGGCAGGGGGATGGGGTGGGGTGAGTTCTCTCCTCCTTGACACATCACCATACTGGAAAGGGTGATGAAAATAACCCTGAAATTCAGAAGGTAATCCCCATAAAGAGTGGAAAATAGAGTACTAGTTTAATTATCTAAGAAACCAAATTGGACATTTGAGCACATTACATTTACAATAAAAAATGAAACAATTTTTTTTTTAAGGTCTGGTTTCTGAGGTATTATCCCCAGATCTGGGATTGGTGTGGCTTGGAAAATACTTTTTATGAAGTATAGTCGATTTACAATGTTGTGTTAGTTTCAGATGTAGGGCAAAATGATTCAGTTATATGTATATAACTGTATACATATATGTAACTGAGCATATTTATATTCTTTTCCAGATTCTTTTCCCTTATGGGTTATTACAAAATATTAAGTATGGTTCCCTATATTATACAGTAGGTCCTTTTTAAAATCTATTTTGTACATAGTGGTGTGTATCTGTTAATCCCAAACTCCTGATTTATCCCTCCCCTCACCTTTCCCCTTTGTTAACTACAAGTTTGTCCTCTGTCTGTTGAGTCTCTTTCTGTATTGTGAATAAGTTCATTCCTATTATTTTTTCAGATTCCCATACAAATAAAATCTTTTAAATAAGTTCTCCGTATGATTCTCATATGAAACCAGAATGGAGAACCCCGGGTTAAAGCCTTAAGGGTCCCCACCAGTGTATTAACTGGGAGAAGTGCTGTGATTTGCTGTTATTGTTGGATGAGTCACTCTCTCAGATTAGCTCCTGGGGGACAAGGAGGCTGACAAAATTCAACAGAAGACCTATTTGGTGTGTTTTAGGGGACAGAAGTGAGAATCTCAAGAAGGGTTCCTCAGGGACAGCCAGAGGGCCTGTATTAGTCAGCGAGGGCTGCCAGAGCAAACCATCGCAGACTGTTGTGGCCTGAACAACAGAAGCTTATCTTGTCACAGTTGTGGAGGTTGGAAGTCCCAGATCAAGATCCAACAGGGTTTGGTTTCTGCTAAGAGCTCTCTTCCTGGCTGGCGGATGGCTACTTCATTGTCACATGGCCTTTCCTCTGAGTGTGTGTGGACAGAGAGAGAATTCTCTGCTGTCTCTTCCTATGAGGACCTGAATCTTATGGGATCAGGCCCTCACCCTTAGCACCTCATTTTGCCCTAATTACTGCCTTAGAGGACCCATCTCCAAATACATTCCCATGGGAGATTAGAGGTCTAACATGTGAATTCAGGTATTGAGGGACACGAAATTCAGCCCTTAATACCAAGAAGTGGAAAAGAGAGAAGAGGAAAACAGGCCAACCCAGGGACAGCCTCGGAGGCCTCACTTCGTCTCCAGAGCTGGCTCTATTTGTTCTATGTCTTCTTTTCTCCCCACCACCAAGCAAGGACTTGTAACTTAGGAACCCGCAGGCAGTTAGGATATTTGTTTTATTTGGAAGCCCCCAAATTATGTTTAAAAATAATTCTGGGTTTCTTAAGAAAGACAGGTTGGGGAAAAACATCTGGAATGAAATACATCCACAGACCGTTTACATAGACCAAAAGAGAAAAAAAAAAAAAAACCCACTCCAAATTATGCTATTCTTAGCAGTGCCAGGAAAAGCATGAACCCAGGGAGGTGGGCAGGGGATGGGCAGGGGAAGCAAACTAACCAGCCGTAAGAGAACGTGGAGGAAACTGTGTGTGGGTGAGTCTGGGAGTCTTTGCTCTCACATTATGGAAAGAAAGAAGTTTCATTTAAGTAATTTTGAGCCTTTCTCAAAAAGGTAATTTTTATGTGTGGTTCTAAATTACAGACTTGAGTCAACTCGGAGGAACTTCACACAAGTTTGGTATCCAAGTTTGCCTCCTCCCCAAAGACGGTCTTTGTCCATGGTCTTTGTCCTGTCCCCATTAATACTGGTTGTCCTCTAAGAATACGTGTGTTTCTGGAAGATGTTTTTCTCAACAACTGTGTCACTGTGTGATGCTGTGATATAATAAGGAATATATATCTGGTCTTTGTCCCTGGTTCCTGGCACAAGAGCATCTAAAACCCTTGGAATTTCCTGAATGATTGGGGGTGCCTTAGGTAAACTAATGAGTTACTCTTGGATGAGGGTGTCATAGACAGCTTCAGGATGGACCAGCTATGGATTAGAGGGTTGGAACTTGCAGTCCAGCCTGGCACCTCCAGGAAGGGGTAAGGGGATGAGAGTTAAGATAATCACCCCTAGTCAATGATTTAATCAATCACACCCATGTAATGAAACCTTCATAAAAACCCCTAAACCACAAGGCTCGGAGAACTTCCAGGTTGGTGACCACATTTAGGTCCTCAGAGGGTGGTGTGCCCAGAGAAGGCAGGAGAGCCCCATGCCTCACCCCGTATCTTATTCTATGCACCTCTTCTATTTGGCTCTTCCTGAGTTGTATGTAGCCTTTGTACTAAACTAGTAACAGTAAATAAACTGTTTTCCTGAGTTCTGTGAGCCATTCTAGCAAACTATCAAGCTGAAGGACAGAGTCATGGGACCCCTCTTTATGACCAGTGGATCGTAAATACAGGAGGCTGGTGACTTTGGATTTGCAACTGAGTGTAGTCACTTCCCTGGTGGCTCAGACAGTAAAGTGTCTGCCTACAATGCGGGAGACCCAGGTTCAACCCCTGGGTCAGGAAGACCTCCTGGAGAAGGAAATGGCAACCCATTCCAGTATCCTTGCCTGGAAAATCCCATGGGCGGAGGAACCTGGTACAGTCCATCGGGTCGCAGAGTCAGACGCTACTGAGCAACTTCACTTTCACTTTGTGTGACTGAGTCCTTAACCTGTGGGGTCAGACACTAACTCTTGGTAATTAGTGTCAGAACTGATTTAAATGGTGGGACACTCAGTTGGTGTCCAGGAAAGCAGAGAACAGAGTTTTGTTGATGTCTGAGTAATGGAATGTGAAGACAGTCTTTACTGTTTCTGCATGTCCAATGTACTGAATTGAGGACTGAAACCTCCAAGAACTCTTTCAAAAGGACCGATGAAGGATCTGCAAGATGACAATAGTGATTCCTCGTTGCAAATCAGTTCACCAGGAAATGGCCTTGGGGATAAATCCTCACTGAGAGCCATTGCCCTAACAGTCTGTATCCTTTAGAAGGGAAGACAGCAGGAGGGAACCCGCGTTGCCAGGCATCTATTAGGGGCCTCATAGAAGTTACGTCTCATTCTAGATCAGTTCCATGAGATTGTTATCATTGTGCACGTTCCACACATAAGGAAGTTGAGTCTCAAAGAGTCTAGACTCCAGAATCAAGCCAATCCAGCTCCTCCACCCACTGGTTGTGATTTTGAGAAGTTACTTAACAATCTATGTCTTGGGCTCTTCATCTGTAAAATGGCGAGAACAACACATTCGCCATTATAGGGTACCCCAGGGGATAGAAGGAATACATTGTGTTTAGCAGAGAAATAAGCAATCAATAAATACTAGTTACCACTATTGTCATTGCTATGATTAAAAAGATGACATGGTTTGTTCAAATTCAAGTTGCTATTAAGAGTTGAAGCTGGGATTTGCATCATTGCCTTGATCCAAAGTGTACATTCTCTTCATGACTCAGCACCGTCTTCCTAAGCTGCGGGTGAAAGACAGACGGAGACACCTTCCCCCAAGGAGTGTCACAGTAGCGAAGGGTGTGGATTTGGTTGATGTTACCTTCTGGCCACAGCGTTTATTCTGTGGTTTTTGGTCGGATATGGGGGCTGGTTCCCTGGCACCTGCTGTAACATAGGAGGAGGCCTGGGAAAACCTGGCTGACTGTGCAGTGGGCAGGGCCAGTAGATGGGAACAAGGGCTGGGGACGCTGGCTTGCCTGGTGCTGGAGGGGGTACAAGGTCTGAGCACTGTGTCTGTGAGCTCAGTGGGCCAGCAGCCCAGGACAGTTGGGGGAATGTAGTCAGAAAGGCAGGCCAACAACCCTACAGGCTGCTCCAGACTCACTGGGGAGCTGGTGAAGCACGGATTATTCATTTACCAAAAGGTTACCTTGGGTTAGGGTTTATTAACTGTGATTTTTTAAAAAGAGCATATTCATTGACTCTCATGAAAACTTGAACCTCATGACATAACGTTGTTGGCACAATGTTCTAATCAAAGTTTCCCCTCACTCCTGTCCCCCGCCTTTTATTCCTGTCACTTCCCTTATTCAGTGAAGCTCCTTGCAACCTGTCTTCTCTCTCTCTCCTTCCCACTCCTTCTTCACTGACATCTGCCTTCCACCCCCACCTCTTCCTTGAAACTGTCTGGCAAAGGTCATGATTGAATATTGAATTCTCAATCCCGGGCATCCTTTCCTACCCACCGCTTACTCAGTCAGCTCCAGGGTACTTGGCGCCGTCAACCTCTATGGCAGTCTGGAGGGGTTCTCTTCCCTTGGAGCCTGGGACCCTCCTCTCTCCCCACCCCAACTAGGCCACCATGGGGGCCTATTCCCAAATGATGGTGCTCATTCCCCAGGATTCTTTCCTTTCCTCCTTCTCTTCCTCCTCCAGACACTGTCCTTATGACCTGTGCTACCATCACAAACTGCTAACATCAGAGCAGGTTGGAGACCTGGGCTGCAGATCCATGTCTTTAATTGAATTCTGGGTAGTTCTACCTGGAATCTCACAGGTACCTCTAGTTCAATTTCTTCTAAACTGGATTCATCCTCATCATTTTCAAACCCACCCTCTTTTCTCTTGTGCTGCTGATCCTGGTGACTGATTGTGCCACCCGTCCAGCCACCTGGGCAAGTGAGAAACCTGGGTCTCACCTGGACCATGTAATAAATGATTGAGTTATGTTCCTTAATATCTCAAGGATCTCTGTTCTCTTTTATATCCACAATTTCCACCCTGGCTCAAGCACTTATCATAAACTTCTGGGTTATTACAATGGTCTGAAACTGATCCCTCATTCCACCCCCAGTCTATGCTCCCCTATCATCACAATGGACTTTATAAAACATGAAGGCAATCACATCTCCTTCTATGGTTCTCCTCTGCTGCTAACACCATCTGCGGCACAAAAATGCAAAGGTGATACACCTCTCCATTCTAATTCCTGTTCTTTCTTCTAGATTATACCCTCCCTATGCTGGTTGCAAACAACACACTGCTGAAGCTTTGATGATGTGGGTGGCTTGCATTTATGTATAACACTTTCAATCTTTATAGCTCCATGGTGGGAGGCCAATATTAAATGTGGCTGGGCTTGCTGAAACCTCCAAATTCAAATTTGCATATCTGCAAAACGGAGACATATGACTTATTCAGAAGGAAAATGGGAGGAGTAAATTAATAGACATGGCACATGTTCAGTGTCCAGTCAGTGGTAATAATTCTAAGTGCTTCATATTTGCTAGTTCTCTTCATCTTCATAATAATCCTTTGAGGTAAGTACATATTATTAGTCCCATTTTGTGGATGCAGCAGAAAGCACAGGGGGTTTGAGTAGCATATTGGTAAGCTAGGACCACAGACTCAGTGGCCTAAACAACATAAGTTTATTTTCCCACCACTCTGGAGGGTATCTAAGCAAGGTCAAAGTGCAAGCACTTTGTTTTCTTTTGAGGTCTCCCTCCTTGGTTTGCAGATGGCCACCTCCTGCAGTGTGTTCATGTGGTCCTCTCTGTGTGTTCATGTGTCTACATTTCTTCATCTTGAAAGAACTTCAAGGGACTTCAAGAAAGAACTTCAAGAAAGAACCGGGGACTTCCCTGGTGATCCAGTGGTTAAGACTCCACTCTTCCAATGCAGGAGGTGTAGACTGAATCTTTGGTTGAGGAATTAAGATCCCATGTGCCATGCAGTACAACCAAAAATAAAAATTAAAGAAAAAGAACACTAGTCACGCTGGATGAGAGCCCCTCCTTAATAATCTTATTTTAACTTACTGTTTAGAGATCTCCATCTCCAAATACAGTCACATTCTGAGGTATTATGGATTAGGATTTCAACATACGAACTTGGGGGAGGACGTAATTCGGCTTAGAACAAGTACCTCATCTAATAACACCCCAATTGTTTCAAGGACGGGAGAAGAATCCTGGCATGGCAGCACAGGACACCCTGCCCTTAACCGTGGTACAAACCTACCTCCTCCTGACTGCAGGTCTTTCACATTAATCCATTTGCTCTAAGTATATGCACCAGAGTTTCTAATAAGCATGTTACAAATTACTTTGCGGCAGACACAAAAATCTAAGAACTAATTTCTAGAATGTTAGTATAAGGTCAATAACATGTCCTCAACCATACCGGAATACCTCCACTTCTTCTTCTTCTTCTTTTTTTTTTTTTAAAAAAAGGCTCTCTTTCTCCACTGAATTGATCCAGTAACTAATTGGTTTGACATCACTGATACCCAAATAATTCAGAGCAAAGTTAAAGCTCTTACCTTGTACATGAAGGAGTTTGGAAAGAGCTTCAAAGACATTTTAACAGTTTTTGCTCTTTTCAAAACTGCCATTTTATGTTGTCTTCACTTCACAGGAGCTTTAAAACAGGACCACTTGTGGCTGCCCATTTGGTTAAACTTGGCTTTTATCTGGAGCAATGTGGTCCACACTCACAGGATTTATCTAGTTTTTTTCCCCCATTGGGTTCGATTTTAGCCAAACTGTCAACAATCCAGGGGCAGCTTTAAAGGTATATCCCAAGAACTGGAGTGTGTACCTTATGTCAACACTCAAAGGTCTCCCATACTTGGTCTCAACTGTATGAATACCTAGAGATTTACTCCTCATAGAGGAAGAATGAGTGTACAGGCTTTTAGGTCAACCCTTTCTCCACTGGTCTGAGAAGTTTTTGGGGGCAGGTGCTGTGTTGTCTTCATCTCTGCAAACCCCAATCCTGGCATGATGCCCAGTACACAGGCACCAGAAGGCATTGAACTAAGTCAAGTCCTCAGTCCTGCTGGTGGGTTTAGAGGTCCTTGGATCCCTTCTGCTTCAACCAGGATTTAGAATAGGGGTGGGGTGGCAGAATAGCCCCAAAGGACCAGTCAAAGCATCCTCTCATAAAGGAAGGTGGGTGGTAGAGATGAACTTAGATGAGGGTTGATGGTATTTGAGAAATAGTCAAGTTGTTGGAAAACATATAGCTTCCCCGAATGACTGAGTTGGAGGGTGGTACCAGTTTAAATGTGTAGATTCTGATATATACTTGTAAAAGAAAGATCACCTTACAGTTATGCTTTAGAGTGACATCTGCTCCCTCTTAATACACCAAATGAAGATACAATTGCAATTGTCTCCTGTTGGGTTTGTTTCTCCTCTTTTTCCCCAATGATCAGATCAGTGTTCCTGTAAAACCCTTCCTTCCCTTCTGCATCCCCTAAGCATAAACATTCATATATGGAAAGACTCTGATACGTATGATCACTCCAAACGTCATATGCCCAAAACAGAAACAAGGCACAGCCTTGGAAAAATTCTCAATTTACTACTGTGATTAAATTGGGATATCTTAAAGCATTAAAAAAAAAAAAAGCTTAGGACAAAGACCCAGGTGTAGAAGAAGTGGTAACAATCTAGGGTGTTGAGCCTGCCTGCAGGAGGTGGGGAAGGACAGAGGTACAGCTAGAAGTGTGACAGCTGTCAGTCTGATGGTGGTTATTTATTACTGTCTAAGAGAGAGACACCTGCGTGGAGTGGGTGTGAGCATCACATTGCTGGACGGAATGCTCCATCACAGGGCAGGGCTTCACCCCCTGTTCCCTAAATAATTGTCTTGGGCCTGAAGACCTTCAATCTGGAAGGAGGTTATCCTTATAACAAACATCAGTGTCTGGCTCCTGGAAAGGGGAGTGATTTGCTTTTAAATTTGTTTTAAAAGCAGAGTGATATTTGCTTTATAAACCAGTTTGCAAAAAAACATTTAACTCATAGGTGGTACCAAGTGCCTGATCATGTGGATGTTCTGATAAGATCAGAGTTTGGCTCTGGGGAGCTGAGGCCTGGGACCCTGGCCCTGTGGCCCCACAGGGCTGTGACTGAGGGGGCAGAGGGGTCCACAGGCCTCCTGCTCAAATACACAAGAACAACCTGTGTGTCCTGTCACTACTGCACTGGTGTGTTTTTGGATCTCCTGTCTTCTTCATGCCCCCACCTTCATCCACAGCATGACAAAGTGCTGCCCTGCAGAGGGTGTGTCACAAGCTCACATGTACAGAAATTCAAATTAAGCAGTTAAAACCTTTAAGAGAAATAAAACAGAGAAAATCATTTCTGCTGAACAGTGGGGCTTGGATTTTATTATATGTCTTTGTCTCCTCATTTAATTTTCTCAGAATTTCTTTTTATTTGTATTTTACAAAAACGTGGGTCCATGAAGACTGGTCCTTCCACCCCAGGCAGTTTGAGAAGCGCTGATTCAGGGAGTCCCATTTTCCACTGATGTTCTGTTACTTCCAGTGCCTGTCCAAATGGGAGCTGTGGGTCTCAACCCTGTTGCACAGTAGGATCACCCTGGGAGCTGAAAAAAATACCTACATCCATATCTAAAGAGAAGTCTGGGATCCACCCCAATCAATTAAGTAAGCATGCAGGAGGGGTCAGGGTAGGGCAAGGCTCCTATATTTATTAAAAAATGCCCTTGATGTTTCTAATGTGTGACTAGGGATGAGAATCCTTAATGTAGGCCATAGCTGATCAAGGAGCGCAGGTTGAATGAATGTTTAAACATGTCAGCCAGCCACCAGCAGGCGTTTATTACACACCTGAACCACACCTGAAAGTGCTGTCCCAGGTGCTGAGTAACAGACTACAAACGCACAAATATTAACCCAGATTTTCTAATGTGATGTGAAAGCCTCTTTGGACAAAGCCAGCATATATTAAAAAAAAAAAAAAAGATAAACCCAGTAAACCCACAGGATTCATCTAAAAATTCATCCACACTCCATGCAGGAATGGAGTCCCTTTTTCCCCCATTAAAGCAGTTTATGCAATAATACTCCACCTAATGGGAGATCACTGAGGCTGGGGCTGCCATGTGGTCCAAAATGCCACTAGATGTCACTCAAGGTCCCTCAGGCTTCCCGCTGCCCAACCTTCAATTCCTCACTGGATCATTTTCCTCTCCGGCCCTGTGCCTGTAGCCCACAGCTCTCATAGTGAGCCATGGACAGGTAAGGACAAAATGTTCTCATCCTCTGATCTGCTTTCCTGCTGTCCCTGGCACCCCAGGCCCACCTCGTCCATTCATTGACTCAAGAAGAATAACCAAGGGCTGATTATATCTCAGACAGTAGGTCAGGCTATGATGAAATAATGGTGACACAGCCAGGGTGCCCACCCTCATAGGGTTTAATCTGTGAAAGCACGTCTCAGACTAATTAGTATTGTTTGTGTGCTTATTCATTCTCTCTCAACTAGAGGCTCTCACACCTTTTGACCACCACATCCAAAATAGGAAAGAGACTTCACATCAAAATTCACATGCATACAAAAGCACAAACTGAAAGTTTCACAGTCCCATGTTTACCTTCAGTCTGTGTGACACATTCTGTTTTCTTGTCTACACTGGTTCATTTCTCTTTTCAAAATCCACTAAATTGATTTCAAAACCCTCTGATAAGTCACAATCTAAGAATGAAAAATTCTTGCCTTGAGGGCAAGGGCCACCTCTTACCAGTGGCTCTCAAATAGTATGTGAGCAATGCATGTGTTTTTAAATAAATGAAAATTATGAGAACTAATTTGCTTTAATATTTCATTAAAAAGACTTATAGGTTAAGCGACTTATGGATGATCAGTGTCCTATGAATGTACTTATAAAGATTATACTCACCTACATCTACTATACATCTACAAATAATTTTTTTCAGATAATATATAGATCTTAAATTAGACACACCCAATATGCTATTAATACAATTTAATATTTTAGTCATGATCTGGGGCTTGTATATTTTATTATTTTTCTTTTTAAAAAATTTATTTTATTGAAGTATAGTTGATTTATAATGTGTTCATTTCTGTTGTACAGCAAAGTGATTCAGTTATACATATATACATTCTTTTTTATATTCTTTTCCACTATGGTTTATTGCAGGATATTGAATAAAGTTCCCTGGGCTGTACAGCAGGGACTTTGTTGTTTATCCATTGTATACATACTAGTTTGCACCTGCTGGTCTCAAACTCCCATCTTTCCCTTCCCCATACCCTCTCCCCCTCAGCAACCACAAGTTTGTTCTTTATGTCTATGAGTCTGTTTCATAGATAAGTTCATTTGTGTCATATTTTAGATTTCACATATAAGTGATGTCATATGATATTTGTCTTTCTCTGTCTGACTTACTTCACTTAATATGATGATCTCTAGGTCCAACCATGTTGTTGCAAATGGCATTATTTCATTCTTTTTTATGACTAAGTAGTATTCTGTGGTATATATGTACCACATCTTCTTTATCCATTCACCTGTCAATGGACACTCAAGTTTCTTCCATGTCTTAGCTTCTGTGAATAGTCCTGCTATGAACATGGAGGTGCATGATGCCCATAATGGGATTGCCAGATCATATGGTAACTCTATTTTTATTTTGCTTTTAGAAACCTCCATACTGTACTCCATAGTGGCTGCACCGGTTTACATTTCCACCAACAGTGTAGGAGGTTTCCCTTTCCTCCACATCCTTTCTGGCATTTATTGTCTGTAGACTTTTTAATGATGGCTGTTCTGACTGGTGTGAGGCAGTATCTTCATTGTAATTTTGATTTGCATTTCTCTAATAATTAGTGACATTGAGCATCTTTTCACCTGTATGTCTTCTTTGAAGAAATGTCTGTTTAGGTCTTCTAGGGGGCTCAAATATTTTAAAATCATACAAGTAAAAGTATGTTCATTTTGGAAAAAAGTTAGAAGAAATTCATGCTTTCAGATATTATAACTTATTAGAAACTCTAATAGCTTAAAAGTTTGATATTAGACATGGTGACTCATAGAGTAATAGTTTTCAAAGATGATCACAACCTCATGCACAGGGTCACTGTGTGAATACATAGCTGACATAGTGAAAGAGACTTTGCCAATGTGATTAAATGAAGGCTCTTGAGATGGGGAGATGGTCTTGTGTTGTGTGGGTGGATCCAATGTAATCACAAGGGTCTCTATAAGAGACTTTATAGAGGGCTTTAGAAGACAGAGAAGGTAACAAGACACAGAGATCTGAAGATGTTAGGCTGCTGCTTGTGAAGATGGACCAAGGGGCCATGTGACTTCTAGAAGCTGGAAAAGACAAGAAAAGATTCTCCCCTGGACCCTCCAGAGGCACACAGCATGTTGATCCATTTTAGATAATTCTTATGTCCAGAACTTCCCTGGTGGCTCAGACGGTAAAGCATCTGTCTACAATGCGGGAGACCCGGGTTCGATCCCTGGGTTGGGAAGATCCCCTGGAGAAGGAAATGGCAATCCACTCCAGGACTATTGCCTGGAAAATCCCATGGACAGAGGAGCCTGGTATGCTACAGTCCATGGGGTCACAAAGAGTCGGACACGACTGAGCGACTTCACTTTCACTTTCAGTTTAATAACTTTGTGTTTTAAGCCACTAAAGTTGCAGTAATTTGTTATAGCATCAAGAGGAAACTTATACAGAGGAAAGATAGTTGGCTCTGTGCAGTAAACTAAAAAAATCCCCAATTCAAAATTTTGAATTTAGTATTTGAAAAAAGAAATTTACTGTGTGTGTGTGTGTGTAATGGATTATTCAACAAGGTAACAGTGAGACAGCTAGAAAACCATTAAAAAATTAAGCAGGATCCCTATTTCCTTACACCAGAATTATTTCCAGATGGGTCAAGACTTGAGTATTTAAAAAAAAAAAAACCTAAAAGTACTAGAAGAAAATGTTTTCTTTTCTTTTGTTGTTGTTTATTTTGGGCTGAGGAGAACACAAAACCTAGAAATGATAAAGAGATTAATAATAACTCACACATAGTTGATGGGTGCAACTGGTAATCAAGTTGGCAATACTTGTCAAAATTGAACATACTCAGATACTTCAAGCCAACAATTGTATTTCCAGAAATTTGAAAGAAATGCTTTTATTTATGTACAACGCTTTGTCATGAAAATGTGCTTTACAGCATTGTATGTCATAGCAAAGAACCAGAAATGGCCTAAATGCTCCCCACCTTCACTTTTGACTATGCTGGATCCTAGTTCCTTGAACCTGTGCCCCTCTGCATTGGGAGCTTGTAGTCTTAACCACTAGACCACCAGGGAAGTCCCTAAATGCCCAATAGAGAAGATTAAATACACTATGATACAGCCCTTTGAAAGAATGACGTATATCCATATGTTCTATTAAGAACATTTGTAAGTAAAATATAGTAAGTATGGAAAAAAGACATTGATTGTAGTTAGGGGGAAAAGATATTAAGCTTACAAATGCAGGGAAAATTCTGGAAGCACACTCAAGAAGTTGTGAATACTGCCTACCTTTGGACGCTGGAGCTGGAAGTAGGAGGAAGTCTTTGATTTTTAAAATTTTACATTTTTCTGTATAGTTCTTGATCCCAGGGATTGCTAATGTGGATCTTTTCCTGCTATAGAAAGGAAGGAAGGGAGGGAGAAAGAAGAAAGAAAGAGAAGGGGAAGAAGGAAGGAAGGAGGGAAAAAGATTGAGAAAGAAAGCAGGGGGAAAAAAAGGAAGGAAGGAAAGGAGGAAAGGAAGAAGAAAAGAAAGAATAAGAAAGAATTTCTGGCAAGTGAAGAGGAAGCAGGTTATATCTAAAGAGTGACCAATCTGGGTCACCTGCCTTAGAGATATATGTTATGTAATTTTTAAAAATAAATACCTATTTTTAAAAAGTACATTCAAAGGAGCTCTACGGGTTTTTTCTTTTTTTTTTTTTTACTGGAGTATAATTGCTTTACAATGTTGTGTTAGTTTCTGCTGTACAACAAAGTGAATCAGCTATGTGTATACTTATATCCCCTCCCTCTTGAACTTTCCTCCCACTGCCCCCACCCCTACCCCTCATACCACCCATCTAGGTTATCACAGAACACTGAGCTGCAAAGGAGCTATGATTAAAGCCATAGAATTCTAAACTTCTTGGGAAAATGTATGACACTTCAAAGGTTTAAGTCTGAATTTGTTTGTCTTGTTTTGCTTTGCTTCAAGTTATGTCTGAAGATTCCAGACAGATGAAAGAATGAAATTAATCCAGCTAAGGCAGACAGATATCCAGTTAAGGTCACATGTCAGAAACCAGGTGTTTGAAACCCTGTTTTCCTTGTATGACCCACCTCACCAGCTTAGGTGACAAAACCGGGTCACTTTAAGTCACGTGTTTTTAATGTTAAAATTCATACCGCTCTGATTTCCACCCAGCAAGCCCAGTCCAGTTTCCCAAGGGGTTGTCCTCTTCAGAAGTCCCCAGTGACCCAAGAGTTTATCATTCTTCCAAAGGGGTCCTCCTAAGTTGTTGATAGGGAGGCTGGGGTAGGGGGAGACAGTGGCTGGTGAGTTGGCCACAAGGCCTGATCAAAGCTCCTTCTCTGCTGCCTTGCAGCTGCCAGAGGTCACTGCCTCAGCACAGGCAGCCTGGCTTGGCTGCACAAGCTAGAACGGATGCCTTTTCCATTCTGGCTATAGCTACCCGGGGTTGGGAGTCAGTCACACAGTGCGAGGCCAGTCCCTTCTGCCAACACCCTCCAAGTGTGGACACAACCCTTGCTCCTCACTCCCAAAGCACAGCCAAGAGCAGGCACAAACAAAGGGGAAAAGTCACAGTCAACAGCATTGTCTGCCAATATCTAGGAATGTTTGCTGCCACTTTGAACTGAAAATAAAGTCTTGCTAACTCTCAATGTAATATTAAATTATTTACATTATGTTTCTTTGTTTTGTGTAAACATAAGATTAGGTATAAAGTCCTCATTCTCATAGCCCTTCTACATCTATAAAATGACAATTTTGAACCTTTGATTAATAAAGTGAAAAATTCAATTAATGTTAAGTATGTAATGTAAATGATGTTTTGCTGAAATTAATTTTTTTTTTGTAATGAGACTATGAAACTCACTGCTGTTGTAGGGTCTATTTTTTTAATTTTTTATTTTTATACTGAAGTATAGTTGATTTACAATGTTGTATTAGTTTCAGGTGTACAGCAAACTGATTTAGTTATACATATTTGCATATCCTTTTCAGGTTCTTTTCCCATATAGGTTATTACAGAGTATTGAGTATAGTTTCTTGTGCCTTACAGTAGGACCTTGTTGTTTATCTGTTATGTGTATAGTAGTATGTATGTGTTAATCCCCACCTCCTAATTTATCCTTCTGCCCCAATGGTATTGGCTTTTTTAGGCATGAATTTCTGTGAAACTTTTGCACAGTGTACCATGAGGAATATGAATAACCTCAGATATGCAGATGACACCACCCTTATGGGAGAAAGCGAAGATAAACTAAAGAGCCTCTTGATGAAAGTGAAAGAGGAGAGTGAAAAAGTTGGCTTAAAACTCAACATTCAGAAAACTAAGATCATGGCATCTGGTCTCATCACTTCATGGCAATAGATAGGGAAGCAATAGAAACAGTGAGAGACTTTTCTTTTTTGGGCTCCAAAATCACTGTAGATGGTGACTGCACCCATGAAATTAAAAGATACTTGCTCCTTGGAAGAGAAGTTATGACTAACTTAGACAGCATATTAAAAAGCAGAGACATTAGTTTGCCAACAAAGGTCAAAGCTATGGTTTTTCCAGTAGTCAGGTATGGATGTGAGAGTTGGACTATAAAGAAAGCTGAGAGCCAAAGAATTGATGCTTTTAAACTGTGGTGTTGGAGAAGACTCTTGAGAGTCCCTTGGACTGCATAGAGATCCAACCAGTCCATCCTAAAGGAAATCAGTCCTGAATATTCATTGGAAGGGCTGATGCTGAAGCTGAAACTCCAATACTTTGGCCACCTGATGCAAAGAACTGACTCATTTGAAAAGATTCTGTTGTTGGGAAAGATTGAAGACGGGAGGAGAAGGGGACGACAGAGGATGAGATGGTTGGATAGCATCACCGACTTGTTGGACATGAGTTTGAGTAAACGCCGGGCATTGATGATGGACAGGGAGGCTTGGCGTGCTGTTGTCCATGGGGTTGCAAAGAGTCGGACACGACTGAACGACTGAATTGAACTGAACTGAACCATGAGGACATTTGACCACCTCCTAGTTAGAAGGCTGTCGTGTCTACAAAGAGTATTCTATTTTTTTCTCATTAGCTCAAGAAAATGCAAGATATAATTCTTGGTGCCAAATACAAAATCAAATGCCAGCATTTGATGACAAGGTGGTCATCAAAATTATCCGGAATAGGCATCGATTAATTTTTTTAAAGATTATAATTTTAAATATAAACAAACATTTATCCTTTTTTAAAAAAAATTTATTTATTTATTTGGCTGCTCTGGGTCTTAGTTGTAGCATGTGGGATCTAGCTCCCTGACCAGGTATCAAACCTGGGCCCCCTGCACTGAGAGCACAGAGTTTTAGCCACTGGACCACCAGGGAAGTCCCACATTTATCCATTTTGATAGAGAATTTGCAGATGGTATGATTCAATGTATATGAAATGTCCAGAGTAGGTGAATACCTAGAGGCAGAAAGTAGATTAGTGGTTGTCAGGGGCTAGGGGAGGAGGGAATGAGGAGTGACTGGGTATGGGGTATGGGATTTCATTTGGGGCTGATGAAAATATTCCATAATTAGGTAGAGGTGATGGCTGTACAACTTTGCAAATAAGCACTGTAGTATATGAATTATAACTCAAATTTTAAAAAGTGACTTCACGGTTTTCCTAAAGAATAGTAGATAGATAGTCCATTTACCTAAAGGACTCATCCTGTGGAGTTTTCCAAAACAAAGGGCATCCCCCTCCTGCCTCTCCAATCTTGAGACTCCAGTTATATTACAATCAAGATTTCTATTTGTATAGAAGGTCACAGTGCTTTATGGATGAGGGTAGGCAGAATGGGCTGAGGGAGAAGGTCTGGAGATATGAAGGTTAGTTGGAGGACTAGTTACAAAGCTCTACAGGACATTAACAAAGACAAATTCAAATCAGGTGAGTGTCACTCAGAGTCACAGCAATTTACCAGATTTGGAGCTCAGTAAGAGACCAGTCTGTCTCAAGTACCTTCTCCAAATCCCACCAATTAAAGATTTAAGCATTTCATTCTCTTAACAAACTCTTTTGACACCGGGCAATGTCACTGTCTCCCGGCATGAGAGGGGATACAGAGATGACCAAGACAAGATCCTTGACTCCAGTAGCTCCCCGTGGATAGTGGCGATAAAACCCGCACAGGGATAAGTATCCTATAATAAAAAGAACACTGTAAGAAAAGGGAGGTATAAACCTAAAAGTATCATGTCAAAGAGGAAGAAATTCTTACTTTTGGTAGAAGTAAGATCCATTGTTGGAGGATGACTGAGTGTAGACAGGATGAAGGTGAAGGGAAGAGCATTTCAGCAGAGGGAACAGTATGAATAAAGGCACAGAGAACGGAGACACAGAGGCCGGAGAACCTGTCTGGGAAGGAGGAAGGAACCTGGCTGGAAACAAGCTGTGGGAAGGAAAGTCAGAACAACATGGACTGATGGGTTGTCTTTTTCAAACAGAAAAACTGAGCCAGGTGAGAGGGAGAAGAGAGTCCCTAGAAACTGCAGATTTCACAGATCTGTACAGATCTGCAAGGTTTTAGCTTGCAAAAACCATCCCTGATTAGTAAATAGGACTTTTGTCGGGTTGGAGGCAAAGTGATTTTTGAAAGAATGTTTCAGGAAGGACAGCTCTGGTGGGGTCCTGAAGCTAAGAGCAAGGAAGAGCAAGAAGGTGTCTGATGACAGAAGAGGACTCTGACAAAAATGAATGCAAAAATTCCTCCCGCCAGCATTTCCACTATTATCCAGCCCACAGGTATTTGTCTCAACGCCAGTAAGTTTGTATCATCAAAAAGATTTTAGAACACCTGGCTAAAAACCCCAGCCTGGTAATAACCGATTCATACACTTGGTTAGCATGAATTAATTTCATATTTAACAGCACACCGTTCCTGGCACATAGAGGCACTCAAACGCTATAAATGAACGTTATTTGTTCTTTGTTTCAGGGTCTATATTTAGGAGAGGAAGTCATTCAAATCTGCACCGTAAAACCTGTGTCCTTTTTTCAGCACTGAAGTTGGGACAACCTGGGGCCAAAAGGTCCGGTTTTCCACTTTAAACTGAGGTTTTTTCCCCCCTCTCTGGGGTCCCTCAAGTCTCTAGGTCCAGCGGGGGGGACGGTCCCAGTTTCAGTAACCAATCGCCGCGGAGCCACAGCGCCCCGCCCCTCCTAGCCCCTCCCACCCGCCCAGGTCCCTCCTCCTTCGCACCTGCGCGTCCCCCGCGCTCCGGCTGGTGGGGCCGCTTCCAGCCCGCGCCGGCGGGGAGGGGGCTCGGCCTCACCTCTCGCGAGATCGCCTCCCGTGGCCGCGGCCCCAGCTCCGGGCGGCTCACTGGCGGCGTCTGCGCAGCCGCCATGTTCGGTTGCTATGCTGTGGCCTGGGAGACGGGGTGTGCTTGAGGGAGGAGGAGGAGACGGAGTAGGAGGAGGAGGAAGAAGAGGAGGAGGCGGCGGCGGCGGGAGGGACTGAGCGCCCATTGCACTTTCACACACAAACGCTGCTTAGGATTGTCGCCCGTTCGCTCTCGCCGCGCCGTTCCGCTCCTCCTCCTCGCGGCCCCACATTGTTCTCTCAGGACTCCGGGGTCCCCGGGGCTGGATTCTGGGCCCCCTCCGGGGCCCCCACCCCCGCGACACCGCTGCGGGGCTGGATTAGCTCATCCCCGCAGGGAGGTGCGGGAGCGCGCGGCAGCCCCGCAGTATGAGGTGGTGCCGGCGGCTCGGGGCCGTAGCGCGGCCGCTGCGGCGCCGGCTGCTGGGCGGACGCTGACGGAGCCCCAGGGGCGGCGCGGCCGGGCCTCCAGGCTTTTCTTCTCCAGCCCGGAGGACGCGGCTGGGACACGAAGGTAAGAGGCTCCGGGTCCCGGCCGCCTCTCGGCCCTGCGTGGCACGCGAGGCTGCTACCTGCGGCCCGCCAGGTGGGGCCGGCCGAAGGCGTGAGGCTGATTTCAAGTCAGGGGGAAAGGATGCTTTTTGCCTACTCCCTTTCTTCGTGGGACCCCTGCTCTCAGCCTCCTGATGTTTTAGTTGGAATCTCTGTTCTGGGGGAGTCAGGGGAGAAGGGATGGAATAGGTGCGGAGACGGAATGTTCCACGGCCCCTAAACTCTAGGTGAGGTTTTAGAATATTCAGAGTTTTCCACTGCTGATAGGATTCCTTTAAAAAAAAAATTGGCTCCTTTGAGAGCTTCCTACTTGCTGCTTGGGCATACTGTTCTACCCTTGAAGTTTTAAGCCTTTTATGATTCTGCCTTTGCATGTTTGTGTTTAGGAACCTGTAGTTGAGCCAAAAGAAAAAGTTGAGGTGTAGCAAAATAGACGTACGGATGCGCTTCCCAGGGTTTCCTCAACATGGAGTAGTTTACAGTGGCACATATATACGCACGGTTGGTTCTGGGAAACTTAGAATGGGAGACTTTATGCCTGGAAGGCATTATACAGTGAGCCACAGCGGAGGACGATGTGTATGGGTAGGGTTTTTCAGGCGCTTTTTCTAGGACAGTCTGTGTATCTGCAATGTACCAACTGCTGTTAGAATCAGAGATTGGAGTAATATTCGGTTTATGTAACCAAATCTTGGGCCCAGTTGAAACATTACAGTTTAAACCATGTTTATGGAGAAAAAAATCAAAACGCCAAAGTATCCGACTTGTAAAGAATGGTTTGAGTAAAGAGAAGACTGTGGAACAGTTAGGCCAGGATATTTTTTTATCCTGATTTTTGAACCTTAATCTTTGTTGCCAGAGGGAAAAAAAATACATTTTTAAGGGGAAGGAGAATGACCTTAAAATAAATGATTGTTCAGAGCCCAAAATGTGCTTAATGGAATAGAGCTAGATAGTACATCAGTTAAATCTTGAATTTGAGAAATTCAACCTATAGTTTTTTTTTTTTTAAAGGCTTTTTGTAAGCAAAAGTTTTTCTCTACAGAGCTTCTTTACTAACTCATAGCAGAAGAACGCAATCATTTTGTGGATCCCACCATTTTTTGTCAGAATAAATTTATGCTCCAGTTACCACAGAAGCTATTTTTATGTCTTTCTCTCTCTCCTTTTTTTTAATGGCACACATATCTTTGTCACCTCTTTTCTTTGAAACATGTGCATGGTCGCACAATATCATGATCTTGAGTAGTTTTTAAGAAGAGACTCATGACCTTATTTTTGTATATGGAAGTGTTTGTGACTTAGCCTATTTTAAACATTTGGCAAGAGATTTTGAAAACAGGGAGCCATCACTGTTTTGCAGTTTTATTAATTGAGTAGGTTAAAATTAGAAAATCATAGGTTCCTCAAAAGTAGTTATGGATGAAGATGTGGCTTTCTTATTGCCTGTTTTCCTAGAACCTGTTTAGATTATAGGCTGTGGGTATTGAATTGTTTAAACTTTGTGGTTTTTTCTGATTTTCTAATTGAATATCTTTAAAAATATCCCTAGTAACTTCGTTACTTTAAATTTGTGGCATCCAATTTCTAATTTAGACTAGGCATAAACCAGCATTGATTGAACACACTTGCTAAAAATACTTTCTGGGTCAGATGTACTTAGAATGCAGCCTCAGGAAAATTCATTTGAACTATTCTTACTGTGACCATTGTACACTTCATTATTACAGAAGGACTTAAAACATTATAGACTCACGATTAGATTTCATCAGTTCAGGCATAGAAGCCTAACTTTATTAATATAAAATACTTCATGTGGGATAGTAATGAAAACTGTTTACAGTGCCTTTTTTTTTTTTAACTTATGTGACTCCCGTAGACTTATTAAACTCTGATTTGTATATTTGAGATACTAATATTTTAATTTCGTCTACCAAACATAATTTAAATGGTGTGATAGTATAGTGTGCAATGTTATCTATTTAGTATTATGATTTATTCTGAGCTCTTTAAGGGTGAGTGGTCATGTTTTTTAAGTAAATTATCTTTAAGGAATGAAGTAAGAATGACAGATAATTTCAAGGAGACATTCTTACTGTTACTGAGAGGACTCCCTCCTCTCCTCCCCCCTTCCCTGGATTAATATGGTCAGTTTTAAACAACAAGGAAGCTTTAAAAATATGTAGAAACCTTGTTTGGTGGATGTTTAAAAACATGTTTTAAAGCTGTCCTTTAATTGTTAGTTATTAAAAATGTCAAGTTGGAGACCTCACTAGAAATGGCAAGTCTGTGTGACTTAATGTGGCTAAGTATGATTTGTTGCTTCTAAATAAAATTTAGTATTGGCAGAAATTCACTGGTTCCAAGTTGAGTTGAATTTGGTTGTTTTTCTGGGTAATAACATGCATGTTATGAAGTTTTTTATATTCAGTAGTCTAGATTTGTCAAATTAGTTTACTACGTTAAGCTGTGAAGCTTTGAAGATTGGCTTAGTATTCTGGAAATCTTTTTATTGTTTGCCAGAGAAGTACTGTAGGAGGAAGGTGTTATTTCTTCATTTAATATTCGATTAGCACAGATGGTGAGAAGGAGTATAGTGAACAAGTATTGTAGAATCTTCTCTTAATGTGGAAGTATGGTACCTAGGAGGAATATAATTTATTTCTTTTTCTTTGCGTGGTCAGTACAGTCGTATTTAAAATGGAATGGGAAACTAGAGGGGAAATTTATTTCATTCTCCTCCATTTCATTAGAGGTGATTTCCCCCACGTTCATTCTTCATTCTTCCTAAGCAGAAACACTGGAAGAGAGGTGCAAGTATTTGAAGGAATTGAGGGGAACAGAATGAAAATTAGGCACTGTGGATTATCTTGTGCGAAAGATATTAATTTGGGTGAGTTATTGCATTATTGTGAGTTATTGTATCTCTTAAGAAGGAGGTTTTTATAGAGGAATATAAAGGGAAAAAGGATCCAGAATGGACGTGTTTATTGTCTGTTACATGCCAGACAATGTAAAGGGGCTTTTCATGCTATCCCACATAAGCATCAAGTATACTTTGGGAGGTAGGAATTATTAATCCTCTACTTCTCCTCCCCTCTTCCAAATGGGAGCATGAATAACTTGTCAAGGATCATACTGCTAGTAAGTAGAATTTCACTGGGTTTATCTGATTCTGAAGCTTATTCTTTAGATCATGTTGTTCAGTTAAACTTTTTGCAGTGGTGGCAGAATTCTTATTCTGCACTGTCAGATGTGGTAGCCATTAGCCGTGTGTGGCACAGATCGAACACTTAAAATGTGATTGTTGTGCCCGAGGACCTAAATTTTAAATTGTATTTAATTTTAATCAGCTTAAATATAAATAATCAGATTTCACTAGTAACTATAGTATTGGGCAGGACAACTTTAGATCTTGCTACCTAGAAAATCTGAAGTTTTGTTTGTTTTGGGTTTGGGTGTTCTTTTCTTTTTTTTTTTTTTCTTTGCCAAGCCTCACTGTTCGTCTTGCAGGATATTAGTTCCCCTACCAGGGATTGAACCCTTGCCTCCTGCAGTGAAAGCCCAGAGTCCTAACCACTGGAAAATGAAAGTGAAAGTCGCTCAGTCGTGTCTGACTTATTGGGACCCCATGGACTATACATTCCCGGGAATTCTCTAGGCCAGAATAGAGAATATCCACTGGAGTGGGTAGCCCATTCCTTTCTCCAGGGGATCTTCCCAACCCAGGGATTGAACCCAGGTCTGCTGCATTGCAGGCGGATTCTTTACTGGATTAGTCACAAGGGAAGCCCAAGAATACTGGAGTGGGTAGCCTATCCCTTCTCCAGGGGCTCTTCCTGACCCAGGAATTGAACCAGGGTCTCATACATTGCAGGCAGATTCTTTACCATCTGAGCTATCAGGGAAGCTCCTAACCACTGGACCGCCAGGGAATACCCGAAAATCTGAGTTTTGATATTGAATCTGCCACTAGCTTATATATGATGTTAGTTAAGTTACTTAGTTCATGAGCCTCAATTTAATCCCTTGTGAAAAATGAAGATGTTATCACTAAAAGATTATCTCTAGTATCCCTTCTTGCTCTAAAGTTCTTTGATTCTTATTAAAATACACTATAGCATTTCATATTTGCAAGTATTATATCTGAATGAATCCCTTCCCCATATACTCCTTATATAAAAACTTGTTTGTTTAGTCACTTTCTCTTTGGGAAAAGAGTTATGTTTAAAGCACATAAAGGATAATGGATTATTTTACCCTCAGTTGTTCGGTGAAAACACTGTGTAACCAAAGACAGTACTTTACTTTGAAACAAATTTTGAATCTTTAAAGATCTTATTTTCGGCATGCCACTTGGTGGTGGTTTAGTTGCTAAGTTGTGTCCAACTCATGGACTCTTGGGACCCCATGGACTTTAGCCTGCCAGGCTCCTCTGTCCATGGGATTCTTCAGACAAGAATACTGGAGTGGTTGCCATTTCCTTCTCCAGGGGGTCTTCCCAACCTAGGGATCGAACCCAGGTTTCCTGCATTGCAGGCAGATTCTTTACCAACTGAGCTACGAGGGAAGCCCAATGCCACTTACCATTTGAGAATATATTACAGTTCTTGTTGCTTATCAGGTTAATTCCAAACTTTGGAATTAATTTGCTTGGCCTTACAGGTTTCCTGCCAACTTCATCTCACTAACCCTGTTTCTCATTTTTGCTTAAAAAGAAAGTGTTCTTTTTTCCTCCCCCTGCCCTCGTTTCTTCAGTTTAAACATTCCTGTCTCCAGTCCACGGGACTTCCCAGGTGGCATTAGTGGTAAAGAACCTGCCTGCTAATGCAGGAGACATAAGAGATGCAGGTTTGATCCCTGGGTTGGGAAGATCCCCTCGAGGTGGGCGTGGCAACCCACTCCAGTATTCTTGCTTGGAGAATCCCCATGGACAGAAGAGCCTGGCAAGCTACAGTCCATAGAGTCGCACAGAGTTGGACACTACTGAAGTGACTTATTAGCACACATGCACATCTCTAGTCCACAAGTCTTTCACAGAATTCACCTTTTAAGAATGGTGCTTAATCCTAGTAATGAGTAGCCTGGTTTTACTATATGATTATTTATATATAGTTTCTTGAGTTCTTCCTTCTCTTTTAAAAAAAAAAAAGTTTTATTTATATAAATTTTTGCTGTGCTGGGTCTTTGGTTGCTGTGGGGCCTTTCCTCTAGTTGCGGTGCTCGGGCTTCTTATTGTGGTTTCTTGTTGTGGAGCTTCTCGTGGTTTCTTGTTGTGGAGCATGACTCTAGGCTGCAGTGGCTTCAGTAGTTGTGGCACATGGGCTCGGTAGTTGTGGCTCCCAGGCTTTAGAGCACAGGCTCAATAGTTGTGGTACATGGGCTTAGTTGCTCTGTGGCATGTGGGATCTTCCTGGATCAGGGATCAAACGCGTGTTTCCTACATTGGCAGGCAGATTCTTTACCACTGAGCCTCCAAGGAGGCCCCTAGAGTTCTTCCTTCTTAAGTTTTTATATGTTACCTACTGTGTGTCCTTAATAAACATGTTAAAAAATAAAAAATAGGGGTTGTTTTGTCTGTATTGCTTAATGAGTTTAGACCATTTCTCAGCAATTCTGCTTTTAAAAAGTTGCTAATAAAAAAATTATAAATACTATAACAACATTCACCCATAATCACTACTCGAAAAGATATTTTTGTTTCCTTCCAGGCCATTGTCTTATTGTATTTTTTATACAGTTGTAGAGATAACAGTTTTGGAGTTTAATATACTGGAAACGTTGCATTGGAATGTTGTAGAGGAAGAACAATACAGGGAAAAGGTGACAGACTTTGGAGTGAGGGAGATATGGGTAGGAATCTGGTCTCATAAACCTTGGAAAAACTATGTAACCTCTGTGCTTACTTTCTTGTCTGTGAATTTAGGATAATGGTACTTGCCCTTGAATTGTTGGGAGGATTAGGATAATATATATAAAGCATCCAGCATTATTCTTTAAATAGAAGAGATGATCAGTAAATGGTAACATTATTTCCCGTTTTCCCATTCCCATCTTCATGAATATAAACAATTGCTTAGACATTCAGGTGATTTATCAATCAGGTGATTTAGTCTTTTACCTTTTGTTGAATATTTTGGTTGTTCCTAAAGTTTCCACTGTTAAAATCTGCAGTGAAGATTTTTGTGCTTATAACTTGTTTGTAGGTTTGTTTCCTCAGTCTAAAACTTAAAACTCTAGGACTAGGATAATGGTTTGAGTACCTCTCTCTGCCAAATCTCTTATAGAACAATGGGTGTTCTTGTTTTGGGAAAAATACTAATTTTATTATAAAATTATACTTTGTTTTTTAGTTAATGTAATTTGAAAATTTTGGCTTATTGGGAAATGATATAGTGAACATTTATTTGTGTGTAATTAAACAGACATTTGAATGTCTGTTATAGAGATCACTGGTATACCAGTAAATAAGACATGATTTTTGTCCTTGAGCTCAAATTCTAGGGTGGTAACGTATGTCAACAATTACAATTCAGAGTGACAAGTGTAATAAGATCTGTGGAAAGGAGAGTGGCATTTGAGCAGCATCTTGAAGGATGAGTAGGGGTTGATCTCTGGGTAGAGAGAACAGCATGTACAAAAAGGCAAGAATGAGAGGATCCATGCGTTTAGAGAAGTGGTCTATGAGATGGGCATTGGTGTCTGATTTTATGTGTGAATCCATGTGCTTATATATGTTTGTTGACTGTGGTAGGAGATAAAACCTTGTGAGGGTCCTTGTTTGGGCTGTGAGTGCAATCATATTAAGACCTTTAGAATGGAGCTTCCCAACTGGGGTGCCCTGAATGGCTTACTATTGTGCCAGAGAATAAGATAGCTGTCAGTGTATGTGACCAAAGTACATTGGACCCACCAGGGTGGTTTCTTTTGACCTAGAATAATCTCCTTGGCTTGTCCCAGAGAGCTAAAAATTATTTTCTTTGGTGCAAGTTGTGAAAAGCATTGGGAAAAGCACTGTTAGTATTGGAAAATTTATGGTACCCACACTTCTCCTGGCATTCTCAGTGTATGTAATCAAAAATAAAACCAACACCAAACCTTAATATAAAAATGAAAGAAGTCCTGTCAAAGTCCTCATCTTTTCTCTCCTCTCTCCTCCTCCTCCCCCCAGGGATTACTAGTTGATTATTTTATGTGTGTATCTGAAATATCTTTTTGGTGCTTCTGCATTGCTAGTGCCCTACAGGAGTCTTTTGTCTGCCTGTTGGGAAATCAGCGTTTACATTGGGAGCAGTTACAGATATTTAAATAAGGAAAGATAAACCTTGACTTCTAAATAATGATGCAAAGATATAAGGATGGTGCAAAGATAAGGTTAGAAGGAGCAGGGAAACCGGTTAGGATGCTCTTGCAGTAGCCCAGGTGAGAGGTGGTAAGAGCCAGAAATGAGAAAATAAAGATGAGGGTGTCAGCCTGGAACTGAAAACTGATGAGGCAGTTTCCTGAGAACTGAGAGTCCATTTGGTTGTAGTGGAAGAGGAAGAGTTGGTGCTGCTGCTAAGACTTCTCTTTGGGCAACTGGAAAGGGAAGGCCAAATAATTTTTATTGAGTGCCTATAGTGAACCAGGTGTTTTGCTAGGCACCAACGTTTGTCATGAGTTCTCACTGAATGTTTAAAATTAATTTATTTTGAAATAATTTCAAACATACAGAAAAATTGGAAAAATAGCACAAAGAGCTCCAGAATCCCCTTCAACCAACTTCCTTTTCCTTGAACTATTCTTGCCTCTTAAAAAAATACTTTTTGTAAGACTTGACTGTTCATAGCACTTTTAGTTTCACAGCAAGATTGAGGGGAAGGTACAGAGATGACCCATAAGCTCTCATCTCTCCACATGAACCTCAACCAGTTTTGGACACAGTATTACATATATATTGTGTGTAAACAGAATATAAACCCGCACATCTTGTACTTGGCTCACTCTAGGGGTTGCAGTGAAGCCTTCCCTTTCAGGTGCCCAGAGAAGGAACCTTGAGATTGTCGTCAACCCTTTCTTTCTCTGTTACTGAATTCTCAAATTTCAGTGAAACTACCTAATCATCTTATTTTTGGTTCCTCATTTTCATCTCTACTTATAACCATTCCAGAGGAATGTACCATTTCTCATCTAAATAGACTTTCCTGAACCATCTCAGAGCAAGTTGCAGACGTGATGCCTATCATTCCTGAATAATCTAGTGTGTTTTTACCAGAACATGGGCAGTCTCTTACAAAACTCCCAAATCAGGAGATCAGCATTGACACAGCAGTACCTTCAAAATCCCAGATGCCTATAACTCAATATTTTAAAAAAAGCCCAATCAAAAATTGGGCAAAAGACCTGCATAGATCTTCTTCAAAGAAGACATAGATATGACTGACAGGCACGTGAAAAGATGCTCAGCATTACTAGTTATTAGGTAATGTGAATCAAAACAACTGAATACAATGAGATATTACCTTTCACCAGTCAGAATGGCCATCATCAAAAGGTCCATAAATAATAAATGCTGGAGAGAATGTGGACAAAAAGGATCCCTGCTACATTGTGAAAATGTAAATTGGTACAGCCACTATGGAGAACAGTATGGAGGTTCCTTAAAGGACTGAAAATAGAGCTACCATATGATCCAGCAATCCAACTCCTGGGCATATATTGTGGAGAAAACCGTAATTCAAAAAGATACATGCACTTCAATGTTCATTGCAGCACTATTTACCATAGCCTGGCCATGGAAGCAGCCTAAATGTCCATTGACTGATGAATGGAAAAAGAAGATGTGGTACATATATATGATAGGATATTACTCAGCCATAGAAAAGAAATAAATTAATGCCATTGGTAGCAATATGGATGGACCTAGAGATGGTCATACTAAGTAAAGTAAGCCAGACCAAGAAAGACAAATATCATTCAGTATCACTTATATGTGGTTAGTGTTATCAAAAGGGAAAAGGAGGCAGGGAGAGGGATAAATTAGAAGTTACACACTGTAGCACTTGTTGTTCAGTCTTAAGTTGTGTCCTTTGTGACCTCATGGACTGTAGCACACCAAGCTCCTCTGTCCTTTACTATCTCCTGGATTTTGCTTAAATTCATGTCTGTTGAGACGGTGATGCCATCTAACCATCTCATCTTCTGCCTCCCTCTTCTCCTTTCCCTTCAGTCTTTCCCAGCATCAGGGTCTTTTCCAGTGAGTTAGCTCATCTCATCAGGTGGCCAAAAGTATTGGAGCTTCAGCTTTAGCATCAGTCCTTCCAGTGAATATTCAGAGTTGATTTCCTTTAGGATTGACTGGTTTGATCTCCTTGCAGTCCAAGGGATTCTCAGGAGTCTTCTCCAGCACCACAGTTCTAAAGCATCAACTCTTCTGTGCTTTACGGTCCAATTCTCACAGCCGTACATGACTACTGGAAAAACTATAGCTTTGACTATATGGACCTTTGTTGGGAAAGTGATGTCTTTGCTTTTTAATACGCTGTCTAGGTTTTGCATCTAGGTCATCTGATGTGAAGAGCTGACTCATTGGAAAAGACCCTGAGCTGGGAAAGATTGAGGGCAGGAGGAGAAAGGGGTGACAGAGGATGAGATGGTTGGATGGCATCACTGACTCAATGGGCATGAGTTTGAGCAAACTCCAGGAGTTAGTGAAGGACAGGGAGGCCTGGCGTTCTGCAGTCCATGGGGTCACAAAGTGCTGGACATGACTTAGAGACTGAACAGCAGCAAGGTTTGTAATAGGTTTCTTTTCAAGGAGCAAGCGTCTTTGAATTTCATGGCTAGGGTCACTGTCAGCAGTGATTTTGGAGGCCACGAAAATAAAATCTATCACTGCTTCCACTTTTTCCCATTCTGTAGGCCATGAAGCAGTGGGACTGGATGACATGATCTTAGTTTTTTTAATGCTGAGTTTCATGCCATCTTTTTCACCTCTCCTATTTTGCCTTCATCAAGAGGCTATTTAGTGGTATCATCTGCATATCTGAGATTATTAATATTTCTTCTGGTAATCTTGATTCCCACTTGTGGTTCATCTTGCCTGGCATTTCGCATGATAGACTCTGCATAGAAGTTACATAAGCAGAGTGACAATATACAGCCTTGTCATACTCCTTTCCCAATTTTGAACCAGTCAGTTATTCTGTGTCTGTTGCTTCTTTATCCACATACAGATTTTCTTAGGAGACAGGTAAGCTGGTCTGGTATTCCCATCTCTCTAAAAAATTTCCACAGTTTGTTGTAATCCACACAGTCAAAGGCTTTAGCAGTCAGTGAAGCAGAAGTAGATGTTTTTCCCAAATTACCTTTCTTCATAATCCAGTGAATGTTGGCAATTTGATCTCTGGTTCCTCTGCCTGTTCAAAATCCAGCTTGTATACCCAGCTTGTATATCTGGAAGTTCTCGGTTCACGTATTGCTGATGCCAGCTTGAAGGATTTTGAGCACAACCTTGCTACCATGTGAAATGAGTGCAATTGTACAGTAGTTTGAACATTCTTTGGCATTGCCCTTCTTTGAGATTGGAATGAAAACTGACCTTTTTCAGTCCTGTGGCCGCTGTTGCATTTTCCAAATTTGTTGATGTATTGAATGTAGCACTTTAGCAGCAGCATCTTTTAGGATTTTAAATGGCTCAGCTAGAATTCCATCACCTCCACTATCTTTGTTCATAGTAATGTTTCCTAAGGCCTACTTGACTTCACACTCAAGGATGTCTGGCCCTAGATGAGTGACCACACCGTTGTGGTTATCCAGGTCGTTAACACCTTTTTGTATAGTTCTTCTTTGTATTATTGCCACCTCTTCTTAATTTCTTCTACTTCAGTTAGGTCCTTACCGTTTCTGTCATTTATTGTGCCCGTGTTTACATGAAATGGTCATTTGATATCTCCAGTTTTCTTGAAGAAATCTTGATAGTCTTTCCCATTCTCTTATTTTCCTCTATAACTTTGCATTGTTCATTTAAAAAGGTCCTATCTCTCCTTGCTATTCTCTGAAACTCTGGTGGAGTGAGTTGCCATTCCCTTCTCCAGGGAATCTTCCCCACCCAGGGATTGAACTTGGGTCTCCTGCTTTGCAGTCAGTTCTTTACTGATTGAGCCACCAGAAAAACCCCTTTGTATAAACTACTGTGTATAAAGTAGGTAACTAACATGGACCTACTGTATAGCACAGGGAACTATACTCAATATTATGTAATAATCTGTAAGCGAAAAGAATCTGAAAAAGAATAAAGGGACTTCCCTGGTAGCTCAGAGAGTAAAGAATCGTCTTGCAATGCAGGAGACCTGGGTTTGATCCCTGGGTCGGGAAGATCCCCTGAAGAAGGAAATGGCTACCCACTTCAGTATTCTTGCCTGGAGAATTCTATGGACAGAGGAGCTTTAGCAAGCTACCATTCATGGGGTCACAAAGAGTTGGACGCAACTGAGCGACTAACACACACACATACACACATATATAAAACTGAATCACTGTATCGTACACTTGAAACTTATACTACATTGTAAATCAGTTGTCAGTTCAGTTTAGTTGCTCAGTTGTGTCTGACTCTTTGGGACCCCATGGACTGCAGCACGCCAGGCTTCCCTGTCCATCATCAACTCCCTGAACTTGCTCAAACTTACGTCCCTCGAGTTGGTGATGCCATCCACCCATCTCATCCTCTGTCGTCCCCTTCTCCAGACTTCAGTCTGTCCCAGCATCAGGGTCTTTTCTGGTGAGTCAGTTCTTCTCATCAGGTGGCCAAAGTATTGGAGCTTCAGCTTTAGCAGCAGTTCTTTCAGTGAATATTCGGGACTGATTTCCTTTAGGATTGACTGGTTTGATCTCCTTGCAGTCCGAGGGACTCTCAAGGGTCTTCTCCAACACCACAGCTCAAAAGCATCAATTCTTCGGTGCTTAGCTTTCTTGATGGTCCAACTCTCACATCCATACATACTACTGGAAAAACCATAGCCTTGACTATATGGACCTGAGTTGGCAAAGTAATGTCTCTGCTTTTTAATATGCTGTCTAGGTTTGTTATAGCTTTTCTTGCAAGGAGCAGTGTCTTTTAATTTCATGTCTGCAGTCACCATCTGCAGTGATTTTGGATCCCAAGAAAATAAAGGCTGTCGCTGTTTCCACTGTTTCCCCATCTGTTTTCCATGAAGTGATGGAACTGGATGCCATGATCTTCGTTTTTTGAATGTTGAGTTTTAAGCCAGCTTTTTCACTCTCCTCTTTCACTTTCATCAAGAGGCTCTTTAGTTTCTCTTTGCTTTCTGCCATCAGGGTGATGTCATCTGCATATCTGAGGTTATTGATATTTCTCCTGGCAGTCTTGATTCCACCTTATGCTTCATCCAGCCCGGCATTTCTCATGATGTACTCTGCATATAAGTTAAATAAGCAGGGTGACAGTATATAGCCTTGATGTACTCCTTTCCCAATTTGGAACCAGTCCATTGTTCCATGTCCAGTTCTAACTGTTGCTTCTTGACCTGCATATAGATTTCTCAGGAGGCAGGTAAGGTGGTCTGTTATTCCCACCTCTTTAAGAATTTTCTGCAGTTTTTTATGATCCACACAAAGGCTTTAGCATAGTCAGTGAGGCAGAAATACATGTTTTTCTGGCATTCTCTTGCTTTTTCTGTGATCCAGCGGATGTTGGAAATTTGATCTCTGGTTCCTCTGCCTTTTCTAAGTCCAGCTTGAACATCAGGAAGTTCTTGGTTCACATACTGTTGAAGCCTAGCTTGGAGAATTTTGAGCATTACTTTGCTAGTGTGTGAGATGTGTGCAATTGTGCGGTAGTTTGAAAATTCTTTAGCATTGCCTTACTTTGGGATTGGAATAAAAACTGACCTTTTCCAGTCCTGTGGCTGGAAAATCAGCTATACTTCAGTAAAAAAAAATTAAAAAATAACCCAGAGGCCATTCAGTGTTTTCCAACTCCCTGAATAGTGTCTTTCTTTACCTTCTGGTCCAAGGTCCAGTTCAGGATCATATGCTGTGTTTAATTGTCATGTCTCTTTAGTGCCCTTTAGTTTGGAACGGCACTGAATATTTGGGGCCCTTGATATTTCCCTGTCTTTTTATGGCCTTGACTCTTTTGTTCTTTGAGATGTTCCTTAACTTCTGTTCTTTCAGTAGTTGCTTGTGTGGGGAAGGAATACCATGGAAATGATATGTTCTTCTTAGTGTATCTCTAGGAGGCACAGTGTGTTGTCCCACCACTGACTTTTTAACCTTGAACACCTTGTTAAGTTCATTTCTGCTGAGTTTATTATACAATCATTATTTTCCCTTTTGTAACTGGTAAGCCTTTTGTGGGAAGATTTCCAAGACTTTGTTGATGTCCTGTTCCTCCTGAGATCTCCGCCCACCAGCCTTTGGGTCCACTGATGACTTGCTTGGATCAACCACTACTATGAAGGCTGCCACCTGCATTTATTAATTTTTTTTTTTTACTGAAAATTTCCTTTCTTTCATGTATTTGTTCATTCACTTGTAAATAAATGAATTTATTTATTTACATCAACATACCTATGGATTTATATTCCTATTCAGTAGATTTTATTAGTTATTATAATTTCAGATTTTATTTTGATGCTTAAATTGTCTTATATTTGAATAGCGGGAGCCCCTTCAAGATGGCTCCCATCTTTTTGACACATCCCATCCTTTGAGTATTTCCTTACTTTCTGGCACATTAATGAGTTTTAGACTCACTTTGTACTTTTCCTGACCCAACTCTGGAATCATTCATTTTCCCTAGGAATCCTGATTTCTTTTAATGGAGGTGGTATCAGAAACCAAAATTTCGGTACTTAATATGCTCATTTCTGCTGGAGTATCATCACATTTAAGGCAGACAGAGCTAGGAAATACATATATATATGCATTTGAATATACATATACATATTTGTATACACATTTGAATCTCTTTCGTCATCTATGTATATATATTTAAAAGAAGAATTGACTAATTTGAAAAGACCCTGATGCTGGGACAGACTGAAGTCTGGAGAAGGGGACAACAGAGGATGAGATGGTTGGATGGCATCACTGACTCAATGGACATGAGTTTGAGTAAACTCCGGGAGTTGGTGATGGACAGGGAGGCCTGGCGTGCTGCAGTCCATGGGCTCACAAAGAGTTGGACACGGCTGAGCAACTGAACTGAACTGATATTCAAAAGTTCACGCTGATAATCCATTTCCAGTCCAACACTCCAGATTTCTTTCCAGTTGTCCCTTTTCTATATTTTTAAGTCTTGTCTTCAGCAATGAGAGATTGGCTCCATTATCCTTAGTACATATACTTATTTGCTCAGTCACCTTGTAGGTGCCAGTTTCTCTGCCCCAGGCTGGTTGTTTCCTGCCCGCCACCTCAGGCCCATGGCATGGGGTCCACAGGGCATGCTGTCAAGTCTGAGCTAGGAAGGGAAGGAAAATTCTCATTTAATCTTTTTATTTCCCTTATTTAATTCAAACAAAAATTGTCAGAAAGGTGTTATCTCTAGTTTTAAAGGTGTTATCCCATACGATAACAATGATGAAATTCAGAAAGATGTGACTTTGGATGTATTACCATGTGAATAACAGATACTTTGAATTCAAATGTGCATGATGTTGAAGCATCTTCTTTCTCCTGTACTGACTGCATAACCTCCAACTTCCTGAAAATTCTTGGGAAATCAAAGTGTGAGAATTTAGTGTTATACAGATGGTAGTTGAAGCAGTGGATGTGACTTATACTACTTATGAAGTGTGTGTAAAGTTAGGACGAAGGCCACTGTGAGGGCCCCTCAAACATCATGTAAAGGATAAGGGCTCTCAGAAAAGAGAGGAGAGTCCAGTTGTGTGGGGGAAGGTAATGGAAGAAAAAGTTAGTGTAAGGTGTCAGATGCTACAGAGAGAGAGATGAGATCCAAAGGGCTTTGAATTTGGGGGAAGGTTGTTATGACTCTAGACTTCCCTGGTGACTCAGTGGTAAAGAACCCACCTCCCAGTGCAGGAAATGCAAGTTTGATCCCTGGGTTGGAAAGATCAGGAGAAGGAAATGGCAATCTACTCTAGTATTCTTGCCTGGGAAATCCCATGGACACAAGAGCCTGTTGTGCTGCAATCCATGGGGTTGCAAAATAATTGTACATGACTTAGTGACTAAACAACAGCATATTATGCCCTTAGCTAATTGGTTTTCAGGTGTTCAGGCAGACCACCTGTATCAGAATCAAGTGAGCTACTGAATAAAAATATCAATTCTGCAGATTTCTTTTCAGACTGCATAGAGTTTTTAAAGGGTGGGTGAAGAATGTGGAGGTTACCACACAGGAAACCTGCTTAAATGCCGTGCTGCTGCCGCTGCTACAGTTATTCTAAGGTACAGTAAAGTTTGAGATTCATTGTAGCAGAAGAGTTACAATAGAAGGGTGTGATGAGAAAGTAAATAGAGGAAACTAGACATAGCAGTGAATGTAGACTAGATGACACTAAGAAATTTGGTCATGAGGGGAAGAAGGAAGAGCTCTTAGGTCATAGAGGAATCGGGAACAGAATCAAGAAAAATATCTTATTTTTTGGCTGTGCCACTTGTCTTGCAGGATCTTAGTTCTCCAGTCAGGGATCAAACCCAGGTCCTGGCAGTGAAAGTGCCAAATCCTAACCACTGGACGCCGTGGAATTCCTGAAAAAAATACCTTTTTTTTAAGATTACATGCACCTTAATATTTTGGGAGGATTAAAAGAAAGAAACTGTAGTAATTATTTGAAAGATAGGTAAGAGAAACTATATAGCAACAGCTACTATCAAAAAAAAGTCCTGAATGAACTTTGGTAGACATCTAAGCCAACTCCCTACACCCATTTCAAATGATTGCCATCTTATAGTGAGTTCTGGAGTTATTCAGGGGTCATTGTTAGTTTTGCTATTAATTAAATACGTGTATTGCCCTTTTGTTAGACAATTGTTAGGTATGGCTACTTCATTCAAATTTCAAAATAATATAAAAAAGCATATAATTAGAAGTCTCAATACTACTCTTATCTCTGTCTCTCCCAACCCTGCTCTCTATAGGTAACCACTTTTGTTTTTGTATATTTTACCAGTATTTTTGCAAAGAGAAATAAAATACAAATGTAAATTAATATTTTCCCCTACCTTTGTATGTAGATGGTAGCCCACTATATTAATGTTTTATGTAGTAATTCTTTCATTTAAAACATACCTTGGAGAGCCTTTGACTCATTCAGAGAGCTTCCCACGTTTTTCCTTCCTAATTTAAATACAGTGACATGTTCTTTTGTGTGGGTATACTCTTAGGCTGCTAAGTCGCTTTAGTCATGTCCGACTCTGTGCAACCCCATAGACGGTAGCTCACCAGGCTCCCCCATCCCTGGGATTCTCCAGGCAAGAACACTGGAGTGGGTTGCCATTTCCTTCTCCAGTGCATGAAAGTGAGAAGTGAAAGTGAAGTTGCTCAGTTGTGTCCGACTGTTAGTGACCCCATGGACTGCAGCCCATTAGGCTCCTCCGTCCATGGGATTTTCCAGGCAAGAGTACTGGAGTGGGGTGCCATTGCCTTCTCCCACTCTTAGGCTAGCTGATCCTAATTATTTAAACTTTTACTCTACTCTAGTTTTTTAGATTCTTTTACTTGTGTAACTCATTTACTTTCACCTCAGTATGGACTGGAGCTCCTGTGAGGCATTTTGCATCAGTGACCAACCTTAATTTCTTTACCTGAATGAAGTCCTCTAATGCCTCCTTGGGCTTCCTTGGTAGCTCAGCTGGTAATGAATCAGCTTGCAGCACAGGAGACCACAGCTCGATTCCTGGCTTTGGAAGATCCCCGGAAGAAGGGATCAACTACCCAATCCAGTATTCTTGGGCTTCCCTGGTGGCTCAGATGGTAAAGAATCCATCTGCATTTTGGGAGACCTGGGTTCAGGCGCTGAGTTGGGAAGATCCCCTGGAGGAGGACATGGCAACCCACTCCAGTGTTCTTGCCTGGAGAATCCCCAGGAACAGAGGAGCCTGGAGGGCTCCAGTCCGTGGGATTGCAAAGAGTTGGACCTGACTGAACGGCTAAGAACAGCACAGTGCCCCTTTGGGTAAGCTTTCAGACCTTGTGGCCAAGCAAAAGACTTCCTTATTTCTGTAGCTTAGATGAAAAAACTCAGTAACTTATCTTTTTATAAGAAGAAAAGGACAAAACTAGTATTCCTTGAACTCTACCAGATGTTTTAATGTATGAGGTCACATTTCGTTCTCCTACCAACCCTGTGCAATAGGTAGTGTTACCTGCTTTTTATAGATAGAGAAGCTGAGGCTCAAAAAGCTGAGTTGTCTAGACCTTCACAGCTAGAAAATAACAGATTTAGGTTTTGAAAGTAGGTTAATTTGAGTACTGAACCTGTGTCTTTTCTTCTGCTGTCCTATTTTCTGTCTCCTGTTCTTGAATTCGTGAACTCCAGTATTATAGCTGGAGCTCTGTACTGTGCTGTAAGCCTTTTCTCAAGAACCATGAAGTAAGACATGTTTCCCTAATGTGTGCTTCTGACGGCTGGGGTACCACCTGCTTATCTGCTCTCTACAGCTTGGGCTCCGCTTGCCTGGGTCACTGCCTATTGCCTGGCACTCTGAAATGGATATCTTTCTTATCGCCTGTCTGGATTGCCTCTCATCATCACTGTTCAGTTTCCCTTTCTGCCCTCATGGTGCTGTCTTGTAGCCCTATCACCACTTGGCAGGAGGATGCTTGGGCACAACTTATGGGTGATTTTTTTTGAAAGGTCATTGTATCTTATCTGGACTTTTATAATAGTCTACTTAAGGTGCATTCCGCTATTGGTGTTGCCCTTTTAATCCATCCTCTGTATTACTACCAGAGTGATCTGACATGCACATCTGACCACTTGATACCTCTGCTCAGAATTTTGTTATTTCCTTTCCATCTGCTTGTAAAGTAAAATCTAAACCCATAGTCAGCCCCTTGTCTAACTATTTAAGCCTCTCTACTGGTATTACCTGGTACTTACAATGCCTTAAATGTGATACATGCTCGTTAATATAGACTACTGATGGCTCAGATGGTAAAGAATCTGCCTCCAGTGTGGAGACTGAGGGTCGATCCCTGGGTCGGGAAGATCCCGTGGAGAACGGAGTGTCCATCCTCTCTAGTAATCTTGCCTGGAGAATTCCGTGGACAGAGGAGCTACATAGTCCTGGTGGGCTACATAGTCCATGGGATTGCAAAGAGTCAGATACAACTGAGTGGCTAACATTTTCACTTTCAGTTTTAACTCTTCGAGTGAATAGAATTTTACAAGGAGATTAATATTTGGAAAATTTCAGTCTTTAATATAAGTTGGTATTTTTTTTTTTCTGTTTTCTTTTTAAGATACTTCTTGTTGAATGGAAGTATCATAAAATATTTCACAAACTTCAAGAATTTCCAAATTGCGTAGTATACTCGTGTCAGTCCCAGTGACTTACTACACAATCTAATAGGGAAATGGGGAATCTTCAGTGGAAAGGGTTTTGTGGTTTGGAAAAGTTCCCCCAAGTGATCTGATATTGTGACCCACCTTGCATCTGGTTATTTTTATGGTTTTGAACTACAAAAGTTTTTGTAATTAATTTGGCAGTCATACTTGACCTGTACTAATGTTAGGGTGTTTATACATTATTTATTCCCCATAGAGTGAACATTCTCTTTTAAAAAAATATTTGTTTCACTGTGACAGGTCTTAGCTGTGGCTCATGAGCTCCGCATTGTGGCGTGTCCGCCTCTTTAGTTGCAGCGTGCAGGCTTCTCGCTAGCTGTGGCGCATGGGCCCAGATATTAGTTCCTTGACCAGGTATTGAACCTGCATTGGAAGGCGAGTTCCTAATCACTGGACACCAAGGAAGTCCTTAGAGTGAACATTCTTAAGGTTTTCCAAAGAAATTTTAATAGCAGTGTGGCTAATACAGACAGACCCAACCAAGAAGGTTACTTAATCTAAGGTAGCTGTGCAATATCACCTCTTTATAATTTAACTATTCTGAAATTCAAAACACTTTTGAAAGTGTTTTGAAACCAGAGGTTTCGGATACAGGATTGTAGACCTGAAGCAGTTTTTATTACTACCAGTTTCCCTAGCAGACAGTGATAAATGACAGTTTGTTTTATTTTGTTTAAATAGTTAAACAATATTTAACTAATTTAAGTATTTAAAATAATTTTCTAACTATTTACACTTTACCTAATTAAGATATCTTTAATTAGAATATCTTTTTAGTGATAGTATAGCTAGGCTTTTTTAAAAAATTACTGATTTAATTTCATATTGGAAACATTAAGTTTTTTGTTCATTTTTCTGATAGGGTCTTAATTTTTTTTTCTTGCCAATTTGTAATATTACAGACATTAACTGATTTTTCTGTTAGTGCAGTAGCATGCTTATGACATAGTCTAAGGTTTTTGTATCCAACACATCAGTAGGAAAAGAAGCAAGTTGAAAATTCATGAACTTGTCGTGTAAGAGAGGTGACTATGTTCTTTTGCCTGATGTCCTGTCTTAGAAGTAAAAAAGCTGAGGTTTTTTACCACAGCCACCAAAGCCCTACAGTGCCTGTAGCTCCTGCTCTCTCTCTGACTACTCTCCTTGTCTACTTTTCGCAGCGTGCACTGGCCTCTTTGCTCTTCCGGGGACAGGCCTTTGTGCTTCTACGTCAGGTCTTCGTGCTGTTCTTCCTTCTGCCTGGAACACATTTCAAGGCACGTGCTCCAGGCAGAGTATCCATATGACTCACTCTTGCACTCCCTTTCAAGTCTGCCAAAAATGACCTTCTCAGTTATGCCTCCCCTGAGTACTGCATCTAAAATTGCTCTCTGCTTGCTCGAACATTCTCTGCTTTCTACCATGTAACTTTTTTCTTTCCTTATTAGAAAGAAGCTTCATAAGGGCAGGAGCTTTTACCTTCTTATTTGTTGATATAGTCATGTTGCTTCCCTGTATCTGGCAAATTATGGGACATTCAGTAGATAATATGAATAGGGAAGGGTTGGGGAAAGTAAAGAGTAACATTAATTATCTAACATATAGACATTTAATTTGAGACTTTTATTTTTTATAAATTTCCCAGAGTTTTATTGGTGAAATCAAAATACAGTAATTGAATATATTTTGTTGTATTTGATCTAATAATGAGAAGAATATAATTCTTCTTTATAGGATAATATTTACCTTTGGTAGAGTTCAAAGTTAGTGTCCCCTGTCATTGGATCAATTGAGAATGTTCATCTGTAAAAATCATTCCTACCTCGTGACCCCAAAACAGTGAACAGGTTTGGTCTGTGGGCCATAGTTTGCTGACCTCTGGACTATGTGACCTTTGCCCAAATTAACGCAGATTCCTCCACAGTAGTCTTTAGTATCTTTACACCTACAGTGGTTGCTGTTCCTCTGATGAATTGTGTTCCATTCAACTGGATTACTGTTGTTTCTTGGATATTGGTTTCTGAGGCTTTTAATAATACTGTTTTAATTCTGGTGTAACTAGAATATTTTAATAAAACCATGTGCGTTTCCAAATTTCTTCTTAAAAGTCAGTTTTTAGTATTTAGAGAGTTATTACCTAATAATGATTATGATAATATGGCTAACACTTATTAGATACTTCTGAATGTCAGGTATTGTGCTAAAAGCTTCTTGTTATCTCATTTAATCCTCATAGCAGCTCATTTTATAAATGAGGAAACTGAGGCACACCAGTTTGGCAGCTATCAAGGTCATAAAAGTAATAGGGATTTGAGCCTTGAAACATTCTGATTTCTGAGCCCACAGTCTTGCCTGTTAATCAATGTTACTTCCCATAGTTGATATTTTTTAGTCTTGACCCCTTTGCAGGTGACTTTCTCTTTTAATCTAACTTTATTTGTGAAAGACTAATAATCAGTTCTTTACAACAAACAGAAAGGACCCATGAAAACATGAGAGAATAAATAGGATTGTAGGGTGGTATTAGGAGATGTAAAGTCAATAGTTTTCTAACTATTTGCACTTTACCTAATTAAGAGGTACCTTTTATATCATGCTCTTGATAGCTTCTCTTTTATGCTATTCTATTTTGTTAAAAACATTGGTGTTTGGTCCACTAATTTGATTTCATAGCCAGTGAGTTTCAAATTATACTTCGAAAGATTTCATTAAACATTTATATGCTATCAACTCTATTGTTTGTGGTCAGTTACAAAGAAAACTACTTTCCTGAAGTACTTGATTTCTAAAGGAAGGATCAAAAGTCTAGAGCCCAGCATTCTCTCTTTTTTTCCATCTAAAAACGCTCTACATTAAACCCCTAGTTAATATTCATTTATTTTGCTGAATGAATAAGAGGGGAACACCAGAGCCCCCAAAATGATACCACATAGGCTACATGACTGGCCCTTTTTAGACAAGAAAATTTTTTTTTCATTGACTGTTGGTACTTATGAAGGATTGGCTTTATTTTTGGAAATTTACAAAATGAAGAGGGGAAGAGAGGGAGAGAACTAGTGGCTGTTGAAGTTGTTTCTGGTGCTTAGGTAATGAGCTACAGACAGAAGAGAAGTAGTTCTTGGAGTCACTGGGACAACTTGTTTATATCTTTTTTTAGTATTACTGTTTCACTGAGTTATTTAAAGTCTCTTTCCCAACTAGACTGTGAGCTCATTGAGGGCAGAGATCTAGATATATGTGTGTGTGTGTGTGTGTGTGTGTATCTAGCATCTAATGCTGTGTCTAGTAACTGGGGCTGCTGACATGTTTACATGAGTAAACAGGTGTATTGAAGACACAGGATTAGGGAACTCTTTAGGGGCCTTAGTCCCTTATGTATCTGTATCTCACAGACACACAGGCACATAGTACTTTAAATGCTACAATGTATAAATAGGATAATGAGATGTAAAATATTAAGTAACAGAAAATGAAAAGCCTCAGAGAAGTAAATTTGATACACAGAATGGTTCCAATTCAATTCCTGTGTTCATAGTTCACAATGATATCATATTGTAATTCAGTCTTAGCAGGTCAGTAGCAGTTGAATAAAGGATATACAAAGCATGTGTGCATGCTAAGTTGCTTTAGTCATGTCTGACTCTTTGCAACCCTATGGACTGTAGCCTGCCAGGCTCCTCAGTCCATGGGATTCTCCAGGCAAGAATACTGGAGTGAGTTGCCATGCTCTCCTCCAAGGGATCTTCCTGACCCAGGGATTGAACCCGTGTCTCTTGCATTGGCAGGTAGGCTCTTTACCACTAGTGCCACCTGGAAAGCCCAGATACGGAAAGGACATTTGGAAAATGCTGCCTGTACATCAGTGAATCAGTGTGCATGTCCAGTGCTCACGTCTTGGGTCATTGGTTTGTACATGGTTATCTGGGATACTTTTTTGCTGTACTATATACCATTTCTTAAATAAGCTTCCTGTGTAAGTTACTATATAATAATTACTGTGCAGATATGTTTGGTATATTAAATATATAGAGAAATTTTAGGTCAAAACTATTGTTAAATTTGATTTTTTTTCTCCTACAGAATATTAGTATTATAGCTCATAGTTTTGATAGCACTGTCCTAAGATAATCAGTTTTATATTACCAGCTTCAGTTCAGAGGACTGAGGGAGCCTTCACTGAATACAGTATTATAGCAGTAAGCTAAGTTATTCAGTCCAGTACTTACAACACCAACATTTTAATTTATAGTTATATCCAGAGCATCATATATAAGAAATTAAGATTGTAGTAAAGTATATGGTTCATTGGAGAACATTCTGTAGAAAATGATAACTGTAAGGGATTGTTAGCTATCCAGATAACTTTTTGTGAGTGGTTAATTGCTTCATAATTTTGGATAGCAAAGGTATTAGTGTATCTGCTTCTTTCTATAAGTGTGAAAACAGAATTTGGAAGGCATTTCCTTTTACTTTTTCCTCACAACTTTTTATTTTGGAATATTTCAAACTTAGGGAAAAGTAGCAAGAATAGTATATTGAGTACCCATGTACCATTCATATAGATTCACCAATTGCTAACAATTTGCTACTTTGCTTCTGTATTTATATATTAAAAATTTATGAATTATTTGAAGGTTTCAGATATCATGATCATAACACTTTACCTCTAAAAATTCTATAGCGTGCAAACATTGATCTTCTAGAAATCAACACATTCTGTATAACCACGTGATCACACTTACGGAATTCAGCACTGACACAGTACTATAGTCTGAAATACATTCCACATTCAGATTTCTTCAATTATGTGCATATGTAATGTGTGTGTGTGTGTGTGTGTGTATATCTATATACACACACATATGACTTTTTTTTCTGATTCATATTTGGATCAAGGACTGCACATTGCATTTGGTTGTTACATCTCTTAATCTACAGTGCTTCCCCACCCTTCTACATCCTCTCTTTCGTCTCCCTTTTCCCTCACCCTCTTCACAGTTTTGAAGACTCTAGTGGGTTGTTTTGTAGAGTGTCCTCAATTTGGATTTGTCTGATTGTTTTAATTTTTTTCATAAGTAGATTCAGCTTAAACATTTTTTGCAGGAATATTACATAGGCGCTGTGTTCTCAGTGTGTAACATCATGGTGCCTGTAACAGTAATTTTGGTGAGGATAAATTTGATCATTTGATGAAGGTGGGATTTGACAAGATTTCTCCATGGTAAAGATACCTTTTCCCCATTGTAATTAATAAGGAATCAATGGGAAAATACTTTGTGATTATATGTGTATCTTGTTCCTCAGTACACCCAGTGATTTTATTATTCATTGATGATTCTTGCCTGAATCAGGTATGGTAGTTGTAAATGGCAGTTTTCTTTTTGCATTATTCAACATTTATCATTTGACATTATTTTACTAAGAAGAGTTTTTTCCTCCCTCACTTAAAAAAAATTAGTATCAGTTTAGACCTGTGCGTTCTTGTGTTATTCAGAGTATTATCTATTCATATTATTTATTTTGAAACTTATGTTGTCTCATTTGACTGGTGGCAGCCCCTTTTAATTTCCTCTCATGGTTTTTCATTTTTTCCCATCAGATTTTGAGGACTTCTTTACTTACTGGCACCAAATATTGATATTTTAGCCTGACGTTGTATTTTCTTTGCTCCAGTTCTGGAATCAGCCATTTCTCCCAAGAAAGCCTGGTTTCTTTTAGTGGGAGTAGTACATAGGGCAGTATGTATGTTCAGTGTTATTGGAATATTTTTGCTTCTAGGTTCTAATAGTGGACACAGAAAGCAAATATATGTAAATTAATTTTTTTGAAAAAAAATTTAATGAATGTATAATTGATTTTCAGTTTTGTGTTAGTTTCAAGTGTACAGCAGAGTGATTCAGTATATTTGCAGAGTATACTCCATTATAGGTTATTACAAGATTATAATTATCTATCCTTGTTGCCTATCTGTTTATATACAGTAGTTGGTATCTCTTAATCCCAGAATCCTCATCATTGAATTTGTAAGCTATGGGTTTGTCATAATAGCCTTTATTATGTTGAAGTGTGTTCCCTCTATACCAACTTTGATTAGTTTTTATCATAAATGGATGTTGAATTTTGTCAGATGCTCTTTCTGTATCTGTAGATGATCATGTGATTTTTTCCCCCCTTTCTTTTTGTTAATGTATTACACTGATTGATGTGTGGGAATTGAGCCATCATTGCATCCCAGGAGTGAGTCTCACTTGATCATGGTATATGATCCTCTTTATGTATTGTTGAATTCTGTTTGCTAATATTTTGTTGAAGATTCTTATATCTATATTCACCAGAGATATTGGCCTGTAATTATTATTATTTTTTTTGGTAGTATCTTTGTCTGGTTTTGGTATCAGGGTAATGGTATCCTCATGGAATAAATTTAGGCGTATTCTCTTCTCTTCAGTTTTTTGGGATATTTTGAGATGGCTAGGGATTAGTTGTTCTTATATGATTGGTAGAGTTCCTGTGAATCCATTCAGTCCTGGGCTTTTGTTTGCTGGGAGTTTTTAAACTAATTGTTTCACTGTTAGTGATTGGTATGTTTGGATTGATTCAGTCTTGGAAGATTGTATGTTTTAGAGATTGTATTGTATTTAGATTGTATTGTATTTAGAAATTTATCCATTTCTTCTAGGTTGTCCAGTTTGTTGGCATATAAATAGCTGTAGTGTTTTCTTATGGTTTTTTGGTATCTCTGAGGTCAGTTGTAATTTTTCCTGTTTCAGTTCTTATTTATTTAGGCTCTCTTTTTCTTGGTGAGCCTGACTTAAGACTTATCAGTTTTATCTTTTCAAAAAATTAAAAAACGTGGCTCTTGGTGTCATTGATATTTTCTATTGATTTTTATTTTGCTCTCTATTTATTTCCTGTGATCCTTATTATTTCCTTCCTTCTGCTATCTTTGGATTTTGCTCTTTTTATAAGTAACTTAGGTTGTTTATTTGAGGGTTTTTTTTTTTTTGTTTCTTGAGGTGTTTGCCCTAAACTTCCTTCTTAGAATTGCTTTTCCTGTGTGCCGTAGATTTTGGAAAGTTGTGTTTTTATTTTTATTCATCTGCAGGTATTTTCTGATTTCCTCTTTGACTTCTTCATTGACTCAGTAGTTTTTTTTAATAGCATGTTTTTTAGTCTCCACATGTTTGTGTTTTTCCATTTTTTCCCCCTCTAATTGATTTGTAGTTTAATACTGTTTTGCTCAGAAAAAATACTTCCTCTAATTTCTGTCCTCTTAAATTTGTTGGGACTTATTTTGTGGCCTAGAATGTGATCTGTCATGGAGAATGTTCCATGTGTACTTGAAAATAATATGTATTCCACTATTTTCAGATGAAATATCCTATAGATATCTATTAAGTCTGGTCTAAGGTGTCATTTAAGATGGCTGTTTACTTACTGGTTTTCTGACTGGTTGATCTGTCCATTGATGCAAGTTGCATATTAATGTTCCCTACTATTATTGTATTATATTGTCAGTTTCTCCATTTATATCTGTTAATATTTGCTTTTAGGTGTTCCTATACCAGTGGATATATGTTTACAAATGTTCCATCCACTTATATTGATCTGTTTATCGGTATATAATACCCTTCTTTGTCTTTTGTTATAGATTATTTTAAAGTCTAGTTCCCCCAGCTTTCTTTTCATTTTGTTTGCTTGGGATACATTTTTCCATTCCCTCACTTTCAGTCTTTGTGTGTCATTAGCTCTGAAGTAAGTCTCTTATACGGAGAAGGCAATGGCACTCCACTCCAGTACTCTTGCCTGGAAAATCCCATGGATGGAGGGGCCTGGTAGGCTGCAGTCCATGGGGTCGCTAAGAGTTAGACACGACTGAGTGACTTCACTTTGACTTTTCACTTTCATGCATTGGAGAAGGAAATGGCAACCCACTCCAGTGTTCTTGCCTGGAGAATCCCAGGGACGGGGGAGCCTGGTGGGCTGCTGTCTATGGGGTCGCACAGAGTCGGACACGACTGAAGCGACTTAGCAGCAGCAACAGCAAGTCTCTTAAAAGCAGCACGTAGATGGGTCATTTTAATCTAATCAGTCACCTCATCTTTTTTTCCTTTTTTTAAAAAAAATTTAAAGTAGTTTGTATTGCATTATAGTTGCTTTGCAATGTTGTGTTAGCATCAACTATATAGCAGAATGAATCAGCCATACATATACATATATCAACTCCCTTTTGGATTTCCCTCCCATTTAGGGCACTGCGGTGCATTAAGTAGAGTTTCCTGTGCTATGCAGTATGTTCCCATCTGTTATCTATTTTATACATAGTATTGATAGTGTATATGTGTCAGTCCCAATCTCCCAATTCCTCCCATCCCACCCCTTTCCCCTTTGGCATTTGTTCTCTATGTCTGTGAGTTTGTTTCTAATTTGCACCCAAGGTCATCTATACCATTTTTATAGATTCCACATATATGCCTTAATATACTATATTTGTTTTTCTCTTTCTGACTTATCAGTGACCTTCACTCTGTAGGTCACTTTCTGCCTTACTTCACTCTCTAGGTCTATCCAACACCTTATGTCTTTTGATTGGAGTTTTGGTCAGTTGACATTTAAAATGATTATTGTTAGATAAATACTTCTTGACATTTTTGTTGTTTTCTGCAAGTTGTTATTCCCTGTTCTCTTAGTATAATTTCTTCCATTGTGATTTTGTTTTATTTAGTGGTATGCTTGTGTTCCTTTCATTCTGATTTCCTGTATCTGTTGTAGGTTTTTGATTTATGGTTACCATGGGATTCATATGTGTTGACATAAAACTATATCTGCTTGTTTTAAACTGATAGTTACAGAAGTTCAAACACATTTTAGAAGATCTACATTTTTAACTCCCTTTCCCTACATTTTGTGTTTTTGAGTTCATATTTTACATCATCATATTTATCCCTGAATAGTTCTTTGCAGTTATGATTGATTTTATAATTTTTGTCTTTTAATCTTCATAATAGCTTATTTAAATAGTTGATCCACAACCTTTACTATATATTTGGCTTTTCTAGTGGGGTTTTTCCTCTCTTATAAATTCTTCTTGTAGCTTTATCTTTTTTCACTTAGAGAAGGCCCTTTACCACTTCTTTTATAATTGATTTAGTATTGATGAATTCTTTTAGTTTTTGCTTCTCTCTTCTTTAATTCTGAATGATAATCTTGCTGGGTAGAGTATCCTAGGTTGTATTTATTCCCGTTTCTGCACTTTAAATATATCATGCTACTCCCTCCTGGCATGCAAAATTTCTGCTGAAAAATCAACTTAAAACCTTATTGGGGGTTCCTTTGTATGTGACTCTTTTTCTCTAGCTGCCTTTAGAATCCTCTTTGTCTTTAACAATCCTCTTTATCTTTAACTTTTGCCATTTTACTTACGATATGTCTTGGTCTCTTTGGTTTTCTCTTTTTGGGATTCTATGCTTCCTGTACCTAGGTATTTGTTTCCTTCTTTAGGTTCAAGAATTCTTCAACCATAACTTTATCAAATATTTTCAACCCTTTTTTCTCTTTCTTCTTCAGGACCTCTATAATGTGGATAGCATATGCTTAATATTGTCTTAGAGGTTCCTTCCTCATTTTTGAAAAAATTGTTTTTGTTTTGCTCCTCTGATTGAGTAATTTCCATTATTGTATCTTTCAGAGTGCTTATGCTTTTTCCTGTATTACCTGGTCTGCTGTTAATTTCCTTCTAGTGTATTTTTCATTTCAGTTATTGTATTCTTCAGCTCTGACTGATTCTTTATATTTTCTGGTTCCTTGTAAGATTTCTCACTGTGTTCATTTGTTCTTTTCCCAGTTTCAAGCATCATTCTTACTATGAATGCTTTATCCAGTAAATTATTTCTTTCAATAGTTTTTTTTTTTTTTTTTTTCCCTTCTTCTTTTCCAGGGTTTTCTCTCATGTTCTTTCATTTGAGGCAAATTTCTCTCTTCTCATTTTGGTAAACTCTCTGTGTCTATGAAATTGGGTGAAACACATTTATCTGTCCTGGTCTTGAACGTATATTTACATGGGAGTGTCCCTATACACTCTGCAGATGTCCTGTGACTTTGGTAGGAGAGCTGGAGCTGAAGTGAGCACGGGTCACATGTTTGCTCAAGGTGGACTCACAGCTATCATCTTGGTAGAAGGTGAGACTGGAGAAGAAGGTGCTGGAGCTATTCTCAGGTTTGAGCCAGAGCTGGGCTTAGTGGTTGTCACTGCCCTCTTGGGCACAGAGTCATGTCCTAACATGCTGGAGCAAAAGCCTTGGAGTCTGGGTCCAAGGTGGTTCTGTTCCCTTTAAGTGTGTTCTCTCTCCCCTCTCAGCAATGGAACTATCGTCCCAAAGGGGAACAACACTAGAGCAAGAGGAGCTGGTATAGGCCAAGTCATTTGCAAGGATGGTCACAGCATGCCACCCAGAGCTCAATACAGCTCCCCATCAGTTGTCTCCATTAGTATCAGCAGTGGTTTCACTCGCCCTATTCAAGTGCAGTGTCTTGTCCAAGCCAACTCTGTCCCCTCCAAGTGTGCACTATCCTTGACAGTGCACACTAGCCTTCACACTGCTGCTGGAGCTGTATCTCACAATATTGTGTGAGTCCTGGTATGACTGCCCCCCACCCCTACCCACACCCCCTGAAGTTTTTAACTTTTAAAATTATCTACATTGAGCCTCAAGCAATTTATCAGCCGAATTCAGTCTTTCCTACCTGAATGCTGGTTTCTGTGGCAGTTTCTGCTTCAGATCTCTGCTCCCATAAGCTGTGACTCTTTGTTTTTACCTATCTCTTCAATCTTTGCAGTTTGCCCTGTGTCCTCTCTTAAGGATCTAGGAACGGTTGCTGATTTCCAGTCTGTTCTGCCTTTTTTTTTTTTACTTGTTAGGACAGAATGAAGACTTCTGAGCTCTTTAAGTGTGGAACTGGAAATCACTGCCAGCCACTGTCTTTTTTTTTTTTTTTTAATTAATTCTTCCACTTTATTTTTTATATTTATTTACTTATTTTTGGTTGTGTTGGGTCTTAGTTGGGGTGAGCGGACTTAGTTGCCCTGAGGCATGTGGGATCTAGCTCCCTGACTGGCTATCAAACCCACCTCCTCTGCACTGGAAGGCAGATGCTTAACCACTGGACCACCAGCGAAGGCCCAGTCAGTCACTGTCTTTTAATTGTGAATTTTACTTGGCTAGCCCCTCTCTGTCAACGTGCCAAAGCTGTTTTCTTCTATACAATTTTTTATCCATATATAACATTGACATTTACTCCTAGCTTTAATCATTTTGACATAAGCAGTATGATGTCAACAGCAGTTATTGAATACCATCGATTTGAATTGCAATTTCTTTTTTTATTAATTTTTACTTATTACATTTCTTAGTACTTATTGCTTACTAATATTTAAGAATTTTATAGAGTTGTGTTTATTTGTAGTGTAGTTTGTTTCCTTTATCCATTTGTCTTTTGAAAGAGGGAAGTTTTATGGATTTTAAAATGCACATTTTTGAATGTCTGAAAATGGCTTTAGCTTTATTCTTTCACATGAATGCTCATTTTGAGGGAATATAATTCTGTTTCATATGATTTTCTTTCAGAACTTCAAAGCTACATTTCATTGTCTTTTAACATCATAACATGCCAAAAATGATACGATACCAGTTTTTTGGGGCATTTTTTGGTAGGCAGTTTTTGTTCCCTGTTAAGTTAAAAAATTGAGAAGCAAAGGTCTGTAGTCTTAAGATTTCTAATTTGCTTTTGTTTTCCTAAGAATAGTTCTGTTAGAATTAGTTTAAATTTGAAGATAGGTAAGATGAAGGGTATGCTGCTGCTAAGTCGCTTCAGTCGAGTCTGACTCTGTGTGACCCCATAGACTGCAGCCCACCAGGCTCCCCCGTCCCTGGGATTCTCCAGGCAAGAACACTGGAGTGGGTTGCCATTTCCTTCTCCAGTGCATGAAAGGGAAAAATAAAGTGAAGTCGCTCAGTTGTGTCTGACTCCTAGCAACCCCATGGACTGCAGCCCACCAGGCCCCTCCATCCATGGGATTTTCCAGGCAAGAGTACTGGATTGGGGTGCCATTGCCTTCTCCGAAGATGAAGCGTATCGTTATATTTAAAAAATCCCAATTAATAAACTCCCATTTTCCCCCCATATCTTAAGCTTGAATAAAAGGAAGGCCCCTCAGAGTCAAATAACTTTCCCTCCTGTGGTCATCCTACAGTATCTTTTTAATGCTTGCGTCAGTGAGTAATGCCCAGTTGCCTGGGGTAGCATATTCTCCTTCCTTCTTTTTGACTACGCCCTAATTTATGTATTTTGAGTTGGAATATAGCTTCCTCAACAATTTGTTTATTGTCTTCTTAATGGACAGTTCAAAATAAAGCTCCTCCTCCAGACAGTTGTAATTTTAGTTTAGATGATGAGCTAAAGATGGTGTCTTCTTTTATACCTACAATTCCTATCCAGGTGTTTCAAAATTTGTAACTGCTTTTTAACTGGTTGTTGAAAAGTATGTAATAACTTTCTATCTTTTTATATAAATAATTTGTATCTTCAACTGTCCTTTTATTTAATTTTTTTTTTTTTCAACTTAGACCTTGTGCGGACAGTAATGACCTCACGTTTCCGATTGCCTGCTGGCAGAACCTACAATGTACGCGCATCAGAGTTGGCCCGAGATAGACAGCATACAGAGGTGGTTTGCAACATCCTTCTTCTGGATAACACTGTACAAGCTTTCAAAGTTAATGTAAGTATTTTATGTCTTTTTAAATTTTGATATTTTTGTTATAAATCTGAATTTATACTAAGTTTTAAAGCTAAAATTGTTTAATTATAGTACAGTTTGAAAAGCCTTATTCAGTGAGGAAAGTCTTGTTAGTTTGGGTTTGTAACTGTCAAATACACATTCTAAATTCAAATAGGGTCTATTAAGAGGTTGACAAGCCAGCAGTGGATTATTAGTGGAGCACATCAATAGTATGTGGGTGCATGCATGTGTGTGTTCACTTGTGTCTGACTGTAGCCTTTGAAGTTCCTTTGTCCATGAAATTTTTCCAGCAAGAATACTGGAGTGGGTTGCCTTTTCCTCTTCCAGGGCATTTTCCCGACCCATGGATTGAACCTGCGTCTCCTGTATCTCTTGCATTGGAGGCGGATTCTTTACCACTGAGGTTTTTGTAAATGTGTTTGAAAGTATGAACAATGGCATTCCTCTTTTTTTTTTCTTTAATTTAAATGATTTCAAACCTACAGAAAGGTGAAAGAATAATATTATGAATACCCACCTACTCTTTTCCTGGATTGACCTGTTGTTAACATTTTGCTTGTTTCTTTTATCTTTCTTTTTCTGTCTGTATTTTCCTAGCCTTCTGAAAGTAGGTGATACACTTTACCTGTGTTTCAGGAGCCTATTGTGTTTGTCATTCAGTCGAGTCCTACTCTGTGACCCCATGGACTGCATACAGCCCATCAGGCTCACCAGGCTCCTCTGTCCGTGGAATTCTCCAGGCAGAATACTGGAGTGGGTTGCCACTCCCTTCTTCAGGGGATCTTCCTGACCCAGGGATGGAACCCAGGTCTCCTACATGGCAGGCAGATTCTTTACCATCTGAGCCACCAAGAAAGGCAGCCTAAGAATCTCATAGATTACTGCTATGCCATTATCACATCCCCAAATTTAACATTATGAAAACGGTAGTACCTAATACATAGTCCATATTGAAACTGGAATTCCTCATTTCCGCATCTCCAGGATAACACTTTGGTCTCCTTCCTGCTGTGTTAGCCAGGTATTTCTAGACTTTGGAATCTTTACGTAATATAGAATATTAATCTTCAGAATTCCTCCCTTTTGTAACAGCATGGATAGATGTCACACTAAGTGAAATCAGTCAGACAGAGAAAGGCAAATATGGTGTGATTTCACTTATATGTGGAATCTGAAAAAAACCTGAACTCAGAGAGTAGAATAGTTTTGGCAGGGCCAAGAAATGGGCAAGATGGGGAGATTGGGTTAAGCTTTCAGTTATCAGATAGGTAAGTTTTGGGGAGCTGATGTACAACATAGGGTCTAATGGCAACAGTACTGTGTTACATGGTTGAAAGTTGCTAAGAGAATGAATCGTTAATTGTTCTCACCACATACTATGCCTATGTTACATTTCCTATCTGACATAATTTTCTTGTTGTGTACTTTAGTTGATAATAGTTCTATATTTTTCAGTGTAGTAATCAGAATGCTATCTACTTATTCTTTCAAGAAGATATATGTTTAGTATATTTATTTTATATATGTTTATATTTAGATCTTTTGAATATGTTTTGTATAGTTAAATATCATTTCTAATAGAGTTGAGTATATTACTAGGAACGTTCTCTGTCATTACTTTAGGATACCAGCAAACTTATGGGAAACAATATGAGAAACTGACTGTTGGATATGTAATATATTTATTCCTCTTGGTGTCAGGTCTGGAATCATTCAGAGTGTCAGAGTTGCTTTGCACTTCTGTTATTGATGCTGCAGATTTTAATCTATGTGAACAGTTCCCTATTTATGCAGCTTACAGTCTGTGCAGTGGTTCATGGTAGCCTGCACACTAGTAGAGGAGCTTAAACTTTGCTAGTTATTCTTTCATGTCCATTAAGTACCTGTCAGTCTCAGAAATCCCCATTGTGGACAGTTCCTAGATTCTCCAGCATCTCTTCACTGGGAAGGAGAACCACTGTTTGATTTGGAGATTACCAGTGAGTGATTTGTAACACCTTAGTTGTTGGAGCCATTCCTTTCCCTAAAGATTTTTATATCATAGGTAAAATATTCATTGTTGCCAAAGCCTGCTTTTTTTTTCCATCTTGATATTCATCTCATCGAAGTTTTTCCTTTATATTTTTCTGAGAGAAAATGTTGTGCTAAAGGAGTTGATAGAACTTTATTAGTTCTCTCTCTCTGTGGACATAGGAGTGACATAAGCTCATTACTGTTACTTTAGTTTCAAGTTCTGTTTTCATGGCCATTCATTTTACTGTAGTCGGCCTATAGATCTGTCTCCGTCATGGCCTAAATTATCATCAGTTTACCAAAAACATGTTTCTACTAGAAACTTTAAAATACATAGTATCTGTACTATAAAAGCAGAGACGTTACTTTACCGACCAAGCTATGGTTTTTCCAGTAGTCATGTATGGATGTGAGAGTTGGACCATAAAAAAGCTGAGCACCTTAGAATTGATGCTTTTGAACTGTGGTGTTGGAGAAGACTCTTGAGAGTCCTTTGGACTGCAAAGAGATCCAACCAGTCAATCCTAAAGGAAATTAGTCCTGAATACTCTTTGGAAGGACTGATGCTGAAGCTCCAATACTTTGGCCACCTGATGCGAAGCCCTGACCCCTTAGAAAAGACCCTGATGCTGGGAAAGACTGAAGGCAGGATGAGAAGGGGATGATAGGGAATGACACGGTTGATGATGAGTCAGTTGCATCACCGACTTGATGGACATGAGTTTGAACAAGCTTTGGAAGCAGTCCCTGGGGTCGCAAAGAGTTGAAATATGGCTGAGTGACTGAACTGAACTGAATTTGTATTATACATGGATTGATTTCAGTCTATGATGATTTTCCCCTAATTTTTGTTTTTATTTTCACTTTGGTTAGAGCTGTTTAGCAGTAGCCTGTGTGACAAGGAAGGGTTCTATAGAACCAGCCTGTTGGAATTATTAGGGCTGTGCAAGAAATTACCCCAAAACTTCATGGCATGTTTATTATCCTCAGGGATTCTGTGAGTCAAAGGTCCAACAGAGATGATTTATACCTGCTGCTATGTATGTTGGACCTCAGCTAGAAGACTCAAAGTCTGGAAGCTAAAATTTTTTGAAGTCTAGCTCACTCGTATGACAGTTACCTGAGACCTTAAATGGTCACCTGTATGTGACCTCTCTGTGTCCTGAGCTTCTTCACAGCACAGTGACTGCCTTCTAAAAGTAAGCATCCAAAAAAAAAAAAAAAAAAAGTAAGCATCCTTAGAGAGAGCACCAGGGTGTGGCCACATTACCTTTTCTCATCTGGCCTTGAAAGGCACGTAATGTCAGCTCCACCATATTCCATTTGTCAAGACTATCACAAAGTCATACTTGGGATCAAGGAAAGGGGAATAGACTGTCAGTTGATGGAAAGTAGCAAGGTTCTAAAAGATCATGTGGGGTCAGACAACTGCTGTAGACTCTGGGGAAAGTATAATCTGCCAGTGTGTCCTCTGGTGGGAGGCTTCCATCTAACACATTCTCTTCACACAACTAAACCTGTGTTTGCCTTCATATGTTCTTAAGAATGTTCTCCCACAATTGTCTCCCTTGCTACTTGAAAGATGGCTTACATATCAGAGGTCAGAGATAAGAGGGAGATTTAATTTTTACTGTCTACCTTTTATATCATTTAAATTGTTTTTCTGGGGTTTATATATTTATTTTATATGTGAATGTATGTAAAATTGACATATATAGTTATATTTGGAAAAACTGAAACAATACTCAAAATGTATGATCATTTATTTAGCACACATGATTCAATGCACAGTTCTGAGGCACTTCATAGGTAGCAGTACTTAAAGACAAAACAAGACTTATGCAGTGAGGATTTATGTTTGTTTCTTTTCATTTTTGTCCACATAGCATTATTCCCTCAGTTTCCTTTTTGTTCTCTTTGTTATGTATCTCTGATATAGTCAATAAAGAATAACTGATAATTTTTTAATTGAAGTATTGATACAATTAATTTATAAAATTATGTTGTTTCTGGTATACAGCGTAGTGATTCATTTTTGTTGTTGTTGATTATATTCTACTACAGTTTATTATAAGATACTGGGTATAATTCCCTATGCTATGCTGTAAGTCCTTGTGGCTTATCTATTCTATGTATAGTAGTTTGTTAATTCCATACCCCTAATTTGTCCTTCCGTTTGGTAACCATGTCTGTTTTCTGTATCTGTGAGTCTGTTTCTGTTTGCATACATATTCATTTGTATTATTTTTCAGATTCCACAGAAGAGTGATGTATAGCATTTTTCTTTCTGCTTACTTGGTATGATAATACCTAGGTCCATCCAGATTGCTGCAAATGGCAATAATGCAGTCTTTTTTATGGCTGAATAATATTCCATTATGTATATATACCACATCTTCTTTAATCATTCATCTGTTGATAGGCACTTGGCTGAATTCTTTTTCTTGGCTGTTGTAAATTGTGCTTCTGTGAACATTGGGGTGCATGTATCTTCAAATTACTGTTTTTGCTTTCTCCAGATATATACCCAGGAGTAGACTTGTTGGATCATATAGTAATTCTGTTTATAGTTTTCTGAGGAACCACTATACTGTTATCCATAATGACTTCATCAATTTACATTCCTACCAACAGTGTGTGAGGTTTCCCTTTTCTCCACATCCTCTCCAGTATTTATTACGACTTTTGAGATGATGGCCTTTCTGACAATTCTGAGGTGATACCTCATTGTGGTTTTGATTTGTGTTGCTTTAATAATTAACGATATTGAGAATGCAGGCAAAATACTCTTTGATGTAAATTATTGCAATAATTTCTTAGCTCAGTCTCCCAAAGCAAAAGAAATAAAAGCAAAAATAAACAGGATCTAATTAAACTTGAAAGCTTTTGCACAGCAAAGGAAACTGTCGACAAAATAAATACAACTTATGCAATGGGGAAAAAAATATTTGCAAATGATATGACTGAAAAGGGGTTAATATGTAAAATATACAAACAGCTCTTATAACTCAATATCATAAAAACAAACATGCCAATAAAAAAATGGGCAAAAGACTTGAACAGACATTTTCCCAAAGAAGACATACAGATGACTAATAAGCACATGAAAAGATGCTCTGCTGCTGCTGCTGCTAAGTCGCTTCAGTCATGTGCGATTCTGTGCGACCCCATAGATGGCAGCCCACCAGGCTTCGCCTTCCCTGGGATTCTCCAGGCAAGAACACTGGAGGGCGTTACCATTTCCTTCTCCAGTGCATGAAAGTGAAAAGTGCAAGTGAAGTCGCTCAGTCGTGTCCAACTCTTAGTGACCCCATGGACAGCAGCATGCTAGGCTTCACTGTCCATCACCAACTCCCAGAGCTTACTCAAAGTCATGTCCATAGAGTTGGTGATGTCATCCACCCATCTCACCCTCTGTTGTCCCCTTCTCCCTGCCTTCTATCTTTCCCGGCATTAGGGTCTTTTCCAATGAGTCAGTTCTTTGCATCAGGTGGCCAAAGTATTGGAGTTTCAGCTTCAGCATCAGTCCTTCCAATGAATATTCAGGACTGATTTCCTTTAGGATGGACTAGTTGGATCTCCTTGCAGTCATCAATATCAGTTCAGTTGTTCAGTCATGTCCGACTCTTTGTGACCCCATGAACCACAGCACGCCAGGCCTCCCTGTCCATCACCAACTCCCGGAGTTTACCCAAACTCATGTCCATTGAGTCAGTGATGCCATCCAACCATGTCATCCTCTTTTATCCCCTTCTCCTCCTGCCTTCAATCTTTCCCAACATCAGGGTCTTTTTGAATGAGTCAGCTCTTCGTATCAGGTGGCCAAAATACTGGAGTTTCAGCTTCAACATCAGTCCTTCCAATAAACACCCAGGACCGATTTCCCTTAGGATGGACTGGTTGGATCTCCTTGCAGTCCAAGGGACTCTCAAGAGCCTTCTCCAGCACCATAGTTCAAAAGCATCAATCCTTCAGCACTCAGCTTTCTTTATAGTCCAACTCTCACATCCATACATGACTACTGGAAAAACCATAGCCTTGACTAGATGGACCTTTGTTGACGAAGTAATGTCTCTGCTTTTTAATATGCTGTCTAGGTTGGTCATAACTTTCCTTCCAAGGAGTAAGCAGCTTTTAATTTCATGGCTGCAATCACCATCTTCAGTGATTTTGGAGCCCCAAAAAATAAAGTTAGCCACTATTCCCATTGTTTGCCCATTTATTTGCCATGAAGTGAAGGGACCTGATGCCATGATCTTAGTTTTCTGAATGTTGAGCTTTAAACCAACTTTTTCACTCTCCTGTTTCATTTTCATCAAGAGGTTCTTTACTTATTCTTCACTTTCTGCCATAAAGGTGGTGTCATCTGCATATCTTAGATTATCAATATTTCTCCCAACAGTCTTGATTCCAGCTTGTGCTTCATCCAGCCCAGCGTTTCTCATGATGTACTCTGCATATAAGTTAAATAAGCAGGGTGACAATATGCAGCCTTGATGTACTCCTTTTCCTATTTTGTACCAGTCTGTTGTTCCATGTCATAGTGTTTGAAAATTGTCATAGTGTTTGAAAATTCCAACATTGTAGTATGTGATAGATCATTAAATCTTTTCTTTAATTTGAATGTTTTTTCTCTAAGCTATATAATATTAAGCACTAGAAAAGTATCAATCAGATTTGTAGTTGTGCATAAAGTCACCATATTTCTTGGTTTATTCTTTGATTGTTTTTTATTTTTATCAGGCATGTGTAGTTCTTAGGTCTTGTATCATGTTTGTCATGTATAAGTCTTTACTTATAAAGACATTTACTTCTTTTTTAAAAATAAATTATAGATAGTATTTTAAAAATGTATTTTTAAAATCTGTGTCAGGTCTTAGTTGCAGTAAATGGGCTTCTCTGTATTTGTGGCATGCACACTCAGTGGTTGTGATGCATGGGTTTGCTCCATGGCATATAGGCTCTTAGTTCGCCGACCAGGGATCAAACATGAGTACCCTGCATTGAAAGGCAGATTCTTAATCACTGGTCCACTAGGGAAGTCTCAAGACAGTTACTTCTGTTTAAAGATTTCCTCGGCAGTTATGCAGTGATGAATTTAAAAGTTTTTATTTTGAAGATTTACTAGTTCTATGATTATACACAAGTTGCTCTCCCTTTCTGTATTACAAATTCTTCATTTGTTAAGAAAGGACACGCATCTTGCATAGGACATTTAGAATTAAATGAGAGTGTGTATGAAGTGTTCTGTATGTGTCTAACTCACAAGATTGATTCTTTATTGCTTGTGATCCAGTCGACCTATACTCTAGTTCCAGAAGTGTTTCTTTGAAGAATATTATTATAAAAATTTCACAAAATAGCAATCTCCTAATTGCTTTATACGTATATATGATATTTTTACCATGTGCTTTGTACATGTCCAGTTTCCAAAACCCAGCTTGTTTCTGGCATATTGATTAAAAACACAAGTACACAGGAGCTCCTTGGCAGTCCAGTGGTTAAGATTCCAGGCTCTCACTGCTGAGGACCCAGATTTAATCCATGGTCAGGGAACTAGGATCCTGAAAGTCAAGTAGCAGAGCCAAAAACAAACAAAAAGAAGTATACATGAAAATTGTAAAGATGCAAGTTTATTCTTAAAGAGTTGTCAAATGTTACATCTTTGAGAATTAGATATTTTTTATCTTGGCTACTACAGTAAATTGTCATTGTTCATGGACTTCATTTAATGACAGTTATTTAGTGCATATTATACATGATGGGAAAAAGTTTCAGAAAACAGCTGTAGGTCATTAAAATTTTGATGAATATGATGGATTCTATTTAGAAAGATTCTGTAACTTAGTGCCCTCTACTTTAGAAATAATGTATAATTTTCTTGTTTATTTATTATAATATGTATAATACATGTTATACAGTGTGGTGCACAGATCTTTACTCAATGAATGCTTATCTCCGTATGTATCTGTGGAACTACCACGCAGAGATTAAGATACCAAATACTTCCCTCAGCAAGAAAAATTCTTGTGTTAAGTATTTCTTACTCCATTTTATCTTTGCTAGGTTAATTTTTGGTTAACCTTTTAATGTTATGCTTTCAATTATTACCTTAGAAATTGCAAAATTTGTCAACTTACAAAAGCCTACCTTTATTTATACAGTTGACTCTTTAGAATAACATGTTTGAAATGTGTGGTTCCACTTGTACATGGACATTTTTAATGAATGCATACTGCAGTACTACACAATTCACATTTGGTTAACACTGCAAATATGGAATCATGGATATGGAGACTGTTACACACAGATTCTCTACTATGCAGAGTATCTGTACTCCTAATCCCCAGGTTGTTCAAGGGTCAACTGTACTTATACCATGTTAACCCCAAGTGGAAAAACTTAAAGCATTTTGAATCTATTTACTTGTGTCCTGTTTTTTTTTTGCTATCATTCTTATGTTTACCATTCTCCTCATATGTTTTGGGGCTTCCTCCTCATGTTTTTGGGCTTCCCCGTTGGCTCAGACAGTAAAGAATCTGCCTGCAAGGCAGGAGACCTAGGTTTGAACCCTGGGTCAGGAAGATCACCTGAAGAAGGAAATGGCAACCCACTCCAGTATTCTTGCCTGAAGAATTCAGTGGACAGAGGAACCTGGTAGGCTCTAGTCCATGGGGTTGCAAAGAGAGAGACAGGACTGAGCATTGGATCAAAGTGGTCCACTACCAATTTAACTGGCTGTCAGAATAAAATCCAGTACTATTTAGAGGAAGATAACACTCCAGAGCTTCTACACTAGGGTTGAATAGGGGTCAGCAAACCTTTCTCATAAGAAGCCAGCCCTGTAAGACATCACTTTAAACTGTCAATATTCTGTTTATAAATATAAACACTATATAAATATAGTGTTTATATTTACACTATTTGCATCTATTCACTTCTTATATATCCTTGCTTTCATTTAGAATCTTTCCCTTCCTAAAGAATCTCTTTTATTATTTTTTGAAATAGAGTCTATTAATAACAGTCTTTCAACTTTTTGTTTGTCTGAAAATGCATTTAGTTACTCCTTATTTTGGAGGATAGTTTTTCTGGGTATAGAATTCTACATTGATAGGCTTTTTTCTTTGTAGTTTAAAGGTATCATTTCATTGGCTTTCATAGTTTCCCTTGAGAAGTAATTTTTTATTCTTGTTGTTTTCAAGCAGGATGAGACATAAGTCCTTTCTTCCTCTGTTTTTGAGTTCTCTCACTTTATTTTTGATTCTAGTCTCTTGTCTATAATATACATAGATATGGTTTTGTGTTTGTGCATTTGTCTTGCTTGGTATTCACTGAGTTTCTTGAATCCATAGGTTGATATCTTATAAAATTTGAAAATTTCTTATTCTTTACAGATTTAAATATTGCTTCTGGCCCATTTTTCCTTCTCTCCTTCTTGACTCCAGTTACATCTGTTAGACTGTTTGACTACATCCCACATCTAACATATGTTCTGTTTTGTTGTTTATAATTTCTTTCTGTGTTTTGAATAGCTACTAACTTGTTCTTGAATATGCTGATTTCATTTTTTGCTGTGGTTATTCTGCTGTTAAAACCATCCAACCAATTCCTGTTCCACATACTGTATTCTGCAGTTCTAGAATGTCTACATGATCATTTTTATAGATTATAACTCTCTTGTGAGGTATTTCATATTTTAATATATTTTTTCTATTCTGCCTCTATTGTCCATATGTTAATCATAATTATTTTGAAGCCCTTACTGACCAAGACCAACATGTAGATCCCTCATAAGTCTGTGTATTTTTGTTGACTGCTTTGTCTCTTGATTATTAGTCACTTTCCCTGCTTCATCTATATGATTGATATTGTGAGGGTAATGTAGTGTGTGTGTGTGTGTGTGTTTTTGTGTGCACGCGCATGTACTCAGCTGTGTCCAACTCTTTGCAGCCACATACATTGTAGCCCTCCAGGCTCCACTCTCCATGGAATTTTCCAGGCAAGAGTACTGGAGTGGGTTGCCATCTCCTACTCCAGGAGATCTTCCCAGCCCAGGGATTGAACTCCATCTCTTGCATCTCCTGCATTGGCAGGCAGATTCTTTACCACTGTGCCACCTGGGTGCCGGGGTCCAGCCCCAGCTGATCCAGGGTATTCGAAGGAGAGATGGCATAGGCAAGGGTCAGGAAACAACTGCTTAATTACACGTTAATTAAGGATACAAAGAGTAATAGAATGAGGATAGCTCAGTAGGAAAATTCAGTGGAGAAAAGAGGCTGAGTAGCTTGGTTTACGCGGGAGACCAATAAAACTTCAAGACAAGAAGTTTGCACCACTTACGTAGGCCGCAGGCGTCCTTCCGTTCTCCCGAAGGAGAGGAGACACTGAGGCCTCCCTGGTCGGATCTTAGAAGCCCAGGCATAATTAGCAAGCATGGTGGGTTCCGCGCTCCGGATGGAGACTCAGCTAGAATTTGGGAGAGAGAGTGACATGGGGAGACCAAGTTTCAGTGAACAAGGCCCGCACTTTATTTTCCAAAGTAGTTTTTATACCTTAAGTTATGCATAGAGGATAATGGGGGAAGGGGTGGAGTCATGCAAGGACAGCAGTTCCTGGTTCTAATCTAAGCCAGGCTTTCAAACTTATCATATGCAAAAGTTCAGGTGATTGACATCATCTTCTGGCCCGGAGGCCTGTTAACATTTTAAGAAACTTATTTTTCTCTAAAGGTGATTATTCCAAAGTCAGGCACCAGCCTCCCAAAAAGCATTGGACAAAGCTGCATTTTACATTTCTATACACCCATTATATCAATCAATACACTGCCAAGGACACAGTAGGTAAGGAGTATGGAGACTTAGCAGCAAACATTGGCCCAACAAGTGAAAAACCCTTCACCAATACAATTTCTAATCAATCTTTTAACTACTCAAAGGAATCTGTGTTTAGGCAGTTTAGAACATCTCCTGCCTCTCAGAGTTGGGAGGCTCTGAACAATCACATGTGGCCGGAAAAACCCATTCAGGCAGGCTAGAGGATTTCCAAAGGAGTTTGTAGGTTGAAACACTGTCACACCCAGGAATTATTAACTGGAGCTGTAAGCAAACTCTTTTTTTCAGAGAGAGGTAGTGGGGGACAGCCCCCATAAAGTCAGAGGTGTAGGTGAAAGCAAAAAGCAGAAAGTAGGCAGACTCTGGTTTGGGAGGTAGATGCTCGAGAATTTCCAGGGGGACTCCTGAGGCTCGATCCCGCCTTTGCGTATGCCGAGCCTCCTTCCTCGTGACCTTTGTCATGGGTGGAGCTCCTCACGCTGGCTCCCAGCAGTGATAGAATTTCAGTTGAGCTATTTCAGATCCTGAAAGATGATGCTGTGGAAAGTGCTGCACTCAATATGCAATATGCACTCAATATGCAATATGCCGGCTCCCGGCACCTGGGAAACCATAATGTGGAGCACCAGATAGCAGACTGACCACTGGGCTAAATCCAGTCTAGGGACAATTATTATGTGGCCCATGAAGCTAAGAATGGATTTTACATTTTTAAAGAGAATGAGCAACAGAGATTATTTATGGCCCTCAAAACCTGAACATATCTACCTGCTGGCCTCTTATGAGAAAGGTTTGCTGACCCCTATTCAACCCTAGTGTAGAAGCTCTGGAGTGTTATCTTCCTCTAAATAGTATTGAATTTTATTTTGACAGCCAGTTAAATTGGTAGTGGACTACTTTGATCCTGTGGAAACTTAGTTTTAGCTGTTGGTAAGTAAGACAGATCTGTTTTAACTTTGTTTTCTTTCAGAATTTGGGCATGGGTTGTCTAGGGTCTCAGCTCAATGCTGGGTTGTTCATCAAGGTTTTTCTTCTCTGATGAAGGCTGAGCTCCATTTCTTTGGAAGTGTGCAACCTTTTAAATCTTCATTTAGCTAACAACCTCCTAACAGCTGTTCTCTCTTAGGCCTCTAGGAGCCTCACCCTGCATGTGTGCAGTCTAGGAGGCAGATGAGGACCTGGAGGGGATTTTTATATAGATTTCTATAGCTTTTTTTTTTTCACTCTTTCCTCTAATAACCTGTCCCCCCCCCTCCCCCCAATCTAGCTATCTTAGCAGTCCCAAACTTTTTTCATCCCAGCAAGACAGCTACTCTGCTTAGGCTCTGTTTCTCTGTACTATAATTTGGAAAATGCCATTAAGGAGAAAGCTAGTGTGAATGTAGGATTTGATTAATCTGGATCTCTTCTATCTAGGATAATAGTGTTGTGTTGTGTTGGATGTCATCTAATGCTTACAAATAGTATTCTGTTTCTGTATATTTGATCCAGTTTCTGCAGATGGTTTATAGCAGAAGGGTATTCTAACACTAGCTGCTCCATCATGACAAGACCAGAATCCTGATTGTTTTGAAATGGGAACTATATCTCATAATAGTGGACTTTGATTTGAGAACATTTAACATACTGCTATCAAGACAATACAGCAATCAAGATTGCTGGGAGAAATATCAATAACCTCAGATATGCAGATGACACCACCATTATGGCAGAAAGTGAAGAAGAACTAAAGAGCCTCTTGATGAAAGTGAAAGAGGAGAGTGAAAATGCTGGCTTAAAACTCAACATTCAGAAAAACTAAGATCATGGCATCTGGTCCCATCACTTCATGGCAAATAGATGGCGAAACAGTGGAAAGTGACAGACTTTATTTTTGGGGGCTTCAGAATCACTGAAGATGGTGACTGCAGCCATGAAATTAAAAAACTCTTGCTCCTTGGAAGGAAAGTTATGACCAACCTAGACAGCGTATTACAAAGCAGAGACGTTATTTTGCCAACAAAGTTCCATCTAGTCAAAGCTATGATTTTTCCTGTAGTCATATATGGATGTGAGAGTTGGACTGTAAAGAAAGCTGAGTGCTGAAGAATTGATGCTTTTGAACTGTGGTGTTGAAGAAGACTCTTGAGAATCCCTTGGACTGCAAGGAGATCCAACCAGTCCATCCTAAAAGAAATCAGTCCTGAATATTCACTGGAAGGACTGATGCTGAAGCTGAAACTCCAATACTTTGGCCACCTGATGCAAAGAATTGACTTATTGGAAAAGACCCTGATGCTGAGGAAGATTGAAGGCAGGAGGAGAAGGGGATGACAGAGGATGAAATGGTTGGATGGCATCACCGACTCAATGGGCATGAGTTTGAGTAAACTCCGGGAGTTGGTGATGGACAGGGAGGCCTGGCGTGCTGTGGTTCATGGGGTCACAAAGAATTGGACATGATTGAGCGACTGAACTGAACATACTGCTTTCTCTGTTCCTTCATTCTTTGTTCACTTGAGCCACATAGAAGGACTTGGATCTCAGTGTACAATGGTAAATATGTGCATCTTACAAAATCAGGTCATTCTAAGATACATAGATTTGGCAAAGGGTATAAAATGATACTGGGACATTCTGTTGGCCCAGTGGTTAAGAATCTGCCTGCCAGTGCAGGGTACATGGATTTGATCACTGGTCCAGGAAGATTCCATGTCTATGGAGCAGCTAAGCCCACGCACCACAACTACTAAGCCCACGCATCTAGAGCCTGTGCTCCAGAACAGGAGAAGCCACCGCAATGAGAAACTTACGTACCACATCAAAGAGTAGCCCCTGCTCGCCACAAATAGAGAAAGCCTGCACGCAGCAACGAAGACACAGTGCAGCCAAAAATAAATAACTAAAATTAATTAATTTTAAGAAATAAAATGGCACTTGCTTTCCAAAGAATGTGGCCCTAACCAGGTGAGCCAACAGCTTGCTCTTTTAGAATATTTCAACTCACAAATTATTTGCCACATTTAAGGTACACCTTAACCCTAGATGAGCTGGGCTCAGCATCAGAGAAACTTTCTTTGGCTGATCAATTCTTAATGATTATTTAACAATTTTGTGTTTGTCATTTATATGTCCAGCATCTTTAAAACAATTTATTAATATTTTAACCCATAGTTTGTCTCTTAACTGCCATATTCACAGTGTGCATGGAATACAGGGCTGGTATGCACTACTGTATGGCTTGCTTAATATTCTTTGAGGGAGTAGTCATTTAAGTGTTTTTGCCATCATATGGAGTTTTTATATTGTACTGCATGTAAGGACTGGTCCGTCTAGGCACTGGTTGCCAAGATGAATTTGATGAAACTCAGTGGTTAGCTGGGAGTCTGCTTTCTTCCTCTTGTTCTATGTGTGTCTCTTTTGAAGTTGAATGGCATGCCCTTCTCAGATGTGACCTGTTCTTTGGAAAAAGATATATGACATAGCTTTGTTTCTCTACTAGAATTAGCAAACAACCTGTCAGTATTCTTTGGAGTGGTGCTGGTGACCACAGAAAGAGATGGCGTTTTTTGTAACATAAGAGAGCTACAGGACTCTCTGAGGCCCCACTGCCTGTGATACCTGTGAGAGCACCTTCCCTGGGTAGTTCTGTCTTGAGTCGTTTTTGGACCCAACATTCCCCCAGAGGAAGCGCAGTGTGACCTTTTGCACAGAGGCTGATGTTGGTGCTTGTGGTTGGAGTCTCCTGAGTACCGTACTATAGAAAGGAAATTCCTTTTCAGCTTTGTACCCATTTAGGAGGTTAGGTAGTTAAATATTTGTATATTAGAAATTTGGTTTTATATTAGAGGTAGCATCTGTTTAGCCTTATTGGAGTCTTTGCCTTTATTTAACATTATTTTTAATTAAAAAAGACTTAAAATAATTTTGCTTCCAAAAGTTTAAAATAAAACAACACTGGGTGTGCATTGCATGTATACATGCAGCAAAATTGATCACTTTCAAAAACTTTTACTTATCCTGAAACTCTTTTCTCCTCCTGTTTGGGAATTCAGTATAGTAATATGTCTTCGTCTTAAATATTTTTCCTAATAGCTGATTTTTTGACTTTTTTGTTCATCTTTTGAATTCTACACATAATTTTTAATGTAACAGTTTGTTTAGTTTCCACAAAGAAAAGCAACAGCTGTAACATATGAGGAATTAGTAGTACTGTTATGACAGACATTTTTCTGAATGTGCATATACTCCTTTTTGATGCTTCCTTTGATTTGTGTAAACTAAACTTGAGAGTGTATAGTTTTTGCTATTTCTTTGGCAGTTATTTAACTTTTTTCCCACGATAAGGAAATATGGAGGAGATAAGGCCCTTAATTACATTGACTAGGTAGGTACTCAAATTTAGTATTCGATTAATTTACAACTTTGGCTTCACTATGTATTCTTTTGATATCACTTTACTTTGAATTGCTATGAGGTGACTTTTATTTTCCTTCATCAAAAATAACTTGGGTGGGAACTATGATAGTTCTACAAAGAACATAGTACATAAATCTGGTCCTGGATTCTAGGTATTGGACTATCACAGACAGATCATTTAAGCATATAGTGATGTCAAAATTAAGATCCTAAGCCCTGTATGAATTGTTACAGGAAGCATTGTGGTATGCTGTGTTACAATGAAAAGTGCACAGGCCTGGGAATCCCAAAGGCTGGAGTTGTGTCCTGGACATACTGAGTACTTGCTCTGTGGCATCGTTCCACTAAGTTGACTTTTATATGTAATTTCCTTATATTTGAAGTAGAAAGACTATCTTTAATACTAGGGTTGTCAGGGTTAAATGAATGTGTATCAAGCACCCAATAAAGATTCTAGTAGATGCTCTAGAAATATGACACCATGCTCACCCTTTTCCTTTGTTTTCTCTTCTCTTGTTCTTCCTTATTTGCTCAGAGTTAGCCAAGGCAAAGTTCAGAGGAGGGCACAGTGATCCCTAAAGTGCCTGCACTTCCGACAGCAGTTGCAAGCTTGGGAGATTCTTTTTTTTTTTTTAATATCTCTAAGATTATTCCTCATTTTATTTTATTTTAAAAATATTTATATATTTACTTGCCTGTGTCAGGTCTTAGTTGCATACATGGGATCTTTTTGCTACAGTGGCACACAGACTCTCCAGCTGTGGCATGCAGGCTTAGTTGCTCCACAGCATGTGGGATCTTAGTTCCCTGACCAGGGATCAAACCCACGTCCCCTGTATTGCAAGGCAGATTCTTAACCACTAGACCACCAGGGAAGTTCTGGGAGATTCTTAAAGTCATCCTGAGTTGCAATAATTTGTTAGATGGACTCAACAGAACTCATTGCAAGCTTTAATACTTACATGTTATGATTTACTACTGTTCATACTGTTCATAAACTGCCCAGGTCAGTAGGTGCCCAATATGCTACTGGAGATCAGTGAAGAAATAACTCTAGAAAGAATGAAGGGATGGTGCCAAAGCAAAAACAATACCCAGCTGTGGATGTGACTGGTGATAGAAGCAAGGTCCGACGCTGTAAAGAGCAATATTGCATAGGAACCTGGAATGTCAGGTCCATGAATCAAGGCAAATTGGAAGTGGTCAAACAAGAGATGGCAAGAGTGAATGTCGACATTCTAGGAATCAGCGAACTGAAATGGGTGAATTTAATTCAGATGACCATTATATCTACTACTGCGGGCAGGAATCCCTCAGAAGAAATGGAGTGGCCATCATGGTCAACAAAAGAGTCCGAAATGCAGTACTTGGATGCAATCTCAAAAATGACAGAATGATCTCTGTTCATTTCCAAGGCAAACCATTCAATATCACAGTAATCCAAGTCTATGCCCCAACCAGTAACGCTGAAGAAGCTGAAGTCGAACGGTTCTATGAAGACCTACAAGACCTTTTAGAACTAACACCCAAAAGAGATGTCCTTTTCATTATAGGGGACTGGAATGCAAAAGTAGGAAGTCAAGAAACACCTGGAGTAACAGGCAAATTTGGCCTTGGAATATGGAATGAAGCAGGGCAAAGACTAATAGAGTTTTGCCAAGAAAATGCACTGGTCATAACAAACACCCTCTTCCAACAACACAAGAAAAGACTCTATACATGGACATCACCAGATGGTCAACCCCGAAATCAGATTGATTGTATTCTTTGCAGCCAAAGATGGAGAAGCTCTATACAGTCAGCAAAAACAAGACCAGGAGCTGACTGTGGCTCAGACCATGAACTCCTTATTGCCAAATTCAGACTTAAATTGAAGAAAGTAGGGAAAACCACTAGACCATTCAGGTATCACCTAAATCAAATCCCTTATGATTATACAGTGGAAGTGAGAAATAGATTTAAGGACCTAGATCTGATAGATAGAGTGCCTGATGAACTATGGACTGAGGTTCGTGACATTGTACAGGAGACAGGGATCAAGACCATCTCCATGGAAAAGAACTGCAAAAAAGCAAAATGGGTGTCTGGGGAGGCCTTACAAATAGTTGTGAAAAGAAGAGAAGCGAAAAGCAAAGGAGAAAAGGAAAGATATAAACATCTGAATGCAGAGTTCCAAAGAATAGCAAGAAGAGATAAGATAGCCTTCTTCTGTGATCAATGCAAAGGAATAGAGGAAAACAACAGAATGGGAAAGACTGGAGATCTCTTCAAGAAAATCAGAGATACCAAAGGAACATTTCATGCAAAACTGAGCTCGATGAAGGACAGAAATGGTATGGACCTAACAGAAGCAGAAGATATTAAGAAGAGATGGCAAGAATACACAGAAGAACTGTACAAAAAAGATCTTCACGACCCAGATAATCACGATGGTGTGATCACTGACCTAGAGCCAGACATCCTGGAATGTGAAGTCAAGTGGGCCTTAGAAAGCATCACTACGAACAAAGCTAGTGGAGGTGATGGAATTCCAGTTGAGCTATTCCAAATCCTGAAAGATGATGCTGTGAAAGTGCTGCACTCAATATGCCAGCAAATTTGGAAAACTCAGCAGTGACCACAGGACTGGAAAAGGTCAGTTTTCATTCCAATCCCAAAGAAAGGCCATGCCAAAGAATGCTCAAACTACTGCACAATTGCACTCATCTCACACGCTAGTAAAGTAATGCTCAAAATTCTCCAAGCCAGGCTTCAGCAATATATGAACTGTGAACTTCCTGATGTTCAAGCTGGTTTTAGAAAAGGCAGAGGAACCAGAGATCAAATTGCCAACATCCGCTGGATCATGGAAAAAGCAAGAGAGTTCCAGAAAAACATCTATTTTTGCTTTATTGACTATGCCAAAGCCTTTGACTGTGTGGACCACAATAAACTGTGGAAAATTCTGAAAGAGATGGGAATACCAGACCACCTGATCTGCCTCTTGAGAAATTTGTATGCAGGTCAGGAAGCAACCGTTAGAACTGGACATGGAACAACAGACTGGTTCCAAATAGGAAAAGGAATACGTCAAGGCTGTATATTATCACCCTGTTTATTTAACTTATATGCAGAGCACATCATGAGAAACGCTGGGCTGGAAGAAACACAAGCTGGAATCAAGATTGCCAGGAGAAATATCAATAACCTCAGATATGCAGATGACACCACCCTTATGGCAGAAAGTGAAGAGGAACTCAAAAGCCTCTTGATGAAAGTTAAAGTGGAGAGTCAAAAAGTTGGCTTAAAGCTCAACATTCAGATAACGAAGATCATGGCATCCGGTCCCATCACTTCCTGGGAAATAGATGGGGAAAGAGTGGAAACAGTGTCAGACTTTATTTTTCTGGGCTCCAAAATCACTACAGATGGTGAATGCAGCCATGAAATAAAAAGATGCTTACTCCTTGGAAGGAAAGTTATGACCAACCTAGATAGCATATTCAAAAGCAGAGACATTACTTTGCCAACAAAGGTCCGTCTAGTCAAGGCTATGGTTTTTCCTGTGGTCATGTATGGATGTGCGAGTTGGTCTGTGAAGAAGGTTGAGCGCCGAAGAATTGATGCTTTTGAACTGTGGTGTTGGAGAAGACTCTTGAGAGTCCCTTGGACTGCAAGGAGATCCAACCAGTCCATTCTGAAGGAGATCAGCCCTGGGATTTCTTTGGAAGGAATGATGCTAAAGCTGAAACTCCAGTACTTTGGCTACCTCATGCCAAGAGTTGACTCATTGGAAAAGACTCTGATGCTGGGAGGGATTGGGGGCAGGAGGAAAAGGGGACTCAGAGGATGAGATGGCTGGATGGCATCACTGACTCGATGGACGTGAGTCTGAGTGAACTCCAGGAGTTGGTGATGGACAGGGAGGCCTGGCGTGCTGCGATTCATGGGGTTGCAAAGAGTCGGATACGACTGAGCGACTGATCTGATCTGATCTGGTGGTTTACTACAGGGAATGGATACAAATTAAAACCAATCCAAAGAAACACTGCCTTGGGCAGTCACAAGGAATCTGAATGAAGAGGTTCTTCTAGTCCTCCTCTCCCTGTGGAGTCAAGAATGACATTGCCACTTCCTGGTCACTGTGTGTGGCATTTACCCTCAGAGCATTTCCAGCCAGTGAAGCTGCCCTGAGCCTTTGGGTCCAAACTTTTTACTGGGACTCAGTCATGTACTTCTTGTGTGACTTACCCAGTCTCTGTCCTTTCACAGAGGTCAGGCTAATACCCTAATCTCCATTCCTCTGAAGTCAGAACTGATGTGATGTGGTCCAAAGCCTCCATCATAAATCATATTGTCCAGTGACCAAAGTCCCCAGGCAGACAAAGACACCCCTATCAGGTAGGGCATTCTGGAGGCCTAGAGATCATCTCCTTCAGTAGCTGAGGACAAAGGCCAGATCTCTCTTTGGAAAAGGTTGTTTCTTCACTGTACATTAGTGCTGTATTTTTGTAGTGGTTAATTTAATTGTTCAGTACTTAATATTTTGGTTGTTAATTCCTATCTAAATAACAGTATATGTGGCTTAGTTGGTAAAGAATCCACTTGCAATGCAGGAGACTGCCTGCAGTACAGGAGGCCTGGGTTTGATCCGTGGGTCAGGAAGATCCCCTGGAGAAGGAAATGGCAGCCCACTCCAGGATTATTGCCTTAAAAATCCCATGGACAGAGGGATTTTTATCTAAATAATAGTGTATAATAAATACTAAATAGTTTTTTAGAAGCCAAGAAGATAAATCAAATTGTAAAAGCCTAATGAAACGCACCCTCCCTTTTCTTTTAGTACTAGCTTCCAAATAGGTTTGGAGATTTCCTTTACACGTTCGCTACTAGTTTTCTATGCTGGTTTATATTTTCTGTTTGGGGCATTAGCTATTGACTACCTATTACGTGGGTTGAGAATTTCATATTCTTAGTACATTTTACACCCTCACTCCCTCTCCTAAAATTCTTAGGTCATAATTTTTAATTAAATCTTCTCTGTTAGAATTGCATTTGGCTCTAGTAAAAGAAACTGGAAATAGCAGTAACATAAATGAGTGACGTTCATTTTCTTCTCACATAGAATTCTAGAGACTGACAATCCAAGGAATGGGATAGCAATTTCATGGTTATCAGGGAACCAGGCTCCCTGTTTTTCCTTCACTTTGCTGAGAGCATTGCTGTACATAAGATCGCTTCATGATCCAAGATAGTTATTAGACCTCTAACAATAATGTCAGTTTTCAGGCAGGTAGGGAAGGAGGGGAGGGGTGATGGAGGGTGGAGAGGGGAAGGATGGAGAATCAAAAGGGCATACGTGCCAATTTCTTTCCCAGTCTTAAGAAACTTTGCTTAAAAGTTATACCCTGTAGCTTCTAGTTATACTTTATTGACCTAAATTTAGTCATAGGCCCTCATTTGGTCGGCACATTGGGTATTTTATGTTCTGTTGCTATCTCAAACAATACTGAAATTTTATTTAAAAGAAATAATATAAAATGGATATGACAGAAGAAGCAGTTAGCGCTTTCTCCCTTAATTGACTTCATTGATTACCTTTTTGTGACTGTGCAAGTTAATTCACTGCTAAGCCATGTAGTGTAGTATGGTTACATGATATTTTGTTCTTCTAGAATTATTCATTGCATCTTTTTAAAAGTATGGTTAGTTTTCTTTCTTTAGTTTTTTTCCTTTTCCAGTTGTATTTAAAGAGTTAGCTAGTCCTACCTCTGTTACAAGTCCTATCTCTATGTTACAAAGTAGCAGTCATCTGCACCTGTCCTTACAGTGTGCTTGTGCTTGCTTGAGTGTGTGCTAAGTTGCTTCAGTTGTGTCTAACTCTTTTTGACCCTATGGACGGTAGCCCACCAGGCTCCTTTGTCCATGGGATTCTCCAGGTCAGAATACTGGAGTGGGTTAGCATGCCCTCCTCCAGGGGATCTTCCTGACTCAGGGATTGATCCTGAATCTCTTACGTCTCCTGCATTGGCAGACGGATTATTTACCACTAGTGCCACCTCTGAAACAACCAGCTTAATCTTTTCAGTAGATTCTTTTGATACTTGCTTATATATCTCTAAATACCATGTTTGTGTTACTAATACTTAATTTTTCAGTTTTTGGCGTTCTATGTTGATTCCCCGTTTAAAAAGATGAAAATTTGATTCTTTACCCCTAACCCTTCTTATTTTATCAGTATAATTGACTTTTATAATGTGTTTGTTAGTATTCAATGGGTAGTATTATGTCTATGAAAATGCTGTTCATAGTTGAGCCACATAGCACATTATCCTTTTCTTTTGTACTAAACTTCTTGGTTTTCACAGTTGGTACTTTTCGTTTCTCTTTGTCTCTCCCTCCTTCCTTCCTTCTTTCTTATCTTACTACCTTTTCCTTTCTCTCTCTCTCTCCTCTTAGATTCCTGTATACATTATTAATTACCCCAGACTCTTTTAATAGTTGTCTGAATCTTCTCTTAATATGTTCTTTGTGTCAGATATTCTATCAAATTCACCTTCTTGGAGAAAACTAAGAGCCTTCTGTTATGCCCCTTTTTGGCTTGGTTGCTCTATACACTTGGTGTATAACTAGAGTCACCCATTGCTATCATCTTGTTTTGAAGGTTCATGTAGATTATTCACAAAATCCACTGGTTCCCATTATGACACTCCTCCCTATCCTCCACTATGCCCAGTGTCCCTAGGTTTGCAGCCACTTGTGTTTATCTTGGAATGTCTCGGGAATTGTATAGTCTCTTAGCTTTAGCAAATGGAGTTGGAAATTGAGGCATGTTACAGTTCCCGACAAAATTTTTTTTTTTTTACCACTTTTCTTCCAGATTTTAGCCTCATGCTTTCTTCTCGCCTTTTCTGATACACATGCCTTCAATTTCCAAAGCTTTTGCATGCCTTTGACTTCCTTTTTGTTGGATCCTTCTCTCTCTGGTATTTGGTGTTTAGCTCCACCATCTCTGTCTTATGCTCTCATTTTTATAAACGTGTTCATATTTCTTCAACTGATGTCTACTCTCTGCTCTTTGTGGTGTTTATGTTTTTAATGCCTATCCTCCTTTTTTTTTTTTTTTTACTTTTATTTATTTTATTTTTGGCTGCACTGTGTCTTTGTTGCTGCTTTCTCTGGTTGAGAAAAAGCCCATGTCTGTCTTATTTTTTTCCCTTCAATATAATGAATTTTTCAGGAAGAAGCAAAGGTAAACACATGTTCAGTTATCACATTTATAGTAAGCCTAAACATTTTTTAGAACACCTTTTTTGGAGCAGTCTTAGATTCACAGCAAAATTGGGCAGAAAGTACAGGGATTTCCCATATACCCCTGCTCTCACACATGCATGGCCTCCCCCATTTTCAGTCTCCCCACCAGAGTGGTATACATGATGATGTACACATTATTACTGTAAGTCCATAGTTTGCATTAGGGTTGAGTCTTGATATTGTGCGTTCTGTGGGTTTAAGCATATGTAAAATGACATGTATTCACCGTTTAAAGTATCACACAGAGTAATTTCACTGCCCCCCAAATCTTCTGTGCTCTGTTTGTTCAGCCCATTTCCTCTCCTATAAGCCCTGTAACCACTGAGCTTTTTACCCTCTTCATAGTTTTGCATTTTCCAGAATGTCATACACTTGGAATTTTACAGTATGTAGCCTTTTCAGATAGACTTCTTTCACTTAATAATGTGTACTTAAAGTTTTTTTCATGGCTTGATAGCTCATTTCTTTTTAGTGCTGGGCTATTATTGTTGATTGTTCATTCTTTTTTTTTAATATATCAATACCTCAGTTTAATCTCTTCACCTACTGAAGGGGATCTTGTTGCTTCCAACTTGTGGCAACTGTGAATAAACCTGCTGTAATCATTGTGTGAGGGTTTTTGTGTAGACATACATTTCTGTTCTCTTTGGGCAGGTACCAAGGAGCATGATTCTGGATCTTATGGTGAGAGTCTTTCTTTTTGTAAGAAACTGCCGAAGTGTCTTCCAAAGTGGCTGTTCCATTTTGCATTCCCATAAGCCTTGAAAGAGAATTTCTGTTGCTCCCCATCCAGCATTTGGTGTTCTCAGTGTTACGGATTTTGTCAGTTTTATTGATGTGTTGTGGTATCTAACTGTTTTAACTTGCATCTGCCTAATGCCATATGATGTACAACATCTTTTTCTATGTGTATATGCTGTCTGTATATCTTTTATTTATTTATTTTTGGCTGTGCTATATCTTCGTTGTTGCGCAAAGGCTTTCTCTAGTTAAGGTGAGTGGGGGCTACTCTCTAGTTGCGTTGTGTGGGCTTCTCACTGTGGTAGTTTTTCTTGTGGAGCATGAGCTCAGTAGTTGTGGTGTATGGGTTTAGTTGCCCTGCAGCATGTGGAATCTTCACAGAGCAGGGTATAAGCATACATTATTGATTTAAGATATTTTTTGTTTTTTAATGTAAATATCTCAAAGCAGTGATTTAGCTGTATCCTACAAAGTGTCATATGTCATTTTTCTTCATATTCAGTTCAGTTCAAAATAGTTACTAATTTCCCATAAGACTTTCTCTTTGCTCTATGGGTTGTTTACATGTATATTAGTTTTCAGATATTTGAAGATTTTTCAAATATCTTTCTCTTACTAATTTCTATTTTAATTCTTTTATGGCTACTAAACATACTTTGTATGACTTTAGTTCTCTTGAATTTGATGTTTGCTTTTATAAGGTTTATTTTAAATTTGGTAAGGTTTATGGCATATTTTGGTGAATGTTCCATGTACACTTGAAAGTGTATTCTGCTCTTTTTGTGTGGAGAGTTCCAGGACTGGGGCTAGCACTGGGGCAGTGGACAGCCTTCCCTCCCCTCCCCCAACCCACTCCAGTTGATAAGAGCTCCTTTTCTGGTCTTCTTACCAGAAAATAGCATTTCCCTTGTCTCTCTTGCTACCCATGCCTGCTGTGCTGTTCTTCAGTGTAACCCACCTTGGAGTCACAGTAGAGGGACAGAAAGTTAAAAAAGTAACAGAAAACTCATCATACTTCAATCTGTAATTTTTTTTTCTCTATAATATATGGCTTTCTATAATTTGCTGCTTGAATTTCTCATATAACTGCTTTCTGTAATCTTATCTGGAGTCTTAGCTGTAATCAGCGGGAAAAGCAGCCTCTGGTATGCTTATGTCATATTGGTCTACACCAAAATTTAAAGATAAATCTTTTTTTAGCTGCAGTATACTAAAGTAAGTTTATCTTTGGCAGTTGCTCACAACCCTTCCTTTAGTATTTTGGATATATTTCTGCAGAAACAGGTTTTTTTTAATGTATCCTAGTTAGTAGTGCATTGGATAATTGTACTGGACTCTGTCTCTCAATTGTACCTTTGTATTCATATCTGTCCAGTGATACTAATCTTTCATATAGGTGCTGTGTTATTTCCTCAGAGCTTTCATATCTGTATTTGGTTCTTTATATCAATATTAATGTGGTACAGCAATTTTTTCTTTTTTACAAATAGAGACTTCAAACCCAGGGGTTTTGTGCCTTGCTCATAAATACATGCTGTTAAGTGACAACTGAGGCTAGAATCCTGGACTTTGTTCACACTAGTGTTTTATTTTTCATACTATCTGCTATCAGTTGAACAGTTTTCTATTGCTTCTTTGTATATTTAAATTTGTGATCAATGACACAAATTTGAAACATATTACCAATGTGGTCTGGAAGAAGCACAAGCTGCAATCAAGATTGCCAGGAGAAATATCAATAACCTCAGATATGCAGATGACACCACCCTTATGGCAGAAAGTGAAGAGGAACTCAAAAGCCTCTTGATGAAAGTGAAAGAGGAGAGTGAAAAAGTTGGCTTAAAGCTCAACATTCAGAAAATGAAGATTATGGCATCCAGTCCCATCACTTCATGGGAAATAGATGGGGAAACAGTGGAAACAGTGTCAGACTTTATTTTTTGGGCTCCAAAATCACTGCAGATGGTGACTGCAGCCATGAAATTAAAAGACGCTTACTCCTTGGAAGGAAAGTTATGACCAACCTAGATAGCATATTCAAAAGCAGAGACATTACTTTGCCAACAAAGGTCTGTCTAGTCAAGGCTATGGTTTTTCCTGTGGCCATGTATGGATGTGAGAGTTGGACTGTGAAGAAGACTGAGCGCCAAAGAATTGATGCTTTTGAACTGTGGTGTTGGAGAAGACGCTTGAGGGTCCCTTGGACTGCAAGGAGATCCAACCAGTCCATTCTAAAGGAGATCAGTCCTGGGTGTTCTTTGGAAGGACTGATGCTGGGGCCGGAACTTTAATACTTCAGCCACCTCATGCACAGAGTTGACTCATTGGAAAAGACTCTGATGCTGGGAGGGATTGAGGGCAGGAGGAGAAGGGGACGACGGAGGATGATATGGTTTGATGGCATCACCGACTTGATGGACGTGAGTTTGAGTGAACTTCAGGAGTTGGTGATGGACAGGGAGGCCTGTCGTGCTTGATTCATGGGGTTGCGAAGAGTCGGACACGACTGAATGACTGAACTGAACTGAACCAATGTGGTCATGGGAACTTCCCTGGTGGTTCAGTGGTTAAGAATCTACCTTCCAATCCTGGGGATGTGGGTTCTATCTCTGAGCAGGAAACTAAGATTCCATATACCGCTGGGTAACAGCCCATGCACCACAACTACTGAGCTCTAGTGCCCATGCTTCACAACAAAGAGAAGCTCATGCACCTCGAGGAAGACCTAGCACAGCCAAAAAAAAAAAGTGTGATCAGGAAAGATTGGAAATAAGTAGTCTCTTGTGCTGTTTTTCTTACATTTTTATATTTTGTGAGGATTTAATGGTGAGATCTTAAGGAAGACTTACTGAAAGTTCACATTGCTGCCCCCACACCTCAATTTCATAGATCCATTGGGGCTCAAGAGTCTGTATTTTAAATGTGAACACAAGATGGTACTGATGCATGTAGTCTCTAGCCTTGCAGAGAAACAGTTGGGAGGGATGGAGACTGCCGTGGCCTCATTAACGTTCTATTATTAGCCATTATTTATAAAGCACTTTTTCCTGTTTGTTCATTGAATATACTCAATGGGACAAAATCAAAATCCATGTTAAATCCCAGCTGTATTATACTTCTTGTTGCTATCAGTCATAGAGTAGAATTTTCTGTTTAGTGATTTTCTAAAACTGAATGAGAAAGTAATCTATATTTTACTAGGGTAATCTCTAGCAAGAGGTTTTGTGCCCCTCTGCAGAAGTGTGAATGTACCTCTACAGCAGGGATATTGAAATAGGACTGAGTTGGCAATGTCATAACATTCCTGGTTGTTAAAGTCCATGCAAGCTACTGGCATCTAGTGGGTAGAAACCAGGAATGCTGTGTAAAATCCTAAAATACACAGAATGGTCCCCCCATACCCTTACTCCCTGCATGGAGGTTTATCTGAAAAAAATTGTCAACAATGCCAAGATTGGTTGAGAAACTGTACTCTATAAAGTTAGTGTTCAATAAATATTTTTTGATGAATAAATTAATTTTTAAAAGAATCTTCTATTAGTTGCAGTTTTCTGCCAGTTAGGAGTTTTTACTTTTGAAAGTTGAAAGAGTTAAAACATTTAGTTTTATCCCCTTTGCACCCCCATACACAAATATTTTCTTCCTAAGTTGATAGTTTGCATTGTATATTTGTATATTAATCATGCTCTATAAATAAAAGTGGCTAAATTAAGACAGATCAATGTACAAATCTGTCTTCTTCCTGTGAAAAAATCGATTTGAGTTCAGCTTTAAAAGAAGGGAAAATGGGAAAGTAGAATGTTCCCAGTATTAATTTTGAAGTAGGGAGTTCTAACATGCAAAGAGTAAAATTGCAAGTTTTGTGTGCATCATCAGTAAATGAGAGTTCCCATTTACTTGCTAGTTTTCCTTGGTTAAACAGAAAACTTTTACCAGTTTAAATGAGTATGAGCTGGTATTTCATTGAGGGTTTTGATAGTGCATTTTGGGTGAAAGTAACTTTTTATTTGAAGTATAGTATGCATACAGTAGAAATCAAATCTTAAATACATGTAAAATTGGGACTTCTCTGGCAGTCCAGTTGTTAAGACTCTGTGCTTCCTATGCAGGGGACATGAGTTCTACCTGTGATTGGGGAACTAAAATCCCACATGCTGCACAGCATGGCCAAAAATAAATAAATAAACATAAGATTGATAAGAATTGCAAAGCATAATACTTTGTGAAACCACCATTAGCTCAAGATGAAGAATATTACCAGTATCTTAGAAGGATAGGGCTTCCCTCATAGCTCAGTTGGTAAAGAATCTGCCTGCAATGTAGGAGACCCCAGTTCGATTCCTGGGTTGGGAAGATCCGCTGGAGAAAGGATAGGCTACCCACTCCAGTAGAAGGATAGCTGTACTTTCTCCTTGTTAGTATGTGTTCCTTGCCTAAAGTAGTTAGCATTCTACTTCATCTATCGCCATAGATGAGTTTTGCTTGTCTTTTTAACATTATTAGAATAAACTGTATAATTGTTATTTATATAGGTCATAATATTAACAGTTTCACGTATGGCTCAATGCAAACATTTCTTTGTTTCTTCATTGCTGTATAGTATTACATTTGTGGTAGCTAGTCTCCAAAGGTGGCCTCCCTCCACCCCTTCTGCTACTAACACCCATGCAGAGTCCCTCTCCCCTGAATCTTGGTCTTTGTGACACCTAGTAAAGTAAGAAGTCTTCCTTCCACCTTCTAGTTGGGTCTCTTAGGACACTCACTCTGGAACAGTTCAGCTCAGACTCCTAGTTGTCATTCTGTAAGAAGCCCATCCCATATGGAGAGACTGTGTACATAGGTTCTTTGGTTAACACCACAGCTGATTGTCCAGCCAGCAGTCCACATTGGTTGTCAGTTACACCAGTGAGCCATCTTGTGTGTCAGGTCCAGTCAAACTTCAGGGACTCTAATCACTGCCATCTAACTGCAGTCAAAAGTGAGAACTGAAGCTAGGCTTAGTCAAGCCACTGAAACATGAGATATATTAATACTTCAAAAAAATTTTTTTGTGGTGTGTTTACCGTATTAGCAATGGATAGTGAGACATTCTTGCATGAGTATATCAAAATTTATCAAGTTTACCCTTGGTTTCTTTATAGTTTTGGGGTTTCTATGAATACTGCAGCTCTAAACAAGTCTTATACATGTGTATATTGGTGTATATATCAAAATATACTTCCCTAGCGGCTCAGCAGTAAAAAATCTGCCTGCAGTGCTAGAGACGTGGGTTCACTTGCTAGGATGGGAAGATCCCCTGGAGGAGGGCATGGCAACCCACTCCAGTATTCTTTGCCAGAAAAACCCCATGGACAGAGTTGCCTGGCAGGCTACGTTCCATAGGGTTACAGAGTTGGACACAACTGAAGCGACTGAGCACACACATAGTTCTGTTGAACAGATATCTAAGGGTGGAAATGCTGAATCAAGTGTAATGAAAGTTTTCTGAATTGCTTATATGTACGTACATTTTCACCAGCAGTTTATGAGATTTACATTTGTTCTACATCCTCATCAACACTTAGTATATAACGTATTTTGGTCATTCTGATGCTAGTGTTGTAGTATCTCTTTGTGACTTTTTCTTCTACTAATGAATTTTTCAAACATTGGTAAATAATGTTATTCTCACAGCTCTTCCAGAGAATAGGAGGATGCATAATTCATTTTATGATGACCAGCATAACCTTAATACTAACAGCTAATAATATCATTATACAAAAAAGAAATATTATAGACCAGTTTTTTGTGAACAAGAATTATAAAATTTCCAAACAGATTATGAGCAAATTAAGTCTATAATACACACACACACACACACACACACACACTCATATAAATGTGTTAATACCAGGTTAGGTTTGTTCAAAGAATGTGAGATGTAAAATAAAGGGGAAAAACCATATAATCTTTTCTTCAGTGTATTAAAAACAAACAAAAACTTAGTGCAGTGGAAATAGAGAAGAATTTCTGTTAACTTATGAAGAGTATTTACAAATACCCTAAAGCAAACATTATACCTAGAAATGAAATACGGAAAATTTCTGCCTGTAGACTGGAAACAAGAATGTTCACTATCACCACTTCATTTTGATGTTTTTGTTATTTATATTTGTATCATTTTTCCATATAATTATTGGTCATTTAGGTGTCTAGCTCTTAACCTCACTCTGTAGTTTGTCAGTAATTTGGTTCCCCTTTGCTAAAATCAGGATTTATCAGTTTATTCTTATAGGACCTTTCAGCTTTTTATGCTGTGTATTTTTTAATATTTTTATTGAGATATAATTTACATTTAAAATGTACAGTTCATCCTTTTTAAGTGTATAATTCAGTGGGTTTGGGGGTATATTTTTGTGTGTTCACAACATTAATTTTTCACTGTTGTACATACAAAACAAAATTCATTACTAATTTCACCATTTTTACATGTAGTTAAGTGGCATCAATTACATTCACACAGTTGTTCAATCATTACAGTCACTGTCTATTCTAAAACTTTTTCATCACTCCACACTAAAATTTTGTAAATATTATGCAATAACTCCCTATTTTCCTTGCTCCCCAAATTTTATGTTTTTACCTGTTCTAAATATCTCAGAAAAGTAGAACTATATAATATTTGCTCTCTTTGGAAGAATGTCTGTTCAAACCCCTTGCCCATTTTGTAATTATTTGCCTTTTATTGTTGAATTATAAGAATTCTTTTTATATTCTGATTCAAATCACTTATTAGATACACCATTTGCAAATATTTTCTCCCAGTCCATAAGTTGTCTTTTCACTTGCTTGATGGTATCCTTCAAAGCACAAGTTTTACTCTTTGATGAATTCTAATTTATCCTTTTTATGTTTATCACATATGCTTTTGGTATCATATCTAAAATATCATTCCCTGGTCTATGATCACAAAGATATTTTTTCTGTAAGACTTTTATAGTTCTAGCTATTAATTTTAGGGCTTGATTCATTTGGAGTTCATTTTTTTTTTTAATTTTATTTTATTTTTAAACTTTACATAATTGTATTAGTTTTGCCAAATATCAAAATGAATCCACGGTTCAGTTTCCTTCTTTTGCAGGTAGATATCCAGTTTTCCTATAGATTTCTGCTCTTACCTGTATTACTCCCTTCCTTCTGTTTATTTTGCTCTTTTTCTGGTTTTTATTAGGAGGGAGCTTAGACCTTAGACTACTGATGTGTGAGATCTATCCCTTTTTTTTCCTTAAATTTTCCTGAATCTTCTTTATCCCATAGATTATTTGGAACTGTGTCCCCGCCCTCGCCCCCTACCCCCCACCAGGTGATTAGTTTCTAAATTTTTCTTCTTATCTCTCTGCAGTTTTCTATTTTCAATTAATTACGATTATAGAACATGCTCTGTATGATACCAGTTTTCAATTTGGTAAGGTTTGGTTTATGACCATAGACACTTGAAATGAATGGGTATTCTGTTGTTGAGTAGAGTGTCCTTTAAATGTCAGTCAGATCCTGTTTGTTGATGTATCATTGAGTTCTATATTCTTGCTAATTTTCTGTTTAATAATTCTAGCAATTACTTAATTGTTGACATCTTTAGTTATACTTTTGCCTTTAATTTTTTCTAATTTTCTTCTCATTCTTTTAATTTTTGGTTCATTAATTTTCCAACTATATTCTTTTGTGTAGAAATATTTTTTAATGTCCTTTTTACCCTTGGTAAAGTTACTTTCTCTCAAACCTACTTTTTAAAATTAATGTTTATAGGATATATCTTTTTCTTATCCCTTTCCTTTCAAAAGGGATAAGAAACAAAACAGTATTTGAAATTTTCTGTCCCTTTGCTTACATATATGTTATTGATATTATATTTGAAGTAAATTTCTTTTAGGTAGTATGTAGTTGGATTATGGTTTTTCCCCTACTTTGTCAATCTCTGCCTTTTAGGGTAAACAAGGTCCTGCTGTATAGCATAGAGAGCTATATTCAACATCCTGTGATAGACCATAATGGAAAATAATATTAAATAAATACATACGAAATTAACATAACATTGTAAATCAGCTATATGTTAGTATAAATCTCTGCCTTTTAATTAGTGTATTTAGACCATGTACTTTCCTATAATTATTATGTTAGAGTTTAAGTTTGCCATTTTTTTACTTGCTTTCTGTTTTTTATGTTTTTCATTTCTTTTTCCTGCCTTTCTAATGGATTATGTGAGCATTCAAAAGAATTTTCATTTTTTCTATTTCAGTATTTTTTAGTATCTCTGGGTAGGTTTTTTTGTTTGTTTTTGGTGGTGGTTGCTCTTGTTACTACATTTTACATATATAAATTATCATAGAATATTGGTAATACCATTTTACCACCTTGAGTGGAGTGTAGAAGACTTATCTACCTTTAGGTGTACTTTTACCTTCCCCCCCTTTATAATTGTCTTGATATTTTTTTCTGTACATTTGGGAGCATATCAGATAAAGTTAAATGTTTTGCTTTAACCATCAAACATAATTTAATACTGAAGAGGATAGGCTTTTATGTATTTCTCAGTTTCTCCTAGTCATTGCTTTTTTATTTTTCTGCGTTTCTTCATGTTGTTATTTCCTTTCTGGCTAGAGAGCTTCTTTTAGGCATTCTTTTAGTGGTAGTCTATTGATGATAAATTACTTTAACCTTTTGTTTTTCCTGAGAATGTCATTATTTACCCTTCATTTATTGTTGTTCAGTTGCTAAGTCCTGTCTGACTCTGCAACCCCATGAACTGCAACATACCAGGCTCCTTTGTCCTACCCTATCTCCTAGAATTTGCTTAAATTCATGTCCACTGAGTCAGTGATGCTATCTAACCATCTCATCCTCTGCTCTCTTCTTTTGCCTTCAGTCTTTTCTAGCATCAGGGTCTTTGCCAGTGAGTCTGCTCTTCACATCAGGTAGCCAAAGTATTGGAGCTTCAACTTCAGCATCAGTCCTTCCAGTGAATATTCAGGGTTAATTTCCTTTAGTATTGACTGCTTTGATCTTCTTATAGTCTAGAGGACTCTCAGGAGTCTTCTGCAGCACCACCATTTGAAAGCATCAATTCTTCGGTGCTCAGCCTTCTTTATGGTCCAGCTCTCACATCCGTACATGACTACTGGAAAAACCATAGCTTTGTCTATTCAGACATTTGTTGGCAAAGTGGTCTCTCTGCTTTTTAATACGCTGTCTAGGTTAGTCATAGCTTTTCTTCCAAGGAGCAAAGCGTCTTTTAATTTCATGGTTGCAGTCACCGTCTGCAATGGCTTTGGAGCTCAAGAAAATGAAATCTGTCACTGCTTCTACTTTTCCCCCTTCTATTTGCCGTGGAGTGATGGACCTGGATGCCATGATACTTGCTTTTTTAATGCTGAGTTTTAAGCCAGCGTTTTTACTCTGCTCTTTCATGCTCATCAAGAGGCTGTTTAGTTCTCTTCACTTTCTGCCATTAGAGTGGTATCATCTACATATCTGAGGTTGTTGATACTGCTCCTGGGTGTCTTGATTCTAGCTTGTGATTCATCCAGCCTGCCTCTTTGCATGATGTATTCTGCAAGTAAGTTAAATAAGCAGGATGACAATATACAGCTTTGTCATACTCCTTTCCCAATTTTGAATCAGTCAGTTGTTCCATGTCCGATTCTAACTATTGCTTCTTGACCTGCATACGGGTTTCACAGGAGGCAGGTAAGGTGGTCTGGTATTCCCATCTCTTTAAGAATTTTCCACAATTTGTTGTCATCCACTCAGTCAAAGGCTTTAGTTCAGTTCAGTTCAGTCACTCAGTCGTGTCCGATTCTTTGCGACCCCATGAATCGCAGCAAGCCAGGCCTCCCTGTCCATCACCAACTCCCAGAGTTTACTCAAACTCACGTCCATCGAGTTGGTGATGCCATCCAGCCATCTCATCCTCTGTCGTCGCCTTTTCCTCCTGCCCCCAATCCCTCCCAGCATCAGAGTCTTTTCCGATGAGTCAGCTCTTCGCATGATGTGGCCAAAGTACTGGAGTTTCAGCTTTAGCATCATTCTTTCCAAAGAACACCCAGGACTGATCTCCTTTAGAATGGACTGGTTGGATCTCCTTGCAGTCCAAGGGACTCTCAAGAGTCTTCTCCAACACCACCGTTCAAAAGCAACAATTCTTCGGTGCTCAGCTTTAGTGTAGTAGGCAATGAAACAAAAGTAGATATTTTTCTGAAATTCTCTTGCTTTCTCCATGATCTGGTGAATGTTGGCAATTTGATCTGTTGCTCTGCCTGTTCAAAACCCAGCTTCAATACCCATTTTGTATCCGGAAGTTCTTGGTTCACATACTGCTGAACCTGAGCTTGAAGGATTTTGAGCATAACCTTATTAGGATATGAAATGAGCACACTTGTACAGTAGTTTGAACATTCTTTGCGATTGCCCTTGTTTTGGATTGGAATGAAAACTAACTTTTCCAGTCCTGTAACTACTGTTGAGTTTTCCAAATTTGCTGACATATTGAGTTACAGCACTTTAATAGCATCATCTTTAGGATTTAAAATAGCTCAGCTGGAATTCTGTCACCTCCACTAGCTTTGTTTTTACTAATGCTTCCTAAGGCCCACTCAACTTCACACTCCAGGATGTCTGACTCTAGGTGAATGGCCACACCATCATGGTTATCCCATCATTAAGACATTTTTTGGTATAGTTCTTCTATGTATTATGCCATCTCTTCTTAATCTCTTCTGCTTCTGTTTGACCCTTACAGTTTCCATCTGTTATTGTGACCATCCTTGCATGAAATGTACCCTTGATATCCTCAATTTTCTTGAAGAAATCTCTAGTCTTTCCCATTCTGTTGTTTTCTTCTGTATCTTTGCATTGTTCATTCAAGAAGGCCTTCTCTCTCCTTGCTATTCTCTAGAACTCTGCATTCAGTTGGGTATATCTTTCCCTTTCTCCCCTGCCTTTCACTTCTCTTCTTTCCTCAGCTATTTGTAAAGCCTCCTCAGATAACCACTTGCCTTCTTGCATTTCTTTCCTTTGGGATGGTTTTGGTCACTGCCTCCTGTACAGTGTTACAAACTTCTGTCCATAGTTCTTCAGGTATTCTGTGGACCAGATCTAATCCCTTGAGTTAATTCGTCACCTTCAGTGTATAATCCTAAGGTATTTGATTTAGGTCATACCTAAATGGGCTAGGGAGTTTCCCTACTTTCTTCAGTTATTCTTCTTTGCTGTGCAGTATTTTCTCTTAGTAACGAATTCTGGGTTGATAGTTCTTTTCTTTCAGTACCTAGAGAATGTTGTGCCATTTTTTCTGGTCTTATGGTTGCAGATGATAAACCTATTCTAATTGAGCTGTCATTCCCTATAGGTAAATTCTTATTGCCTTAAAGATTTTTCCTCTTCATTTTGTTTTTAGTAGTTTGATCATAATGTGTCTTGGGTAGATTTGTTTGGATTCAGTTTGATTAAAGTTCACTTGTATTTTTTTTTAAAGTATATAATTTTATTTATTTGGCTGTGCCAGTTCTTCACTGCTGCATGGGGCTTTTCTCTAGATGTAGTGAGCAGGGACTACTCTCTAGTTGCAGTGAGCAGGCTTCTCGTTGTGGTGGCTTCTCTAGCTGCAGGGCACGGGCTCTGGGGCTCGCAGGATTCAGTAGTTGTGGCTCCTGGGCTCTAGAGCACAGGCTCAGTATTTGCAGTGCCTGCACTTGCTGCTCCACGGCATGTGGGATCTTCCTGGATCAGGGACTGAACCTGTGTCTCCTTCACTGGCAGGTGGATTCTTTACCAGTGAACCACCAGGGAAACCCTCACTTGGATTCTTAGTTCTGTGTTTTTACTTTTTGCCAAATTTGTGAAAATTTTAGTGAATTTCTTCTCAAATATTTTATCATCCTGAAGCTCTTTCTCTTTTAAGTACTCTAGTGCCATGACTGTTATATCTTTTCTTCTTGTCCCATAGGTCTCTAAGGATGTGGTTTCTTTTTTTGGTAATCTATCTTCTCTGTGTTGTTTAGATTGAGTAATTTGTAATCGATTTGTCTTGAAATACATTGATTATTTTCTTTCTCATCTTCATTCTTATATTGAGCACATCCAGTCAGTTTTCATTTCATTACTGTATTCGTTAGTTATATAATTTCCATATGGTTCTTTTATACCTTATATTTCTTTGCGGAAATGTTCTATTTTTTAAACAACATTGTAATGGCTCATTGCAACATTTTTATGATAGCTGCTTCAAAACACTTGTTAGATAATTCCAACATCTGAGTCATGTCAGTGTTGGCGTGTGTTGATTTTTTTCCTTATTCTAGTTGCAATTTTCTTGGTTATGATTACTGAGTTTAGTTAGTATCCTGGACATTTGGGGCAGTATATTATGAGATTGCGGATTATATTTAATCTTCTTTGTAGCAGAGAGTCAACCCGGTAGTAAACAGGTCCTGGCCTGCTCTTTTGAGTTGTGGTTCTAATGACAATCTAGTTTCCAGATCCTTTGCAATACTGTTTCGGTGTAGTTTGTGTGTGTGTGTGTGTGTGTGTGTGTGTGTGTGTGTGTGTTTTATCTAGAGACGTTACTCAAAATTATACATGTATTCCACACTGTGAGTTTTAAACCTTTGCTGTTTTAATTTTGGTCAGTTTTACATATGGTTCATTATTTGAATTTTTATTTCAGGATTTAACTTTCTCTTTTTTTGGCAACCTCCCATCCCAGATCGTCCTGTTTGTTTTTGTTTGGCAGATGCTACCTACTGCAGCTGGGTGGAGGTGGGAGTAGAAGTCTAGGCTTCCCTCTCAGCTCCTGCTGTCACCACCCCGATGGGGGAATCTGAGCACGGCCTATTACCACTAGTCAGAGGTTTAGCCTGTGTCCTCAGCTTCAGCTGATACCATGCCTGGGGAGAGACTATGTATTGCAGCTTGCTGTTGATTGGGAAAGAATAGAAGACCAGGCTTCCCACTTGGTGCGGCAGTACCAGTAGGCAGATAGAACTCCAGGCTCCTTACTTGATTTCCATGGTGCTGTTGGAGACAGGCTCTGTGTTTTTCCATTGGGTTTGGCAGGATTTGAGTCAGAATTAGCAGTAAGGTTTCTGTCTTGCTTTAGGTATCCTTTTCTTGGTCATTTGCTGGAGAAAACAGGTTTACATGGCCTCTTTCCATCCAGCCTATTGGTGTTTCTGGGTTGTAAGAGTTTCTAGTACCAAGTCTTTGGTATGTGGGAGGTAAAAAGAAAACTTGAGAGTCTAGAAATAAACTCATATATCTGTGGTCAGCAGATTTTCAACAAAGTTATCAGGAGTATTCAGTGAGGAAAGAATAGTTTCTTCAACAAATGATGCTTGGACAGTTGGGTATCCACATTCAAAAAATGAAATTTCATTCCTTGGTATATGCCTACCATAAACAAAAATAAACTCAAAAAGGCTAAAGGAACTACATGTAAGATTTAAAACTTTAAGAAGAACATATATAGATAATTGTTTATGACGTTGGGTTTAGCAATAAGTACTTAGATATGACATGACACTGAAAGCACAAGCATAGAAAAATGAATAAATTGGGTTTCACAAAAGTTTAAAACTTCTGTGTATGCAAGTATATGATCAAGAAAGTGGAAAAACACCTATGGGAAGGAATAAAATATTCACAAATTATGTTTCTGATAAGGGTCTAGCATCTACAATATAAAAAGAACTTAACAGCAGAAAGATTATCAATCCAGTTTTGAAAATGGGCAAAGGATTTGATTAGACCTTTCTCCAAAGATATACAAATGTCCAACAAGCACATGAAAAAAAATGCTCAACATTATTAGTTACTATAAAAATACAAATCATATCAAAACCACAGTGAAGTACCACTTCATACCCAGTAGGATGGCTATAATCAAAAGAATAGAAAAAACGTTGGCAAGGCTGAGGAGCAATTGGAGCCCTCAGGCATTGCTGGTAGGAATGTAAAATGGTTCGGCCGCTGTGGAAAAGTGTTTGGTGGTTCCTGAAAAAGGTAAACAATTTCCATATGACCCATTGATTCCACTTCTGCCTGTGAACCTAAAAGGGTTGGAAGTAGACACTCAGATACTTATCATTCAGTTCAGTCACTCAGTCGTGTCTGACACTTTGTGACCCCATGGACTGCAGCACGCCAGGCCTCACTGTCCATCACCAACTCCCAGAGTTTACTCAAACTCATGTCCATTGAGTTGGTGATGCCATCCAACCATTTCATCCTCTGTCATCCCCTTCTCCCGCCTTCAATCTTCCCTAGCATCAGGGTGTTTTTTCTAGTGGGTCAGCTCTTTGCATCAGGTGGCCAAAGTATTGGAGTTTCAGCTTCAGCATCAGTCCTTCCAATAAATATTCAGGACTGATTTCCTTTAGGATGGACTTATTGGCTCTCCTTGCAGTCCAAGGGGACTCTCAAGAGTCTTCTCCAACACTACAGTTCAAAAGCATCAATTATTCAGCACTCAGCTTTCTTTATAGTCCAACTCTAACATCCATACATGACTACTGGAAAAACCATAGTCTTGACTAGATGGACCTTTGTTGGCAAAGGAATGTCTCTGCTTTTGAATATGCTGTCTAGGTTGGTAATAACTTCTCTTCCAAGGAGCATGTGTCTTTTAATTTCATGGCTGCAGACACCATTGCAGTGATTTTGGAGCCCAGAAAAATAAAATCTACCACTGTAGATACTTGTACATAATGCCAGTACACAGAAGGTGGAAACAACCCAAATGTCCACTGACTGATAAACAAACTGTTATGTATCCATATAATGGGATATTATTTAACCATAAGAAGGATTTAAATATGATTACATAGTACAGCATGGAACCTTGAAAACATTAGTGCTGAGTGAAAGGAACCAGATAAAAAAGGTCACATATTGTTCAGTTCCATTTACATGAAATATTCACAATAAGTAAATCCATAGAGACAGAAAGCAGATGAGTGGTTGCCAGGGCTAGGATAAGAGATACTCTTTAATGGATATGGTATTCTTTCAGTGTTGATGGAAATGTTTTGATACTAGGTAGAAATGGTGGTTGTACAATACTGTGGATATAGTAATGCAACAAATTGCACACTTTTATTTATTTGTAATTTAACTAAAAAGCCTCTTGATGAACATGAAAGAGGAGAGTGAAAAAGTTGGCTTAAAGCTCAACATTCAGAAAACGAAGATCATGGCATCCGGTCCCATCACCTCATGGGAAATACGTGGGGAAACAGTGGAAACAGTGTCAGACATTATCTTTTTGGGCTCCAAAATCACTGCAGATGTTGACTGCAGCCATGAAATTAAAAGACGCTTACTCCTTGGAAGAAAAGTTATGACCAACCTAGATAGCATATTGAAAAGCAGAGACATTAGTTTGCCAACAAAGGTCCGTTTAGTCAAGGCTATAGTTTTTCTAGTGGTCGTGTATGGATGCGAGGGTTGGACTGTGAAGAAAGCTGAGCGCCGAAGAATTAATGCTTTTGAACTGTGGTGTTGGAGAATACGCTTGAGAGTCCCTTGGACCACAAGGAGATCCAACCAGTCCATTCTGAAGGAGATCAGCCCTGAGTGTTCTTTGGAAGGACTGATGCTAAAGCTGAAATTCCAGTACTTTGGCCACCTCATGCGAAGAGTTGACTCATTGGAAAAGACTCTGATGCTGGGAGGGATTGTGGGCAGGAGGAAAAGGGGACGACAGAGGATGAGATGGCTGGATGGCATCACTGACTTGATGGACGTGAGTATGAGTGAACTCTGGGAGTTGGTGATGGACAGGGAGGCCTGGCTTGCTGCGATTCATGGGGTTGCAAAGAGTCGGACACGACTGAGCGACTGAACTGAACTGAACTGAGCTATTTACTTGTTTGTTTATTTTTGGCTGCACTGGGTCTTTGTTGCTGCATGCAGGCTTTCTCTAGTTGTGGTGAGCAGAGGCTACTCTTCATTGAGGTGCACAGGCTTGTTATTGCTGTCGCTTTTCTAATTGCACAGCACAGGCTCTAGAGCCTGCGGGCTCAGTAGTTATCATGGGTAGGCTTAGTTGTCCCATGGTATTTGGAAGCTTTGCGGACCAGAAATTGAACCTGTTCAGTTCAGTTCAGTTCAGTTGCTCAGTCGTGTCTGACTCTTTGCGACCCCATGAACCAAAGTATGCCAGGCCTCCCTGTCCATCACCAACTCCTGGAGTTCACCCAAACCCACGTCCATTGAGTCGGTGATGCCACCCAGCCATCTCTTCTTTCATCCCCTTCTCCTCCTGCCCTCAATCTTTCCCAGTATCAGGATCTTTTCAAATGAGTCAGCTCTTCACATCAGGCGGCCAAAGTATTGGAGTTTCAGCTTCAACATCAGTCCCTCCAGTATCCCCTGCCTTATCAGGCAGATTTTAAATAACAGAACCATCAGGGAATTCCCAAAAGTGCATACTCATAAATGGTTACTTTTGCATTGTGTGAATGTTATTTCAGTAAAAAGAAACAGAAAGAAAACACTAGGAGTTCCCTGGCCCTGCTGCTTGCTACTTCTTTTCTTTCAGAGTTAAAAAAAAATTTTATGTTTTGTTGTTGTTGTTTGTTGATTTCACTCAGGTGGCCGGGAAAAATGCATCTACTCTTTTTTCTAGACAAGCGCAGTAGACTCACCTTATTAGCTTTTTAAAAACAGTAATGTTCAATTAGTCTTAAAGACTAACCACATTTTATTGCCATATAATTGTTGATAGTAGTCTCTTATGATCCTTTGTATTTCTGTGTTGTCTGTTGTGATCTCTCCATTTTCATTTCTAATTTTATTGATTTGATTTTTCTCCCTTTGTTTCTTGATGAGTCTGGCTAATGGTTTGTCAATTTTATTTATCCTTTCAAAGAACCAGCTCTTGGTTTTGTTGATTTTTGCTATGGTCTCTTTTGTTTCTTTTGCATTTATTTCTGCTCTAAGTTTTAAGATTTCTTTCCTTCTACTAACCCTGGGGTTCTTCATTTCTTCCTTTTCTAGTTGCTTTAGGTGTAGAATTAGGTTATTTATTTGACTTTTTTCTTGTTTCTTGAGGTGTGCCTGTATTGCTATGAACTTTCCCCTTAGGACTGCTTTTATAGTGTCCCACAGGTTTTGGGTTGTTGTGTTTTCATTTTCATTCGTTTCTATGCAAATTTTGATTTCTTTTTTGATTTCTTCTGTGATTTTTTGGTTATTCAGCAGCGTGATGTTCAGCCTCCATATGTTGGATATTTTTTAATAGTTTTTCTCCTGTAATTGAGATCTAATCTTACTGCATTGTGGTCAGAAAAGATGCTTGGAGTGATTTCTATTTTTTTGAATTTACCAAGGCTAGCTTTATGGCCCAGGATGTGATCTATTCTGGAGAAGGTTCCATGTGCGCTTGAGAAAAAGGTGAAATTCATTGTTTTGGGATGAAATGTCCTATAGATATCAATTAGTCTAACTGGTCTATTGTATCGTTTAAAGTTTGTGTTTCCTTGTTAATTTTCTGTTTAGTTGATCTATCCATAGGTGTGAGTGGGGTATTAAAGTCTCCCACTATTATTGTGTTATTGTTAATTTCTCCTTTCATACTTGTTAGCATTTGTCTTACATACTGCAGTGCTCCCGTGTTGGGTGCATATATATTTATAATTGTTATATCTTCTTCTTGGATTGATCCTTTGATCATTATGTAGTGACCTTCTTTGTCTCTTTTCACAGCCTTTGTTTTAAAGTCTATTTTATCTGATATGAGTATTGCTACGCCTGCTTTCTTTTGGTCCCTATTTGCATGGAAAATCTTTTTCCAGCCCTTCACTTTCAGTCTGTATGTGTCCCCTGTTTTGAGGTGGGTCTCTTGTAGACAACATATGTAGGGGTCTTGTTTTTGTATCCATTCACTAAGTCTTTGTCTTTTGGTTGGGGCATTCAACCCATTTACGTTTAAGGTAATTAACTGATAAGTATGATCCTGTTGCCATTTACTTTATTGTTTTGGGTTCGAATTTATACACCGTTTTTGTGTTTCTTGTCTAGAGAATATCCTTAAGTATTTGTTGGAGAGTTGGTTTGGTGGTGCAGAATTCTCTCAGCTTTTGCTTGTCTGAAAAGCTTTTGATTTCTCCTTCATACTTGAATGAGATCCTTGCTGGGTACAATAATCTGGGCTGTAGGTTATTTTCTTTCATCACTTTAAGTATGTCTTGCCATTCCCTCCTGGCTTGATAAAAGCTATATATGACAAACCCACAGCAAACATTATCCTCAATGGTGAAAAATTGAAAGCATTTCCTCTAAAGTCAGGAACAAGACAAGGGTGCCCACTTTCACCATTACTATTCAACATAGTTTTGGAAGTTTTGGCCACAGCAGTCAGAGAAGAAAAAGAAATAAAAGGAATCCAAATTGGAAAAGAAGAAGTAAAACTCTTCACTGTTTGCAGATGACATGATCCTCTACATAGAAAACCCTAAAGACTCCACCAGAAAATTACTAGAACTAATCAATGACTATAGTAAAGTTGCAGGATATAAAATCAACACACAGAAATCCCTTGCATTCCTATACAGTAATAATGAGAAAACAGAGAAATTAAGGAAACAATTCCATTCACCATTGCAACGGAAAGAATAAAATACTTAGGAATATATCTACCTAAAGAAACTAAAGACCTATATATAGAAAACTATAAAACACTGGTGAAAGAAATCAAAGAGAACACTAATAGATGGAGAAATATACCATGTTCATGGATTGGAAGAATCAATATAGTGAAAATGAGTATACTACCCAAAACAATTTATAGATTCAATGCAATCCCTATCAAGCTACCAACAGTATTCTTCACAGAGCTAGAACAAATAATTTCACAATTTGTATGGAAATACAAAAAACCTCGAATAGCCAAAGCGATCTTGAGAAAGAAGAATGGAACTGGAGGAATCAACCTACCTGACTTCAGGCTCTACTACAAAGCCACAGTCATCAAGACAGTATGGTACTGGCACAAAGACAGAAATATAGATCAGTGGAACAAAATAGAAAGCCCAGAGATAAATCCGTGCACATATGGATACCTTATCTTTGACAAAGGAGGCAAGACTAGACAATGGATTAAAGACAATCTCTTTAACAAGTGGTGCTGGGAAAACTGGTCAACCACTTGTAAAAGAATGAAACTAGAACACTTTCTAACACCATACACAAAAATAAACTTAAAATGGATTAAAGATCTAAATGTAAGACCAGAAACTATAAAACTCCTAGAGGAGAACATAGGCAAAACACTCTCTGACATACATCACAGCAGGATCCTCTATGACCCACCTCCCAGAATATTGGAAATAAAAGCAAAAATAAACAAATGGGACCTAATTAACCTTAAAAGCTTCTGCACATCAAAGGAAACTATTAGCAAGGTGAAAAGACAGCCTTCAGAATGGGAGAAAATAATAGCAAATGAAGCGACTGACAAACAACTAATCTCAAAAATATACAAGCAACTCCTACAGCTCAACTCCAGAAAAATAAATGACCCAATCAAAAAATGGGCCAAAGAACTAAATAGACATTTCTCCAAAGAAGACATACAGATGGCTAACAAACACATGAAAAGATGCTCAACATCACTCATTATCAGAGAAATGCAAATCAAAACCACTATGAGGTACCATTTCACACCAGTCAGAATGGCTGCGATCCAAAAGTCTACAAGTAATAAATGCTGGAGAGGGTGTGGAGAAAAGGGAACCCTCTTCCACTGTTGGTGGGAATGCAAACTAGTACAGCCACTATGGAGAACAGTGTGGAGATTCCTTAAAAAACTGGGAATAGAACTGCCCTATGATCCAACAATCCCACTGCTGGGCATACACACTGAGGAAACCAGAAGGGAAAGAGACACGTGTACCCCAATGTTCATCGCAGCACTGTTTATAATAGCCAGGACATGGAAGCAACCTAGATGTCCATCAGCAGATGAATGGATAAGAAAGCTGTGGTACATATACACAATGGAGTATTACTCAGCCATTACAAAGAATACATTTGAATCAGTTCTAATGAGGTGGATGAAAGTGGAGCCTATTATACAAAGTGAAGTAAGCCAGAAAGAAAAACACCAATACAGTATACTAACACATGTATATGGAATTTAGAAAGATGGTAACAATAACCCTGTGTACGAGACAGCAAAAGAGACACTGATGTATAGAACAGTCTTATGGAGTCTGTGGGAGAGGGAGAGGGTGGGAAGATTTGGGAGAATGGCATTGAAACATGTAAAATATCATGTATGAAATGAAAAAAAAAAAAAAAAAAGCTTGGGAAAAAAAAAAAAGACTAACCACAATGACAGAAAACTAACCAAACTGTTCACTTGGATCACAACCTTGTCTAACTCAATGAAACTACGAGCCATGGCATGTAGGGTCACCTGAGACGGATGGGTCATGGTGAAGAGTTCTGACAAAACATGGTCCGCTGGAGAAGGGAATGGCAAACCACTTTGATATTCTTGATTTAAGAATCTCATGAAGAGTATGAAAAGGCAAAAAGATATGACACTGAAAAATGAACTCCCCAGGTGTGAAATATGCTACTGGAGAAGAGTAGAGAAATAGTTCCAGAAAGAATGAAGAGGCTGAGCCAAAGCAAAACCAATACCCAGTTGTGGATGTAGTTGGTGATGGAAGTAAAGTCTGATGCTGTAAAGAACAATATTGTATAGGAACCTGGAATGTTAGGTCCATGAATCAAGGTAAATTAGAAGTGGTCAAACAGGAGATTGAAAGAGTGAACATTGACATTTTAGGAATCAGTGAACTAAAATGGACTGGAATGGGTGAATTTAATTCAGATGACCGTTATATCTACTCCTGTGGGCCATAATCCCTTAGAAGAAATGGAGCAGCCCTCATAATAAATGAGAGAGTCCAAAATGCAGTACTTGGGTGCAGTCTCAAAACGACAGAATGATCTCTCCTTGTTTCCAAGGCAAACCATTCAGTATCATAGTAATCCAGGTCTATACCCCAACCACTAATGCTGAAGAAGTGGAAGTTGAACGGTTCTATGAAGACCTACAAGACCTTCTAGAACACCAAAAAAAATGTCTTCTTCATCATAGAGAGCTAGATGCAAAAGTAGGAAGTCAAAAGATACCTGGAGTAACAGGCAAATTGGGCTTTGGAGTACAAAATGAAGCAGGGGAAAGGCTAATAGAGTTTTGCCAAGAGAATGCATTGGTCATAGCAAGCACCCTCTTCTAATAACACAAGAGCTGACTCTACACATGGATATCACCAGATGGTCAATACTGAAATCAGATTGATTATATTCTTTGCAGCAAAGATGGAGAAGCACTATACAGTCAGCAAAAACAAGACAAGGAACTGATTGTGGCTCAGATCATGAGCTCCTTATTGCAAAATTCAGAATTGAAGAAAGTAGGGAAAACTGCTAGGCCATTCAGGTATGACCTAAATCAAATCCCTTGTGATTATTACAGTGGAAGTGACCAATAGATTCAAGGTATTAGATCTGATAGACAGACTGAAGAACTATGGACAGAGGTTCATGACATTGTACAGGAGGCATGGTCAAAACCATCCCCAGGAAGAAGAAATGCAAAAAAGCCAAATGGTTGTCTGAGGAGGCCTTAAAAATAGCTGAGAAAAGAAGAGAACTGAAAGGCAAAGGAGAATAGGAAAGATATATCTATCTAAATGCAGAGTTTTGAAGAAGAGCAAGGAGAGATTAGAAAGCCTTCCTAATTGATCAATGCAGAGAAGTAAAGGAAAATAGAATGGGAAACACTAGAGATCTCTTAAAGAAAATTAGAGATACCAAGGAAACATTTCATGCAAAGATGAGCACAATAAAGGACAGAAACGGTATGGACCTAACAGAAGTAGAAGATATTAAGAGATGCAAGAATACACAGAAGAACTGTACAAAAAAGATCTTCATGACCCAGATAATCACGATGGTGTGATCACTCACCTAGGGCCAGACATCCTGGAATGTGAAGTCAAGTGGGCCTTTGAAAGCATCACTACGAACAAAGCTAGTGGAGGTGATGGAATTCCAGTTGAGCTGTTTCAAATCCTAAAAGATGATTTTGTGTAAGTGTTGCACTCAATTTGCGAGCAAATTTGGAAAACCTAGCAGTGACCACAGGACTGGAAAAGGTCAGTTTTCATTCCAATCCCAAAGAAAGGCAATGCCAAAGAATGTTCAAACTACTGCACAAGTGCACTCATCTCACATGCTAGCAAAGTAATGCTCAAAATTCTCCAAGCCAGGCTTTAATAGTATGTGAACTACGAACTTCTGCATTTTCAAGCTGGATTTAGAAAAGGCAGAGGAACCAGAGATCAGATTGTCAACATCCGTTGGATCATTGAAAAAGTAGGAGAATGCCAGAAAAACATCTGCTTCATTGACTACACTAAAACCTTTGAGTGTGTGGATCACAACAAACTGGAAAATTCTTCAAGAGATGGGACTACCTGACCACGTTACCTGCCTTCTGAGAAATCTGTATGCAGGTCAAGAAGTAACAGTTAGAACTGGACATGGAACAATGAACTGCTTCCAAATTGGGAAAGGAGTAAGTCAAGGCTGTATATTGTCATCCTGCTTATTTAACTTACATGCAGAGTACATCTTGTGAAATGCTGGACTGGATGAAGCACAAACTGGAATCAAGATTGCAGGGAGAAATATCAATAACCTCAGATATGCAGATGATACCACCCTTATGGCAGACAGCAAAGAGGAACTAAAGAGCCTCTTGATTCAAGTGAAAGAGGAGAGTGAAAATGCTGGCTTAAAACTCAACATTCAAAAAACAAAGATCATGGCATCTGGTCCCATCATTTCATGACAAATAGATGGGGAAACAATGGAAACTGTGAGAGACTTTATTTTCTTGGGCTCTAAAATCACTGCAGGTGGTGACTGCAGACATGAAATTAAAAGACTCTTGCTCCTTGGAAGAAAAACTATGACCAACTTAGACATCATATTAAAAAACAGAGACATTATTCTGGTGACAAAGGTTCGTCTAGTCAAAGGTATGGCTTTTCTGGAAGTCATGTATGGATGTGAGAGTTGGACCATAAAGAAAGCTGAGCGCTGAAGAATTGATGCTTTTGAACTGTGATGTTGGAGAAGACTCTTGAGTATCCCTTGGATTGCAATGAGATCCAACCAGTCCATCTTAAAGGAAATCAGTCCTGAATATTCATTGGAAGGACTAATGCTGAAGCTCCAATACTTTGGGCACCTGATGGGAAGAACTGACTTATTTGAAAAGCCCCTGATCTTGGGAAAGATTGAAGGCAGAAGGAGAAGGGGACAACAGAGGATGAGATGGTTGGATGGCATTACCGACTTGATGGACATGAGTTTGAGCAAGCTCCAGGAGTTTGTGATGAACTGGCATGCTGTAGTCCTTGGCGTCGCAAAGCGTTGAACGTGACTGAACGACTGAACTGAACTCTCTGCTCCCCTCGCCATCCTGGGCCAGTTTTTTGAGAATGGTAGAGGGGTCAAGGAGCTGAGTTGCATTAATGTGGAAAATGTTCACAGGTTATTCAGTTGGGTCCTTCATTGTGAAGCACTGTTTGAAGCACATGCTTCCTACCATTGATGAAACTATATGAGGCCCTGAAACAGGAAGGGAAGCTCTTTACAAGGAAGATTTTCCTTTTGAACATTGTTACCTGTGAGTTTTAATTTTGAAATTGCTCTGACCATCTTACTTACAGCCTATAAATGCAACATCAGGAACGCAGATTAGAGAGATGGAGAGAAACTTGGTGCTTGATGACCCTTCTCGTTGGCTGTTGCTTTTGCTAATGTTTCCAAAGTGCTTTCCGGACAGATATACCTGTCTACAAGGTTAACAGCATCAAGTGACTTTTACTTTGCTCCTTGTATTTTACTTTTTGGTTGATTGTGGGAAACCTGGGCTTGATCCCTGGGTTGGGAAAATCCCCTGGAGCATGGAAAGGGCTACCCACTCCAATATTCTGGCCTGGAGAATTCCATGGACTATATAGTCCATGGGTCACAAAGAGTCAGACATGACTGAGTGACTTTCACTTTTCGCTTTGCTCATAATGTGTCATTATGGTTTTCCACTTTGATTCTTTTATTGCTGAACGTGTTAGTAGTTTCTCCATGTTTTATTGATTAGTTACACTTTTCTTTAGAGAGTTATTCTGTTTGTTCCACAGCTTAGTAGCTATGGGACTTTGGAAAGTTGCAATTAACTATTACATTACTACAACAGTAGTAATGCCTACATGATAAAATTGGTGTAGGTTAAAATGAGATATTTTTCTAAAGTTTCCTGTCTACTTGTATAATTAGAATAGTATCAGTTTGCTACAAATCAGTTTCTCTGTTTTTATTTCCCTTTTTGTGACATTATTCTACACATGCAAATTTTAAATTGTATTTAGTCAAGTATGTTACTTTCCTGTCATAATTTAAAGGTAAGACTAGGACAATAAGACATGGATTAAATACAGGAGTTAATGTAGCAACAGGTCAAGAAGCAGCAGTTAGAACTGGACATGGAACAACAGATTGGTTCCATATCAGGAAAGGAGTACGTCAAGGCTGCATATTGTCACCCCGCTTATTTAACTTCCATGCAGAGTACATCATGCAAAATGCCGGGCTGGATGAAGCACAAGCTGGATGAAGCACAACCTCAGATATGCAGATGATACCACCCTTATGGCAGGAAGTGAAGAACTAAAGAGCCTCTTGATGAAGGTGAAAGAGGAGAGTGAAAAAGTTGGCTTAAAACTCAACATTCAGAAAACTAAGATCATGGCATCCAATCCCATCATTTCATGGCAAATAGATGGGGAAATGATGGAAACCGTGAGAGACTTTATTTTCTTCGGCTCCGAAATCACTGCAGATGGTGACTGCAGACATGAAATTAAAAGACGCTTGGTCCTTGAAAGAAAAGCTGTGACCAACCTAGATAGCATATTAAAAAGCAGAGGCATTACTTTGCCAACAAAGGTCCGTCTAGTCAAAGTTGTAGTTTTTCCAGTAGTCATGTATGGATATGAGAGCTGGCCTATAAAGACAGCTGAGCACTGAAGAATTGTGCTTTTGAACTGTGGTGTTGGAGAAGACTCTTGAGAGTCCCTTGAACTGCAAGGAGATCCAACCAGTCAATCTTAAAGGAAATCAGTCCTGGGTGTTTATTGGAAGGAGTGATGTTGAAGCTGAACCTCTAATACTTTGGCCAGCTGATGTGAATAGCTGACTCATTTGAAAAGAACTTGATCCTGGGAAAGATTGAAGGCAGGAGGAGAAGGGGACGACAGAGGATGAGATCGTTGGATGGCATCACTGACGCAATGGACATGAGTTGGAGTATGCTACAGTAGTTGGTGATGGACAGGGAAGCCTGGCATGCTGCAGTCCATGGGGTTGCAAAGAGTCGGACACAACTGAGCAACTGAACTGAATAACCTGAAAGCAGAAGACATTTGCAAAGTTCTCCTAATATCTTCTATCTTCATTTTAATTATATACTCTTTGAACCAATTTGCCCCGAGTCAGACTTTTTAAATTACTGTATGATATGTGGAGTCCTTATGCTTAACCAAGTCATTGGCATGAAAACAGTTGCAAACTTATTATGAGAGAAGAGTCCAAGAGTTTTAACAATCTGTAAGTATATAGCCTGTGAGTTTGATTTCCTTTTTGTTTTTCTTCCAGAAACATGATCAGGGGCAAGTTCTGTTGGATATAGTCTTCAAGCATCTTGATTTGACTGAGCGTGACTATTTTGGTTTGCAGTTGACTGACGATTCCACAGATAACCCAGTAAGTTTAAGCTGTTGTCTTTCATTGTCATTGCAGTTTTTCTGTCTTTATACTAGGTCCTTTCTGATTTACATTGTTCACTGATTTTGTGAGTTTTTAAAAAAATTTTAATTTGAATGATTAGAGGTAATTCTTTAGCCTCGAACTTCAGTTTCTTATGTTTTAATCTGTTAGGTTATTTCCTTGGCTTTCATGATCATAAGTCAGTCTACTAATCAAATGCTTGTTTCTTTCTCTATATGTCTTAGACAACTGAATGGCAAACCTAATTCATACTTTTTTGAGAGAAATATTGGGCATAAAAGTTATAATGTTAACATTAAAATTTTGAAGTAAATACTTTTAAAATATTAATGTATCTTGAGTCTTTCATAAATCAGGCTGTATTAAGAGGAAATTAGTTTTTTGTGGCATTCATGGCAAGCTATTTCTCACCAAAATTCTTAATATGTTAACTGTAAATTTTCCAAGTACAAAGATTCACAGGAGATGCTTCCAAATGACAGAGGTTAAATTTCAGAGGTCTACAATTCTTGGGCATTAAGTTCCTTAGATTATTAACTAATTCCTTAGTAAGTGCAGTAATGATTGTTTTTATTAGAAAGATCAAATGATAGAAATAGAAGATACTATGTGATGAATAACAGAAATAGTGAATTCTTTGTAAATTTATATGGTTATACAGTGGGGGTTTTTCACAAAAGAATATGATATTCTTTTCATTAGTAAAGGAGAATGACTAGAAGGAAATATTTTGTATACAGGGGTGGCTGAACTTTAGAAATCAGTTTGTGAGGCCTTATTAATAGAAGGACTATGGAAAATATGAATAACTCTTGTGAGAAAAGTAGAGTTTCTTTCTATCTCTTGTTCTCATTTGCTCTCATGGTTAGGTCCTGGGTGTCTGAATGAATGGTTAGTGGGAAGTAAATATGAAATGTTAAATATTACTTTTTCTTGGCTTTGCGTACTGATTCTGTGTGAAAAACTTGAAGAAAATGTGGATGAAATAAAGCAAGATCCAGTTAGTCTCAGTGGAAATAAATCGTTTTGTACTTAACTGAAATGAGAAAAGTATGAGAAAAACAAACTTTTCTCATACTTTCTTGACTTCAACAGATGACTTGGGGTGCTCCAAGGGCCTGGAAGAAACAATGTTATTTCTTAATAAATAAATGCACCTGATAATAGAAGTGAGGAGAAATGACAGTAATGCCACCTTTCACAGAAAGATAAATTGTTAACCAGGCAAACACCTGAAAGGTACCTACTACAATGTGCAATATTGAGATTTAAAAAAATAGATAATTCTTACTTGATCTTACTGACACTTATAGGTCAGACTTTCTAAATATAAGCCTGTCTTCAGATAGATTGAAGAAGTGATTAGTAAACAGAGGAGAAAGAGATAAACTATCAATACTTAACCACCATGGTCACTAAGAAAGTGTTCCAGAAGGACTTGTATGTGAGACCACATGTATTACAGGAAGTTAAAATTCTGTCACATAAATTTATACACAAGAAGACATTTCTACTGTAAAACAATTTCAGCAGGATGAATGTGAGGAAGCAGAGATATTTTGAGCTAGGTTGGTCTTTTTGCTGTCTCCTACTTTCTGGTGGCTTAGTTGTAAAGAATCTGCCTGCAATACAGGAGACTGGTTTCGATCCCTGGATTGGGAAGATCCCTGGAGAAGGGAATAACCCACTCCAGTATTCTTGCCTGGAGAATTCCATGGACAGAGGAGCCTGGTGGGCTACAGTCCATGGGGTTGCAAAGAGTCAGACACGACTGAGCATTAACACACATACTTTTTCTTAATTTGTTTTACTTTTCTATCTTGAGCATTCCTTCTGAAATAAGATACATTCCCAGGGGCCAGTTGCTGATGATCCAAAAGAATTCTACCACTCCCTGTGGACCCCGCACCCCACCAGCTTAGAATCATACAGTTTCAAAGAAGAGAACAAATTATTTTGTCTACCACCTTTAATTTTCATGAGAAATACCGCAATCCAAGGACATAAAAGAGATAAAGCCCAAGCTGAAAAAGAACGTTAGTCGCTCAGTTGTGTCTGACTTTTTGCGAGCCCACGGACTGTAGCCCACCAGGATCCTCTCTGCATGGGATTTTCCAGTCAGATTACTGGAGTGGGTTGCCATTTCCTTTTCCAGCGGATCTTCCCCACGCAGGGATTGAACTTGGGTCTCTTAGATTTCAGGCAGATTCTTTATTGTCTGAGCCATCAGGGAAACCCTAAAGCCCGAGGTACATGCTGGTATTAATGAAATTAGACTTGAATCTCCTAACTCCCCCTGCAAGTCTTTTCACAGCACTGCAACTTCAGTATTTAAATATTCAGAGGAATCCGTGTAATGGGAAAACATGTCTGAGGAGGAGCCTTTAGAGCACAAATCTCATTATTGTCCCATTTCTGATTGTCAGTATGAAGTGTATCAAGCCTTTAATGATAATTAACGGATTGAAGGAGAAAAATGCCATTTTTAAAAAGAGAAGGAGTAAGGGCGTAACATTTATGAAACATCTATTGTAGACTTGTTAGTAAACCAAATTCTCACAATAATCTTATGAAATTGTTATTAAAATTTTCCTGAAGATGAAAAACTGAGGCTTACAGAACTTGTTTAGTTACATAGATAATTAAGTAGCTGAGAAAGGATTTGAAGTCATATTTATCTGACTCCAAAGCCTTTGTTTCTCTACTGAAAAGTATTGCTTCCCAAGAGACAATGATATAGATACACAGGACTTATAAAAATGAGCATACTGAGGAGAGGGGGTGATCATGCCATAAAATTACCAGCAGTGATCAAAAGGAATTTGGTAATATTCCTAAAAAATGAATTGTTGTCAATTCTTATTAGTTAACAGTTTTTTTATCTTAAAGCTTATATATGTTATTTATACATGTACGTGTATAAATGTATGTTGCGTGTGTGTGTGTGTGTATATATATATACAGACACATATATACACACTATATACTCATTTTAGGGGATCAGAATTAATATTGTCTAGGCACATAGCTACTGATATCAGTTTAACTGATAAACTAAAAAAGCACTTAGCATTTGATTAGAGTCATATGTGGAAATACAGAATCATAATTGACTATCCTTTGCTTTAGAATCTTCCCTGGCAACGAGTTCCAGTGCAGCAAACAAAATTACTTAAAGGCTTTGAATTTTGAAATTTTTCTTCTGCTTTGATTTAAAACCTATTTATCAGAGCTTTAGCTGTCAGCATAATGTCTTATATAATAATTTTGTTCAGTAAATATGTATTGAATGAGAGGGCAAAATAATGAGTAAATGGCTATAATTCATTATCCATGATTTCTTTAATTTCATACACACTTAATGATGATGTACCTTGGTGGCCTTTATCAGCATGATTTCAATAGAGCCTTGAGCCTTATATTACTTGTGTGCATCAAGGGTAATATATTTACTTTTTTTTTCCCCCCCAGAGTGAATTATAGTGCCTTTCAGTGAGACAAAGAGTGGACTAAATTGATTATTCTTAACTTATTCTTTCTTTAGTTTCATCCTTCTGATGATAGTTTTGTTATGGTTATGATATTTTACTGGTTTATTACTATTTCCATATCCCCTAACCTTGTGACTTTGAAATTTGAACCTATATCAGAAACACCTGAAAGCTTTTCACAGTTCAGGATTTCTGGACCCTATGCTTAGAATTTCTGATTCAAAAAGTCTGGGGTGGAGCTCAGTAATTCACACTTCAAACAAATTCCGCTATAATGCTAGTGCTGCTAGTTCAAGGGACCACATTTTGAAAACCACTGCTCTAACCCAGTGGGCTGTTACTTAAGTAAGAAATGATTCACAGAAAATAATTTAGTCTACTGTTTGAGTTAATTTTACCATAACTCAGTATTCTTGAATTATTTTATCCAGTTTGAGGAAATATAGCAGTTACATTGAGGATGATTTATTTTGACACACCACATTTTAGTACGACATGATTGGTGAAATGCTTTTATTTTCTGTCATGTTCTTATAGTATTTCTCTCACGTTCCATCTGTTTCTACTGTGTACCTCAGTTCAACTCTTACTACCTTTTGTATAAGCCTCTTCAGTAGTCTGCCAAATGGTAGATCTTTTTTTTTGTTCTCTCCTGGTTTCATTTGCGGAGGGAATGGCAGAGGGATCTGGGGTCAGAGAAGTATTTCACAGAGAATCAGTAACATATACAGAGTTCCACAGTGAAGAGAGAGGATTGTTGCATTTGAGGAACTGAAAAACATCTTAACACCTATGGCTGGACTATAGAGCCAGAAGAGAAGATGGGTCAAAGATGAGATATGAGTAGTACAATAGATCATCAAGTGCTTTTGATGTGAGGTATGGTTGTACTGGCTTAAGGATTTATTTACACAAGTATCATAAAACTTGTATTTTAGACATATCACTCTGGTTGCAGTATAGCCAATGGCAAGTAAAGCTGACAACTAGAGACTGTTGGGAGATTGTTGCACTAATGAAGTTACTAGACTGGCTGTTGTGATGGATGGGTAAGTGCTCAAGATATTTAGGAGATAAAGTCAGAAGGGTTCATGAGGGAAAGAGTAAATTAAGAGAGTTTGATATCTCAAATTCTGTCTTCAGCAAGTAGATAGAAGAACCATCCAAATGATATTGTTGATTTTTCTTTTTCAGTTACCAACTATTTATTGAAATGGTTTATTTTTTATTGTGCAACCTTCCTAAACTCACTTACTGATTCTAGTCACTGTTTGTAAATTCCCTAGAATTTTCTACAGAGATTGTCATGTAAACATATGGTCAATTACATTTATTTAAAAATTTTTAACCAACTCTGTATTCAAGAAAGAAACCAGGATACACACTTGATTGTGTATCAACCTGGTATCTTAAGGCCTTCCTAAATTCACTATTACTTCTGGTATCTTTTTCTTCATTGATTCCTTAGAATTTTCTGTGTAAATCATGTCATATGTGAATAGCAACAGTTTTACTTCTTCCTTCCCAGTCTTTATTTATTTATTTTTTTGCCCATTATTTTTTCATTCTTTGTTACATGAAAGCTGAGACTATGAGGATACTGATGAATAGAGGTGAAGGGAACAAACTGCCTCGCCTGCTGTCTGTCAGAGGAAAGTACTCAGTGTCTCACCATTAAGGATGCTTTTAGCTGCTGGGTTTGTTTTTTTAAAAAACAGTATAATTAAGGCATAATCGGGTAGTTTAGTGCTAAGTTGTGTCCGACTGTTGCAACTCCATGGACTGTGCAGCCTGCCAGGCTCCTCTGGCCAAGGGATTCTCCAGGCAAGAGTACTGGAGTGGGTTGCCATTTCCTTCTCCAGGGGATATTCCCAACCCAGGGATTGAACCCAGGTCTCCTGCATTGCAGGCAGATTCTTTATCACGTGAGCTACAAGGGAAGCCCAAAGGCATAATTTACATATGATAAAATCCAACATCCATTCATAATGAAAACTATCAGCAAACTTGGAAAAGGAACATTACTGCTGTGATAAAGGACATATACTAAGCACAGGTGCATCAGGTAACTGTAAAGTAAAAGCACCATGATATGTCACTGCACATCCATTGGAATAGTTAAAAGATGAGAGTCTCACAGTACCAGGTTTTGGCTAGGATGTGGAGCCACTGTTAAGAATTGCTGGTAGGACTTTAAAAGGATACAACCACTTTGGAAAGTATAGTTTGGCGCTTTCTTATAAACTTGAACATAGGTTTAATACATATCTCCAAGCAATCCTACCTTTGGGATATTTATCCAGGAGAAAAGGAAAACACATTCTGTGAAACTTTGTATACAAATGATCATAGTAGCTTTATTCATAATAGCTCATTCCTGAATTAACTTCAGCATCTATCAGTAAGTGAATGGATGAAAAATAATTGTTATGTTTTTACATAGTGGAATATTATATGGTATATACTCGATTATTCTATTCATAGTAAATTGTAGAGCAAGCAAAACTTGTCCATAGTGACTGAAAGCAGATCAGTGATTGCCTGGGGGGTTGAGGGGCTGATTGCGAAAGGATACAGGGAACTTCTCAGCGTCGTAGAAAGAGGTCGGTAGTGAGGCCCTGCGTGACTTGGACTGTGGATGGAGAATGAGTGCCGTCTGGCTGGACCCACATCCATATTCTGCTTCCCTTTGGGTGAATGGTTATCTCAGTTATCGGAAATGAATATCATTTCCTTATATTTCCAACTGCTTCTTTTTCCTAGGGTTTTGGAATCTTCTGTGCATGCAAAAGCTGAACCGTTAACCAGAGTTGTGATGGCTTTTATATCTAGACTTGAGTTAAACCCTTCTACTGTTTCCTGTCTGTCAGGATTTCCTCCTCAAGGATTTCCTCTGCCTGAACTCTGTCCATTGACACCTCAAGTTAGTGAGACTGTCCCCTGCCTTGTGCTGGATTTGAGGTTGCCCTCAGGGAAAAAACTGCAAATGTATAAATCTCACCCATTGCAGTTTTTCTGTTTTTCAAGATTAAACTTGGGTGCTGTTTCTTCTGCTTGATTTTGGTTGCTTTCTGATGTCAAATATTGTACATACACACAGAATAAAAATGAGTGCCATGAGCAGACAAGAAATTTTAAGGACTTCTTAGATTCTGTGCTTACAAGGATTAGTGGAAGAATCAAATAGAGGGAATCAAAAAGAGAATGTAGAAGAGAAATATGGGGGAGGTGGGAGAGTTTTCAGGGTGACGCAGTACAGTTTGTCAAACAGTTCACTGAGAAACTGTTTGAAACATCTAGGCTCTTAACCCCTCAGGCAGTGTGTACTGTTCTTTGTGGAATAAATATATTTGTATGTTTGGCATGAAGGTGCAGAGAACTCATATCTTCTTAGCGATATGATTAATCTGCCTTGAGAGTCCAAATGAATCATTTGGAAAACTTTTTACAACTAGTCGGATTTAAAACTGAACAAACAAGTGTCGATCACTTTCTATGTACTGATTAGGGAACATAATCCAACAAAATAGCAAATTAAATAGATTTTCTTTTGAAAACCCAAATCCATTAAATATCTGTGAATAAACTTTTGATATTAGAGGTATCAAAACTTACAGGAAGAAAACCGTAAAATTTAACAGGAAGAGATAATAGACGACATGAGTAAATGAAGAAATATCATGTTCAGGATGAGGAAGAATGCTATGAAGGTTTTACTAACAATTGCTAGTTAGAATCTGAACTGAATTTTTGGGGTGGAGTGAGTGAAGTTGACCCCATCACCCTGAAGTTCATCTTGCTCCATCTTCATGGTTTAAGTCAAGAGTATACCTCCTGTTTAATTGCCATCACTGAGGGAATCTGTGACATTTCCCAGTGCTTGTTAGTGTACTTCTCTAAGCTATGCCAGCCTCACATATCTTGTATATTTAAACGTATGGATCTATGATATCAGAATGTTTTGAAGGGGAACTAAGTGAGGAAGGCAGGCTATGGAGAATTAAATGGTCCCAAATTTTGATTTTAGACAGACAGTAAAATAAATATAATTTATGCTTTTTTTCTAGAAAATATGCAGGAAAAAAATCACTATATTAATAAATACATAGGTGAGACTGTGGATAAATGGGTGAATACCTAGGGGGAACAGATGTGTTAAATAGGGGTAAAACCATCTGATTATTGGCACAGAAATAGGAACTGCTGAGTCATTCAACAGGGTTAGTTAGCCCTTCACCAGATAGTTTTAGTAAATGTTATATGGTATATTTTGTGCTGGGTACTCCCCCTTTCAGCTTTGAATAAATCAGATATTATTCCTTACCTTAAGGAGTTCATAATCTACAAAAGGAGATAGGCAATAAAAAGTAAAACAAACACATTGCAATTAAAATGTTACAAAGGAATTTAATGTTCCTTACCAGAAGGAAAATAACTAAGTAGATAGGAGCTTTGTGACATATTTTTGATAGGGCGGTCAATGAAGGCCTTTCTAATGAAGTGAAATTTAAGTTGAGACAGATAACGAAAGACGTCAACCATGGTAAAAGCTGGGAAAGGACATTCTTTGCATCAGGATGCTTGGAATTGAGGCATCTTGGAGAAAAAAAAGGAGGCCATTATGACTGAAGCTAGGAAAACTTCAGTGGAAGAAGTTAAGGAGACAAATATATCATTTAAATGTGAAATCTTAAAAAAGGATACAAAGGAACTCATCTACAAAACAGAAATAGAATCACAGATGTAGAAAACAAACAAGAGTTACAGGGCAGGGAAGGAAGGGGGATAAATTGGGAGATTGGGACTGACATATACACACTACAGTATATAAAATAATTAACCAATAAGGACCTCCTGTATAGCAGGGGAACTCTACTCAATACTCTGTATTGGCTTATTTGGGAAGAGTATCTAAAAGAGAGTAGATATGTGGATATGTAAAAAAAAATTTGACAGCCACAGATCTGGAATTGTCAAATCTGAACTGGACACCTATTTTGATTGGTATTGTAAGGCTTCTAAAATTTAGCAGGAATCTAGAATTGCCTCTTTGAAATATACATTTTTTAAATTAACTGAGGCAAATAAAACATTAAAGAAATAAAAAAAGAAGAGGTAAGGAGAGACCATGTAAGCCATAGTAAGGCCTTTGGATCTTACATTAAGAAATTATCAAGAGATACCAAACAAAGGAGTGACACTTTTAAAAGACTATGCTAGGGACTTCTCTGGTGATCTAATGGCTAAGCTCCCAAAGCAGGAGGCCTGGGTTCAATCCTTGGTAAACTAGATCCCATGTGCTGCAACTAAGAGTTTGCATGCCACAACGAAGGTCAGAGATCCCAAGGGCCACAACTAAGACCCAAAAAGAAAAAAAAATAGGACTAGCTTCTGGAGGATGAAGGATGAGAGGAAGAGAAGAGACAGACTACGATTATTAAGAGGCTAAAGGATGGTAGCAGAGTAGGTGGAGAAGAATTGTTAAATTCTAGGAATGATTTGGAGGTAGAATTAGTTGGATTTGATGTGTTGGATGTTTTGGACAGTGGAAAGAAAAGACTCGTGGATTACTCTCAGCCACTTGTTGTGTGCACTTTATTGGGTCAACTGTGGGTGGTAGCAGGATAGTTTATAAGTAACAATATATAAGCTTATATTTTTCTAGTGCTTTGAAAATACTGCCATATCTATGACCTCGTTTGGGGTTGTTTAATTTTTTTAACTGAAACATTGGCTGTTGAAATGTTTTCTGAATTTATAGTTTTCCTGAAATAGAGCTTAAGTGGCATTCAGAAGTGTTTAGACTATTTGAAATTTTCATATACAAAAAAGCAGTCTTTCTCTAAACATTGTCTCTTAAAAAAATTAGTGTGGGATGTTTTTAGGGGGAGTATTTTGTTTTCTTTTTTGAGGAATAGAGAAGAAGTTAAATTTTTTTCATAAGAGTAGATTTTCATGATGTGTAAATTTTGTCTGAATGAGAGCATAAAGCCAAGCATATTTTTATGAGAGATAAAGAGAATTTTTTAAAATTGATAGGCTGTTAATACTTAACAGAATCAATTCATATTGTAGTGATGAAGCATTTTTACTTTTGGAATAGAGGTTATTACACACTGTATAACTTAATGAGAAATTTAAATCAAAATCTTAAATCACAAATATATTCAGTACTTTCTTGTAGAATTTTGTTACATTTGATATGAGTTTGTAATTTAGTGATTTTTTTCCCCCCTCACCTAGTAGGCCTTTTCAAAAAATGCAATTTTTAGCATTAATCTTCAAATGGAATAGATTTGCAAGAATTGATGTATTAGTTCCTCAAGGAAAAAACAAATCAGTCTTATTTATTTATTTTTCAGAGGTGGCTGGATCCAAACAAACCAATAAGGAAGCAGCTAAAGAGTGAGCAAACATATTTACTTGATGTTATACAAATATACTTTATAAAGATAAAGGATTAATATAATCTGATTAATTAGAACTGCTTTTATTAATTCTAGGAGGATCTCCTTACAGTTTGAACTTTAGAGTCAAATTTTTTGTAAGTGACCCCAACAAGTTACAAGAAGAATATACAAGGTGGGTTTATGGAGCATATTTTTACTTGAAAATATTGTAAAAACTCTTACAAAATTTTGAAATTAGGCAAAAATAGATGACTATGACATAGTTCTGAGCTTCCCTGCCAGCACACAGAATAGGTTGTGGATGTTTTAAGATAAATTTCTTCCTCCACTTTTAGATGGCTGGGAGAGATTTAGGAAGTTGTAACCCTAGGGCCAGCTCATCCAGCCGTAAGCAGCTTCCTGAACCATGTAAATACTAACTTTGTGAAAAATGGTTCAGAAGCACTGCTGTCACTAATTGTAGTAATTAGATGATGCTGCAGTTGTATTCCAGGGATTCTGCGTAGTGACAGTTACCTAGTTTTTTTTTTCCCCCTTGTGAAAGCATATTCTGTATTTTACTTCCATTGAAGAGAGTGTAGACTTTATTAAATGTATAACCATTGTGTGTAGGAGTGATGGTCAGCAGGTGTCTTTGTAGAGCATTCTGGCAGAGAGTTCACCAGCACATTCAGGCTGAAAATCCCCGCATCACTGGCCATTTTAAGTTTGATCTTCATTTACAATTAATCCTGTTGTCCCTTCTACTTGACATAATGTACACAAGAATGACCCAGATAAACATTTTGACATCACATAAATGTTAGGTGAACTGTTTAAGGTAGAAATCATGGGGAATAATCGCAGTGTGGTAACTGTCATTATTAAAATAACTTAAATGATAACCTTACGTATTGCTTGAAAGACAGAATTAGTAGTTTTTGTTTTTAAAGACAGAATTAAAAATTAGTATATTATACCTTCCACATAATATAAGAATATAGGTCATTGACTATATTCAGAATTACTCTAAAAGATAGGTGACAAATTAAATATCTGAATCCCATGGACAGAGGAGTCTGCTGGGCTACAGTCCATGATGTTGCAATTAGTCTGAAAACACTGAAGCGATTTAGCACACACATACACCCCTAAAGCTATCTGTAGGTAGACTGTTGGATGCTAATGTTTTCATTATCCTTTAGAATATTTTGGTAAAGTGGAGAAGCAAAGCACTGTGGAGAGTCCTTTGTTATGTGTTTGTTGTGGGGCAGGGTGTTACCATTTTTATAACAACTCAGGAATATAGACCCAGGATTAGGTAGTCCTAACCTTTGACACTAATAATGTCCAACATAATTTATCTTGAAATGCAAAGTTGTATCATATGAAAGCCTTAGTTTAATATTGTAACTCTTAATCAGTCAGATTTTGTTGTTGTTAACTAATTAAAATATAGGATCTTTTGTCTCAATAAATAGTTCTCAGTATAATAAAACTTTCCCAAATTTTGGATGAACTTCAAGGAAACTGCTCTGAATTACTGAAAATTGGGAATTATAAAGCATTTTAAAATGCATTTTTTACTGGTACATGGAACTTGAAATCAAGTAACCAAGTATTCCATAATATGTATTTATGTAACTAGTTTTTAAATGTATATGAAAAATAAAAGACCAATAATTTTTAATTGGATTTCTAATGTGTTTAATGTTTATGAAAACTTTGTTAGCATAAACAATTAAAATGTCAATTTTAGCTATATTCATAATTTACTTCACTCAAAACACTGTCTATAAATTTCTTAATAAGCTTGATGTGTTGGTTCTTTTATAGCCTGTGTTAAAACATAACCAGGGAATAAATGTTTCACTGATAATTAAAGTCAAACTATCTTCATGAAGTAGAATAAAGTAAAATCACGTTTGGTAGTAGTAGTGGAATTGTGCTAAAGTCTATCAGTCTAAAATATGTTTTCCCTAGAAATAATGCATTATTTTAAAAATCCTTTATAATGTAATGTCCTGGAATCTTGTAACTGGTACTTTTTGGTAAAATGAGTAAATGGCAAATTCTAATTTTATTACCATTTATACATCAAGGATTTTCTACCCTGTTTACAAGTTAGAATCACCATAGGGGAGCTTTAAAATATGCTGATACCATGGCCAGACCCCTAGATATTCTGATTTAATAGGTATCAGATGAGACCTGGCTTCCAGGTGGTTCTATTAATAATATGCAGCCAGGGTTTAAAAAAAAAGACTCCTTTAAGACTTTAGTGGTTATGGTCATGAGTAGGGTAGGACACCCCTAGCCACAGTTGCTCAGTTTTAAGGACTGGTTTAAGCCCCACAAAAAGGAAGTCTACTTGCCTTGAGTGCCTCCTTGCCTTGAGATTCTTTTTTGGATTAATGGTTAAAAAAAGAAAAAAGAATTACAGACCTTTCATCAGGTTAAATGTCATTTGTATTAACAGGTGCTGGCATAACTAGAGTTGGCATTTTCTTAGGAGTCATTACAATACACTGGAGAAGGCAATGGCAACCCACTCCAGTGCTCTTGCCTGGAAAATCCCATAGATGGAGGAGCCTGGTGGGCTACAGTCCGTGGGGTTGCGAAGAGTTGGACACGACTGAGTGACTTCACTTTCACTTTTCACTTTCACGCATTGGAGAAGGAAATGGCAACCCACTCCAGTGTTCTTGCCTGGAGAATCCCAGGGACAGGGGAGCCTGGTAGGCTGCCGTCTATGGGGTTGCACAGAGTTGGACACGACTAAAGTGGCTTAGCAGCAGCAGCAGCATTACGATACAAACGACATTTCTTTCATACCTTTTTAGTGCTTAGTATATTCAGTACATAGTAGGTGTTTAGTGCATGATATGTTATATTATTTTTACAACTTAAACAGATTGTCTCTACATTTAGGTCAGTCATTATTAATCTATCTTAAAGGTCTTTAATTGTCTTTAAAAATTGGACTTTTATCACCATATTTAGGGCCCCTCGGATACATATACTAGGCAAGTGTATTACTTCCTTTTTACAAATAGAGAAACTAAGGCTCCACCAAATTTTAAGTAATTTGCCAAAGATCATATGCTGGTTTAGCTTAGGACTTTAATTCTGGTTTCCACTCCATCAGTTCTTACTGTTCAGTGTGTAAATCAAAATTCAGGAAGCATAGATGTTATTTGTATAGGATTTACAGTATTATATCAAGGATATACACATTTCAGTCTTAACTATAAGACTGTTTCCCACCAGAGATCTTTAACTTTTAATTATGAAATCAAGTAAACCAGATAGAAATATGTTGTCTTGGGTTGAGTACATGGGTAATATTGTAATACTATGTATTAAGCCTCACAAGGAGTTTATGTACTTCATTAATATATGAAGCCAGGATATTTGTATCAGCTGTTTTATATCTGATTCTCTGAAAATCTTAATTACATTCTTTGGTAATTTGATTGTCATGGAACTCTTTAATAACTGGAATAGCCAAACAACTAAAATTTTAAATTATTTTGAGTCTTGTGGTGTACTTTTTTTAGTGGGGTGAAATGAAAGTCTTAATTCTCTGTTTAAACATTAAAAGCCACACAATTTTATCTTCTGCCCACATGATACAGCATAGGTGCCTTTACCCAGGCACCGATAAACCCAGTGAGGGGATGACTGTACCCACCAGAAGGGACAGAAGGGCAAGGCCATCTTGTGAGCAACCTTGGTATTCTTAGTATAGGATACTTAAATTTTTGTTGGTTTTAAAGGAAATTGGCTACTTGGCAATTTTAATAGTAGAGCAACAGTAAGGAAAGGAACTCCCCCCCCACCCCCGATCAAAGAGAGCTTTCTTAACTCAAATGAAGATGGAAAAGTGCTTTTCTTCAGTTAGCAACTTCTTGTTGCCTGATGCTGTAGTGAGCAACATAGGCTCACTATGTTGAGCTGGCCTCCTGGCTCAGCAGAAAGAGTGACTTTCTTCAATTGATCGCTAGTGTGTTGCTACTGTCAGTTCTCTGTGTCTCTGACTTACATTTCCTGTGCTTTCCAGTTCTACTTTTGGCAAACACCAATCTTCAGAGTATTTCTCCCTCATCTTCTTCAGTCATGTAATTCTTAAAATCATGAAAGTTTTATAATAGAAGCTAGGAAACAAAATATTTGAAGTATAAAATTTCATTTATCAAAGAATTCTAAATATTTGGATTCATGAATTTATGAAAGTTTATTTTAAAATATCTTTACATGTGCTAATATGTTCATTATAAAAGCACATATTTCAGTTTTATTTGTTAATGTAAATATACAGTTTTTAAAACTCTAAATTTTGTAATTCCAGTAAATACTAATTTTCTTTTTTTCCCCAAGGTACCAGTATTTTTTGCAAATCAAACAAGACATTCTTACTGGAAGGTAGGCCATTTTAAATTTTTAGTAATGGGCTTTAAAAATACTTTTAATTCTGCATTTAGTAGTTTGTGATCATTGCAAACAGATTATCTACTGAAAGATGGCTCTATGTAGCATGAATTCCTTTCATCAGATAAGTTCATTACTTAATAGTTAAACATGTAAATCACCTGGAAACTTCAAGTGTGAATAATATAATTTAAATTATAGTGCTTTTAAAATTATTGTGTTTAACCTTGGGTTATTTTCTGTTTTATTTTATTAGATTGCCCTGTCCTTATAATACTGCTGCTCTTTTGGCTTCATTTGCTGTTCAGTGTAAGTATCAGCCCAGTTTTTGGCCAAATAGCATATGATTGCATGGTTTCTGTTAATAGAGCATTACCTTTAATGTATGAGTTATTCAGATGTATGTTACCATACAGAAAAAAGGGACTGCACAGAAAACATAATAAAACATCCAATTAGCAATTACTTTGGTTCCTGGAAAGACTTTTTCTGAAGTTGTTTCAGACCTAGAAAAATGTTAAATGTGTCATTATAACTTGCTTAAATGGTAACAGTAGAAACAGATATTTTACTTCCAGAAATATAATGGAATTCATGACATTGTTGATTTGGCTATAAAACTTGAATACTTGTTTATAAAGTATTAATATTTTTTCCATTTATTAGCTGAACTTGGAGACTACAATCAATCAGAAAACTTGTCAGGCTACCTCTCAGATTATTCTTTCATTCCTAATCAACCTCAAGATTTTGAAAAAGAAATTGCAAAATTACATCAGCAACATATGTAAGAAATTATTTACTTTTCTGCTTACTTAGTAAACTTCTTGATGATATCTCTTCTAGAGAAATGTTTTAAATTATTTCTAATGTGGTTTTATTTACTTTATATAGAATAGTTGCTATTATATAAAATAGTATGATTACTATAAAGAAATGTAGGTAATTTATACTAAAAAATATCACTTATTTCATAGAATGCATGCATGCTCAGTCATGTCCGACTTTTTGCAACCCTGTGGACTATAGCCTGCCAGGCTGCTCTGTCTGTGGGATTATCCCAGCAGGAATACTAGGGTAGGTTGCCATTTCCTTCTCCAGGGGATCTTCCTGACCCAGGGATTGAACCCACCAGTCCTGTGTCTCCTGCATTGCAGGCAGATTCTTTACCTGCTGAGCCATCATCGAAGCCCATTTCATAGAATATATGAGGCTTATTTTCATGTCTGTTAAGAAACATAAAGCTATATGTAAATAGACATAGCATTTGCTATTCTACAAAGTTGCCAGTTCTTTGAAAAGGAATTTTAGAATATTAATAATGTACTCATAATGTACAGATCAATCTACTTAGCATTCTTTTCTAGTTTTTAGCTGTGTGAAAGGAATCCATTCTGTTTGGTAATGACTCTGTATGTTAGTCCAACTCTTTGCGACCCCATGGACTGTAGCCCACCAGGCTCCTCTGTCCATGGAATTTTAAATGAATAAAAAACATTCTTTTGAAATAGTAACTTTTTTCATTCATAACAATATTCAGCATTGATATTTTGTGAGTCTAATTTTCTATGACATGAGTTTTCAAGAAGAGATTCATTGCTTTGAATAGAAAGTTGTATTGTTTATTGGTTCAGAGTTCAGTTTTGCTTTACCACACTGTTCAAAATACTCCTGAAGTATTTTGCAGTGTTACATATTGATTGAAAGACTAGATTCTAAGACCCTGAATCAGACTCATTCAATCTGGTTTGAAATTCTAATGAGGCAGCTTACTATCTTAAAACCTTGGCCCAATCACTCTATTTCTGTTTCCTTATATGTAAATTGGGGATGATAAAGCGATCTACCTCTGGTGTTATTTTAAGGATTAAGTGAGTTTATATATACAAAATACTCAGAATAGTGGTTGGCACATAGTAAGCACTGAAGAAATACTAACTCTTAGTAATAAAGAAACTTACTTTCATTGAGTAATGGCCCATGTGTTAAAAACAGGTTAGCAAACTATGACCCCCTGCCGCCTTTTGTATGGCCTACAGGTTAATAAAAATGGTTTGTACATTTGAAATGGTTGAAGAAAATAAAAAGAAAAATAACATTTCATGGCACATGAAAGCTTGAGAAATTTCACTTTCCATGTCCATAAATGAACATTGGCACATAGATTCCCTCATTGTTCTACATTATTAACAGCAGAGCTGAGTTGTTGAAAGAGACCTCAATGGCCTGAAAGCCTGAAGTACTAGCTGTCCAGCTCTTTCCAGCAAAGGTTTGCTGACCCCTAATCTAAAATAAGACTAATGACTGAAAATTTTAATAGATTGGCTTCATGAGGTGTGGGGGCTGTTTTGTTCTAAAAGTAAATGTCATTTATTATAAAAGTTCTACACATAGCATATCTGAACTAAGGGTTTGAAGATAAATCAGATTTTTAAAAAATTTACCAATAATGAAAAGCCTCTTCTGTCAGAAGAATGTTTGTACATTTTACAAAGTGTTGGTTATGTATTTCTATTTGCCTTTAAGAAATGATTCTGCAAATTTTTAAAGAAAAAAAAAAAAGAATCAACCAGTTTAACCGTGGGGCTTGGAGAAAAAGTAGAGTATTTACTTAACTTAATTGAATTTTATAGAAAACTGAAGTATATCTGCCCTTTTTTTTTTTTTTTTTTTTGAGGAATCCTATTTTTATGTTCATACATTGGCAAGCTGCTTAACTCCCTTTTCTGGTATCATTAATGAATGGTTATCTTTGCATTTTTAATTTGCTGCTTTTGCTCTGCTAGAGCCTGATATCAGATAACCAAAGTTGTTAGAACTATATATAATAGAACCTTTTTAAAGGCTTTGCATTTACAGTAGTAGTTCTCACACTTATGTTCATAAGAATCACTGGAATATGTCTTAAAATATAAACGATTTGAACCCCTTTTATTCTAATACTGGGTTGTATAGAACAGTACTTCTGAAACTATCTGTGATGGAAGGCCAGTTTTCCCCCCAGTCTCTCATGGAACAGTACTTCTGAAAAATATAATAAAAATGAATCACTTGAGAAACAAAATGGAGAAATAAACAAAGGCTTTAAAAATTACAGTTACTTTTTGTTGTCGTTAGATGCAACAGATGTAAAATAACTCTGCCAAAGTGCTACGAAAGGCTGTGACGCTCTTAATTTCTGTCCTTCTTATGAGTCAACAGCTGTCTGGGCACCACACCCTGAGAAACCCTGCTCTGGAGCTCGCCCCAAAGATTGCGTATGTCAGAAGTACCTTGTATGATTAAAATGCACATGTGGAGTGTAGACCAAATTTTGAAGAATACTTGTTTTGGTCTGAGAGTGACTTTGTAACATCCATAAATATAGCTTGGAATTTTAAAAACTTGACCCATTCTTGTGTTTCTGGAAAATAAGAACATATTCTACAAAATAGTTAGCATTACTGAAAATGTATCCTCCAGAAAAGGTAGCTGTTACTGTACATAACTAAGAGGAATATTATTCGTCGTACATTTTGTATTTTGTAAAAGATTTAATTAGAATGCTGAAAATTTTCTAGATAAATAACCTTTATATAACTTGGTCATATTTGTGATTGTTACAGTTTTTAACCTAGTGATGTTTTTACAGAGGCTTATCTCCTGCAGAAGCAGAATTTAGTTACCTGAACACAGCACGTACCTTAGAACACTATGGAGTTGAATTCCACTATGCAAGGGTAAGTGAAGAAAACATTCTGATGTTGAGTTAAGCATAAATATTCAGTAAAAAAAAAGTTTTTAATTCCCTGATAGGATTAGGCAACAAATGCAATAGTGAGTGCCACCAACATTGCAGTGACAATTTCCTCTGATATAAGTAATTTTACTAACCCAGTCACTCAAGATTCATTACCTGACAAGAACCATGAATTTTACATATTATTTTTCTTCAAGGTAGTGTGTTACAAGGATAATTTTTGCTGACCATAAGAGGCAGTGCCTTTAGAATTTTTATTTTGCAAACTAAAAATTGTTACAATAAAAGTAGTTATTTGTATTTTTGATTTTTATGAAAATCATTATTATAAAAGATGATTCCACCTCACTGAGGCCTGTGTTACTACATTCTTTTCATCGTCTAGTGATATCATTATAAATTTTTACTTATAAAGCACAAAATCAATTGTATTTGCATATTTTGGTTTCCCCCCTACACCATCCCTTTGTTAACACGAAATTTTATAATTACTGGCTTTTCCTGTATAACACCCTAACTTCTTGTTCACTGTGTCAATTTGATGCTTCCAGAAGACTGTTATCCTCCTACTGTAAGCATGCATGTATGTAGCTGTCCTTCGTTTGTGTGCCTTGTCACCTCGATTCCTTTTTATGATTGTTTTATCAAGAGGTTATATTCCTTTAGAAGTACCTGAAGTACAGCTGTTCTCTATACCTGATGAAAAGCGGGATTATAGGTAATCATCAGTTGAATTGGTAAATAGGTTTATGTTTTCTTGGGACAACTACTAAGCCTCATAAGGATACCAGCTTGAAAGGAAGTTAAGTTTTCCTTAGATAATTGTTCTGAATTTATTTTTGTATATAGACATACACAGACCCACAGACAGATAGTAGTTTGAGAACTCAGAGTCCTACTCCATGTAATGGTTTTATATAGGGCTTCTTTAGGCCATTTTCTCGGAGAGGAGGATTGATTAGTTCTTACTTTTCGCAAAGCTTGTGTCAGTCATTCCTTTAAAAAAAATCAAATGACTTGCTTTAGTCACATGACTGTATTTGGTAATTCTGAGCATTTGTGACTTGAAAACCTGTCTGGTTTGATTTGAAGTGTTTAAGTAAGTTCCTCTTTAACTTTTTATGTACTTTAAAATGGGCCCTTCACCCTTCCTCTCTCTTTGTGGCTATTACTTTTGGACACAAGTTGTCACTAGATTTTGTTTTTTTATTATAATACAGCTTAAAACAAATGGAATTGTAAATATGTATACTAGTCTGTGGTTAACAGTAAAAAGACCATTAAAGTCAGTCATTTTAGTCCTGAACAGTTTTCTAAAGGTAGTTTAGACTGCTGTCTGCTTTCTTTGACTGCTGTCAGTGAAGTACAAAGAATGTTTGTTGTTACTCTTCAGTCTCTAAGTTGTGTCTGACTCTGTGCCACCCTTATGGATTGTAACCCACCAGGTTCCTCTGTCCATGGGATTTACCAGGCAAGAATACTGGAGTGCCAGTTTCTTCTCCAGGGGATCTTCCTGACCCGGGGATTGAACCTACATCTCCTGCATTGGCAGGCAGATTCTTTACCACTGAGCCTACCAAAGAATGTTAGATATTCCTTTTTTAAATTAAGTGACATGGCTGGATCTCATGCATAATTAACTTTTATTTTTCAATGATTTATTTTTTTGTTGTTTATTTATTTATTTTTTTTTTTTTCGTTTTCTGAATGTTGAGCTTTATTTTTTTTTTTTTTAAATTTTATTTTATTTTTAAACTTAACATAACTGTATTAGATTTGCCAAATATCAAAATGAATCCGCCACAGGTATACATGTGTTCCCCATCCTGAACCCTCCTCCCTCCTCCCTCCCCATTCCATCCCTCTGGGTCGTCCCAGTGCACCAGCCCCAAGCATCCAGTATCGTGCATCGAACCTGGACTGGCAACTCATTTCATACATGATATTTTACATGTTTCAATGCCATTGTTTAAATTATTACATTGTAAAAAAACTCTCAGAAAACCATAAATGTGGAGTACCGAATTAAAGGAATTTTTAAGTATTTTATACAGACTCCAAAAAAAAAATGAGCTAGGAAAAGGTGTTTCTATTGTATATGGATATGGAGAACTTAAGAAAATGTGCAGATGTTAAGTGAACATGAAGGGAAATTTTCAGCATCAGAAACAAAAAGGGACAAAGGGAAGAGGGAAGAGGACACATAAAGAAAATACTTGTTTTAACTGAATATCACAATATTTAATTGAATATAAAATAATACTTTATTTTGAAAAGCAAGGTAAGATCTTTTCTCTCTGCCTCTAGACTATAGGCTGAAAAAAGATCAGGGTGGAACCAAGTTATATATAGCAATCTGCAAGATACGAAACATCTTAGAACCTTCTTTGTGGTGCATCTGTTATATGCCTTGTACATTGTAGGCACTGAGGATGACTCAGTGAACAAAACATCAGTCATCCATGCCCTCGTGAAGCACACTAGACAGTGAGGGGAAAAAGTTAGACCTGTACAAACAATTAAACATTTGAGAACATGAAAGGGAAAGTACAGAATGCTGTGGGATCCTATGGCAGGAACTTCTAATTGAGCTTGGGAGCAGAGCATAGGGAAGGCTTCTTAGAAGTAATTCACTGAAGCCAGAAAAATGAGTAAGAATTAATTAGCTAAGATAGTAGTTCCCATCATAGACCCATCAGGATGAAGGAAAACCTGAAATCAAGAGGGAACATGGCTTGGTTGAAAACATGAAGACATTTGGTATGCCTAGAGGATTATATGAATAAGAGAACTGTAGAAAAGTAAAGAGTGAATGACAACTTCACGATTAAAGGGAAGGAAAAAAGATTTGAGGGGAGGGAGCATGGGAATATTTGTTTCTTAAAGTAACACAGTAAATACAGTTTTTCTTGGTGTTCAGTTGTATGAATTTTAACATGTGTAGATTTGTGTAACCACTGCCACAAACAGAATACAGAACGATTCCATCACCACCACCCCTTCCTTGCCCCTAAAAAACCGCACTCCTGCTCTGCCTGTGTAGTCCAGCCTCGTTCTTACCCGCAGTTTCTGGCCACACTGGCCTATTCCCTGACTCCATAGTTTGTCTTTTCCAGAATGTCTTATAAATGGAATCATACTATAGTATGTAACCTTTTGATACTGGTTTCTTTTACTTAGGGACTTCCCTGATCGCTCAGTTGGTAAAGAATCCACCTGCAATATGGGAGACTTGGGTTCGATCCCTGGGTTGGGAAGATCCCCTGGAGAAGGGATAGGCTACTCACTCCAGTATTTTGGCCTGGAGAATTCCATGAACTATGTATGGTCCATGGGGTTGCAGAGTCGGACACAACTAAGTGACTTTCACTTCACTGCACTTCACTTATTTTAATTAGTAATGCATTTGGGATTGATCTAACATACTGTGCTTCAATAGTTTATGCCTTTTATTGCTGAAGTGTATTCCATTGTGTGGATGTACCATGGTTGGTTTCTCCATTCACCCATTGAAGGATATCCTGGGTTGCTTCCTTAATTTTTGCTTCTTTTTTTTTAATAGGCCTACTGCAAAAAATATTTATAATTTCTATGTGGGTTTAAATTCTCATTTATGTAGAGTGCAAATCCCAGAAAGGTCTTTCTAGATCATGCAGCAAGTGTATCAGTTCAGATCAGTCGCTCAGTCACGTCCGACTCTTTGCAACCCCATGAATCGCAGCACGCCAGGCCTCCCTGTCCATCACCAACTCCCGGAGTTCACTCAGACTCACGTCCATCGAGTCAGGGATGCCATCCAGCCATCTTATCCTCTGTCGTCCCCTTCTCCTCCTGCCCTCAATCCCTCCCAGCATCAGAATCTTTTCCAATGAGCTAACTGTTCGCATGAGGTGGCCAAAGTACTGGAGCTTCAGCTTTAGCATCATTCCTTCCAAAGAAATCCAGGGCTGATCTCCTTCAGAATGGACTGGTTGGATCTCCTTGCAGTCCAAGGGACTCTCAAGAGTCTTCTCCAACACCACAGTTCAAAAGCATCAATTCTTCAGCGCTCAGCCTTCTTCACAGTCCAACTCTCACATCCATACATGACCACTGGAAAAACCATAGCCTTGACTAGATGGACTTTTGTAGCTTTATATGAAATTATCAAATTGTTTTCTACAGTACCTGAGCCTCATTGCATCCCCACCAGCTTATTTACAAGTTCCAATAGTTTTACATCCTTTTTAGCATATGGTACTGCCCATTTTGTTTTGTTCTTTTTAAGCCTTTCTGATAAGTGTGTTTTATCTCATCATGGTTTTACTTTGTATTTTCCTAATGACTAATGTTGATGGGCTTTCCTGATAGCTCAATTGGTAAAGGATCTGCCTGCAGTGCAGGAGACCCCGGTTCTATTGCTGGGTTGTGAAGGTCTGCTGGAGAAGAGATAGGCTACCCACTCCAGTATTCTTGGGCTTCCCTTGTGGCTTAGCTGCTAAAAATCTGCCTGCATTGTGGGAGAACTGACTCTACGCTTGTACATCACCAGATGGTCAATACCAATATCAGATTATTGTATTCTTTGTAGCTAAAGATGGTGAAGCTCTATACTGTCAGCAAAAACAAGACCAAGAGCTGACTGTGTCTCAGATCATAAATTCCTTATTGCAAATTTCAGACTTAAATTGAAGACAGTAGGGAAAACCACTAGACCATTCAGGTATGACCCACATCAAATCCCTTACGATTATACAGTGGAAGTGACAAACAGATTGAGGGGACTAGATCTGATGGACAGACAACATAGTTCTTCAGAACTATGGACGGAGGTTCATGACATTGTACAGGAGGCAGTGATCAAGACCATCCCAAAGAAAAAGAAACGCAAAAAGGCCAAATGGTTGTCTGAGGAGGCCTTATAAATAGCTGAGAAAAGAAGTGAAAGGCAAAGGAGAAAAGGAAAGATATGCCTATTTGAACGCAGAGTTCCAAAGAATAGCAAGGAGAGATAAGAAAGTCTTCCTTAGTGATCAATGCAAAGAAATAGAGGAAAACAACAGAATGGGAAAGACTAGAGATCTCTTCAAGAAAACTAGAGTTACCAAGGAAACATTTCACATGAAGATGGACACAATAAAGGACAGAAATGGTATGGACCTAACAGAAGCAGAAGATACTAAGAAGAGGTGGCAAGAATACACAGAAGAACTGTACAAAAAAGATCTACATGACCCAGATAACCACGATGGTGTGATCACTCACCTAGAGCCAGACATCCTGGAATGCAAAGTCAAGTGGGCCTTAGGAAGCATCACTAGGAACAAAGCTAGTGGAGGTGATGGAATTCCAGTTGAGCTATCAGGTCAGTTCAGTTCAATTGCTCAGTCATGTCTGATTCTTTGCAACCCCACAGACAGCAGAATGCCAGGCCTCCCTGTCTTTCCAATGCCCGGAGTTTACTCAAACTTATGTCCATTGAGTTGGTGATGCCATCCAACCCATCTCATCCTCTGTCATCCTCTTCTCCTCCTTCCTTCATTCTTTCCCAGCATCAGGGTATTTTTAAATCAATCAGTTCTTCGCATCAGGTGGCTAAAGGATTGGAGTTTCAGCTTCAGCATCAATCCTTCCAGTGAATATTCAGGATTGATTTCCTTTAGGATGGACAGGTTGGATCTCTGTGCTGTCCAAGGGACTTTAAAGAGTCTTCTCCAACACCACAGTTGAAAAGCATCAATTCTTTGGCACTCAGCTTTCTTTCTAGTCCAACTCTCACATCCATACATGACTACTGAAAAAACCATAGCTTTGACTAGACGGACCTTTGTTGGCGAAGTAATGTCTGCTTTTTAATATGCAGTCTGAGTTGGTCATAACTTTCCTTCCAAGGAACAAGCTTCTTTTAATTTCATGGCTGCAATCACCATCTGCAGTGATTTTGGAGCCCAAGAAAATAGTCACTCACTGTTTCTACTCTTTCCCCATCCATTTGCCGTGAAGTGATGGGACCAGATGCCATGATCTTAGTTTTCTGAATGTTGAGTTTTAAGCCAACTTTATCACTCTCCTCTTTCACTTTCATCAAGAGGCATTTAGTTCTTCTTTGCTCTCTGTCACAAGGGCGGTGTCATCTGCATATCTGAGGTTACTGATATTTCTCCTGGCAAACGATTCCAGCTTGTGCTTCATCCAGTCCAGTGTTTCTCATGATGTGCTCTACATATAAGTTAAATAAACAGGGTGCCAAAATACAGCCTTAACATATTCTCTTTCCTATATGGAACCAGTCTATTCATGTCCAGTTCTAACTGTTGCTTCTTGATCTGCATACAGATTTCTCAGGAGGCAGGTCAGGTGGTCTGGTATTCTCATCTCTTGAAGAATTTTCCACAGTTTGTTGTGATCCATACAGTAAAGGCTTTATCCTAGTCAATAAAGCAGAAATAGATGTTTTTCTGGAACTCTCTTGTTTTTTCAATGATCCAGTGGATGTTGGCAATTTGATCTCTGATTCTTCTGCCTTTTCTAAAACCAGTTTGAACATCAAATACTGTTGATGCCTGGCTTGGAGAATTTTGAGCATTACTTTGCTAGCGTGTGAAATGAGTGCAGTTGTGCAGTAGTTTGAGCATTCTTTGGCATTGCCTTTCTTTGGGATTGGAATGAAAACGGACCTTTTCCCGTCCTGTGACCACTGCTGAGTTTTCGAAATTTGCTCCATATTGAGTGCAGCACTTTCACAGCGTCATCTTTCAGGATTTGAAATAGCTCAACTGGAATTCCATCACCTCCACTAGCTTTGTCCGTAGTGATGCTTTCTAAGGCCCACTTGACTTCACATTCCAGGATGTCTGGCTCTAGGTGAGAGATCACACCATTGTGATTATCTGGGTCATGAAGATCCTTTTTGTATAGTTCTTCTGTGTATTCTTGCCACCTCTTCTTAATATCTGTTTCTGTCAGGTCCCTACCATTTCTGTCCTTATTCTTGCCCATCTTTGCATGAAATGTTCCCTTGGTATCTCTAATTTTCTTGAAGAGATCTCTAGTCTTTCCCATTCTATTGTTTTCCTCTACTTCTTTGCATTGATCACTGAGGAAGGTTTTCTTATCTCTCCTTGCTCCTCTTTGGAATTCTGCATTCAAATGGGCATATTTTTCCTTTTTTCCTTTGCTTTTCACTTCTTTTCTTTTCACAGCTATTTGTAAGGCCTCCTCAGACAGCCATTTTGCTTTTTTGTGTTTCTTTTTCTTGGGGATGGTTTTGATCCCTGTCTCCTTTACAATGTCATTAACCTCCATCCATAGTTCATCAGGCACTCTATGAGATCTAGTCCCTTAAATTTATTTCTCGTTTCCACTGTATAATCATAAGTGAAAGTCAAGTCACTCAGTTGTGTCCAACTCTGCGACACCATGGACTGTAGCCCTCCAGGCTCCTCAGTCCATGGAATTTTCCAGGCAAGAGTATTGGAGTGGGTTGCCATTTCTTTCTCCTGAGGATCATCCTAACCCAGGGAACAAACCCGGGTCTTCTGCATTGCAGGCAGACGCTTTACTTTCTGAGCCACCAGGGAAGCAGTGCAGGAGGTATAATCATAAGGGATTTGATTTAGGTCATATGGTTTAGTGGTTTTCCCTACTTTCTTCAATTAAAGTCTGAATTTGGCAATAAGGAGTTCATGATCTGAGCCACAGTCAGCTCCTGGTCTTGTTTTTGCTTACTGTATAGAGCTTCTCCATCTTTGGCTGCAAAGAATATAATCAATCTGATTTTGTGACAATTTTGTAAATACTACCCAGGTCATCCTTAAACTTCTGCCAGCCATTCCAGAAACCTTCTTTACACCCTGTCCCAGCTCCTGCCCACCTTATGTATTTTTTTGTGGTTTTATCATCCAGTGTGTCTTTCTAGATACTATAATTTATTTTGCTTTATATTTTGAACTGAATAACTTTAAATGTCTTTTAATGCCTTCTTCCTTTACTGTATAGAATTTTTTTGTTAAAGAACTGGGCCATTTTGCCTTTAGTTTCCCACAGTCTGGACTTTGCTGATCACATATTCATGGTATAATTCAGTACATTCTGTAGGTCTAATGAAGTTTTCACAGAGAAGTTGGACTTGATGTAGACTTTGGTTAGGTTTGATATGATCCATCAGAGAGACATTAAGAAGAGATGCTGCTAAGTCACTTCAGTCGTGTCCGACTCTGTGTGACCCCATAGACGGCAGCCCACCAGGCTCCCCCGTCCCTGGGATTCTCCAGGCAAGAACACTGGAGTGGGTTGCCATTTCCTTCTCCAATGCATGAAAAGTGAAAAGTGACAGTGAAGTCACTCAGTCGTGTCCAACTCTTCACGACCCCATGGACTGCAGCCTACCAGGCTCCTCCATCCATGGGATTTTCCAGGCAAGAGTGCTGGAGTGGGGTGCCTGAGAACAGTATTAATAGAACATATAATTATGGATATACAAAACACATGGAAGTGACCTGATGGGAAACAAGTTTTTACTCTAGTAACTAGAAATTATTGAAACTACATTTTAGACATTTTTTCCTACAGAGACAGTTATAAACTCTTGGTTATATTTTCATCAGTTAGTTCTGTCTTCTGATCACATGAATGCTAGGGATAAAAGCATTATTGCTATATTAGTTTGCCTGTAGTACGTCTCAAATTAAGCACTCTTGCATGCATGCACAGTTTTGTCTGAATCTTCGCGACCCCATAGACTATAGCCTGCCAGTTTCCTCTGTCCATGGAATTTCCCAGGGAAGAATACCGGAGTGGGTCTCAAGTTAAGCAAAACTATTTCAAGACTTTTTAGCAAGTGAGGAAACTTTTAATTCTACTTACTTTGTTAATAGTTGCAAGTCAGTTGTTCAAGTTGAATCAGCATGAAAACTCACTCATGAAAGCACAATTCAAATTTTCTTCCACACTCTCCAATAGTGTTCCCCACTCTGTTTTCCTGTGATGTTTTTATTGTATTATGTTAGTTAAAGAATTTCTCCTTATATTGGAAATACTGTTTTATTACAAATTGCCTTTCACTATGCTCTGAACTACAGGTTTTATTCACCTTTGCAATCCTAACACCATATTTACACAGTGATTGGATTGTAATAGTTTTAGAAATGGAAAGATGGATACTAACTTAACATTCTACAAGATGTGGTCTTGGATTTTCTATCCCAAAGAGTCCAGTTATAAACTATGGAAAAGCCTAAGATTATTTTTGCTTTACATTAATGAATTTTGATAATGTAACATTTAAATTTGATTTGAAGTATGTCTTATTTTTATGATGTAATAGTTACCATATGGGTTTATATATATTGTGCAGTTAACTGCTGCCTTTGATATAATGTCACATTGTGTAAAAGAACTAATCATATTTAAAAATTATATCTTTATCAGTTAAAACTCATTATCTTAGATTTCCCATTTTTTTTGTTTGTTTTTTGAAGGATCAAAGTAACAATGAAATTATGATTGGAGTGATGTCAGGAGGAATTCTGATTTATAAGAACAGAGTACGAATGAATACCTTTCCATGGTAAGAACTTCCGTCAATACTTTTCACTTTTACTATTGTATTACCAAATTTAGTTCATATTTTTGTTGAACTATTTAATGTTATCATACAACTTTATCCCACTTACTTGGAATCTACTAGAAGATACAAAAATAGTTGAATTATTTTTTTCAAAAATTTCTTAGCTTAAAGAAAATACTACTTTGCAAGTTTTTCCTCTTAGACAATCTCTCAATTTGTACTGTAGTACAATAGTTAATATCATCATGTATACTCTGTGTCTTGCACCTTGCCAATTGCTTTGGATACAGTTGTTGTTTTTTAGTTGCTAAGTCGTGTCTGACTCTTTGTGATCCCATGAACTGCATCATGCCGGGCTTCCCTATCCTTCACTATCTCCCTGAGTTTGCTCAAACTCATGTCCATTGAGTCAGTGATGCTATCCAACCGTCTCATCCTCTACCACCCCCTTCTCCTTTTGCCTTCAGTCTTTTGCAGCATCAGGGTCTTTTCCAGTGAGTTGGCTCTTCACATCAGGTGGCCAAAGTATTGGAGCATTGTACAAAGTATTGAATACAGTACCTCATTTAAATGCATTTGATGGGTGCTAGTTTATTAGTTGGAACACTGGCATGGTTTAGATTGGTGCTGGGAAAGTAAGGTGACTCCATGTGGTTTGAAACTCATGTTTCTTTTGTCTCATTGCTCTACTGCCCTTAGTATGTTGTCCTTGTCCTAACTGTCCAGTGACTTACCAACCATCACTTTAGTATCCCAGAGTGAGGTAGAAAGAGAAGTAGCATCTACCACTACCCTTTAAGGGGATAGCCTGAAAATTGTAAACACGACATTGATTTTTGTGCATATGCCATATAAATATCTTAGGTTTTTGAAAAGTAAACACAATGATTTTCACTAAGGGAAGAAAGGAAGAAAGTTAGTCGCTCATTTGTGTCCAACTGTTTGCAAGCCAATGGACTGTAGCCCACCAGGCCCCTCTGTCCGTGGATTCTCCGGGCAAGGATATTGGAGTGGGTTGCCATTTCCTTCTCCAGTGGATCTTCTCCACCCAGGGGTCTAACTTGGGTCTCCTACATTTCAGGAAGATTTTTTACTTCTGTGCTACCAGGGAAGCCCTAAGGCCAAGCCCAAGCCCTTTCTAAGGAAGAAATAAATACAAAAGAAATATATTGGATCAATCTGTTTATTTATATATCTCTGAAATGAGATGGCCAGGCTTTTCAATATCTGTGATTATTATTAATAGATTTTTGTAATTAGTCACTTACATAACACTTAATAGAACTATGATAACTGACAGAAGCTATTATTTTAGAAAATCACCACAATTATGTTGAGAAAAGAAACATAAATTTCCCTGGTAGGTCACTATCTAGGAAAAAATTAAATATAAAATAAAAAGTTGATGCAGTGAACCTCTTCAAAATTAAATATTTTTATTCTCCAGAGGACACTGTAAACAAAATGAAAAGGTAAAACTCAGTCTTTTGTAAAGTATATATTTGATAAAGGACTTATCCAAAAAATGTAAAAGACTCTTAGGTCCTTTAACTTTTTAACTTAATTTAAAAGAATTGGCAAAATTTGTGAATAGATACTTCCACCAAAGGAGTTATATAAATGGCAGATAAATACAAAAAAATGCTCAGTCATCAGTGAAATGCAAATTAAAACCACAGTGAACTATTTCCATTCACCCACTGGAATAGCTCCAATTAAAAAGAACAACAGTGGGACTTCCCTGGTGGTCCAGTGGCTAGAACTCCATGTTCCCAGTGCAGGGGACTTGAGTTCTATACCTGCTCAGCAAACTAGATCCCACATGCCCAAGTAAGAGTTCGCATGCTGCAACTGAGACCTGGTGCAGCCAAATAAATAAATATTTAAAAATTAAAAAAATGATAGTACCACGTGATGGCATGGAAGCAGAGCATCTAGAAACCTCATATATTGCTGGTGGGAATGCCAAGTAATAGACCAACTTGGGAAAACTGGCATTTCTTAAAGATTAAATTTAGATTAACCGTATAATCTGGCAATTCTGTTCCTAGATATTTGCCCAAGAGAAATGAAAACGTAAGTTTGTATAAAGATGTGCACACTGTGTTTATAGCTATATTATTCATAATAGCACAAAACAGAATTTCAGATGTCTTTCAGTTGGTGACTGCACAAGCAAATTACATCTATGCAATGAAATACTGTTTAGCAGTGAAAGAAACGAACTGTTTGACACACTAAACAATATGGGTGACCCTACCTTCAAAACATGATGTCAAGTGTGAAAAGCCTGACACAAAAGATGACGTACTCTGTTTCTATTTATATGAAATTCTGGAAAACACGTATTATGGAGACAACAGACCACTTGGTTGCCAGGGATTAAAAATGGGAGGAAATTGACTGTAAAGGGGTGCTAAGGGGACATTTTCAGGTGATGCAAATTGCTATATGGTGATTTTGGTGGATGGACGTTATATAACTCAATACATTTGTCAAAACTCATTGAATTGTTCATTTAAAATTGGGATATTTCATTTTATATATAGATTATACCTCTCTAAAGTTCATTAAAGAAAGCCAAAGATCATTTAATGTTTCATGTCATATCTTTAAATTCTTCTGTGTAATTCAACTTGTGTTATGGTTAGAGGAAAGTACAAAACAGCTTGAGACATGGTCCTTGCCTAAAAGTGAGCACATAAAAATTAATTACAAAACATAAGAAGATTGGTGAATTAAGTGTTTCAGAAAAAACAGTTACGATTGTTTATTTTCATAATGGTAAATGTGTATCTTTAATTTTAATGCTTTTCTGATTTACTGAAGAGAATTAAACATTTTTTATTAACTTTACATATTATATAAATGTCAAAATCAGAAATTCTTTTCAGATGATATGGGTTAAAATGATAATCTAAATTTTTCTGTATTTTCAAAATTCTTTATGCATATATATATATTTATTATTATAAAATAAAGATTCTGGAAGAGTTTTTGACAAATTACTTTGGAAGTACCAATGATATAATTTTACCAGGGAGAATTTTAGTGTCTTCATGATATTTAAGGTGGTTTTTTGTTCTGTTTTGTTTTGTTTCAGTTGGAGGATAATTGCTTTACAGTATTGTGTTGGCCTTTGCCGTATTTGAGGTGGTTTTTAAAGGATGAATAGAAATTTCCTCAATGAAGAGGGAGTATGGAAGAGGAATGTGTGTCTGGAAGGTTCAGTCAGAATTTGGGGTAAAGGTACCAAACATTTGCAAAGGCCTCATAGTAAGAATCTGGAGAAGGAAATGGCAACCCACTCCAGTACTCTTGCTTGGAGAATCCCATGGAGGGAGGAGCCTGGTGGGCTACAGTCCATGAGGTCGCAAAGAGGTGGACACGACTGAGCGACTTCACTTAATTTCTTTCATAGTAAGAAAGGATGTGGCAAGTTCAAATGATGGGATATGTGGTTTGATTTTTATTTCTTTATGTTTGGCTGTGCTGGGTCTTGGTTGCTTTGAGGACTTTTCTCTAGTTGCAGAGAGCTGGGGCTACTCTTCAGTTTCAGTGCATGGGCTTCTCATTGTGGTGGCTTTTCTTGTTGAGGAGCCCAGGCTCTAAGGCACATGGGCTTCAATAGTTGTGACATGTGGGCTCAGTAGTTGCAACTCACAGGTTTTAGAGCACAGGTTCAATAGTTTTGGTGCTTGGGCCCAGTTGCTCTGTGGCTTGTGGGATCTTCCTGGATCAGGGATCAAACCCACATCTCCTGCAGGTGGATTTTTTACCACTGAGTCACCAAGGAAGCCCCTGATTTTTTTTTTTTTTTAAGTTATCTTCACTGAGGACAGAAGCAAGGGAGTAAGATTTTAAGATGATATTGCTTAGAAGAGAAATTGGATTCAGATTTTGAAGGATCTTATATATTCCATCTGCTGTTGTTCAGTTGCTCAGTCATGTCCGACTGCATGACCTCAGCACACCAGGTCTCCCTGTCCTTCACCATCTCCCGGAATTTGCTCAAGTTCATGTCCATTGCATCAGTGATGCCATCCAGCTGTCTCATCCTCTGATGCCCCCTTCTCCTTCTGCCCTTAATCTTTCCCAGCATCAGGGTCTTTTCCAGTGAGTCAGCTCTTCACATCAGGTGACCAAAATATTGGCGCTTCAGCATCAGTCCTTTCAATGAGTATGCAGGGTTGATTTACTTTAAGATTGACTGGTTTGATTTTCTCACTGTCCAAGGGCCTCACAAGAGTCTTCTCTAGCACCACGGTTCCAAGGCATCAATTCTTTGTCATTCTGCCTTCTTTACGGTCTGGCACTCACAGCTGTATATGACCATTGGAAAGACCATAGCCTTGACTGTACAGACCTTTGTTGGTAAAGCGATGTCTTTGTTTTTCAACACACAGTCTAGGTTTGTCATAGCTTTCCTGCCAAGAAGCAATCATCTTCTGATTTCATGGGTGCAGTAACCATCTGCAGTGATTTTAGAGCCCCAGAAGAGGAAATCTATCACTGTTTACACCTTTTCCCCTTCTATTTTCCATGAAGTGATGGGACTGGATGCTGTGATCTTTCTTTAATATTTAGTTTTAAGTCAGCTTTTTCACTCTCCTCCTTCACCCTCATCAAGAGGTTCTTTAGTTTCTCTTTGCTTTCTGCCATTAGAGGGGGGTATCATCTGCATATCTGAGGTTGTTGATGTTTTTCTCCTGCTAATCTTGATTCCATCTTGTAACTCATTTATTCTGGCATTTCTCATGATGTGCTCAGTGTATAAGTTAAATAAACAGGGTGACAACAAACAGCCTTGTTGTACTCCTTTCTCAATTCTGAACCAGTCAGTTGTTCCATACAGGGTTCTCACTGTATGTATACAGGGTTCTTGACCCACATATAGGTTTCTCAGGAGACAGATAAGATAGTCAGGTATTCCCATCTCTTGAAGAGTTTTCCGCAGTTTGTTATGATCCACACAGTCAAAGGCTTTAGTGTAGTCAATGAAACAGAGATAGATGTTTTTTTGTGACCCCCACAAAAGACTGAGCCAGACTTGCCAGTCAGTGTCCAGAAGTCTCCAGTGGAGGTGTGGGTCAACAGTGGCCTGTCATGGGGTCAGGGTCACTGACTGCAACAGTCCTGGGAGCTACGGTAGGCTGGCCTAAGTCCTTTCAAAGGAGGTTAAGGCAAGGAAGAAAATCACTCATGGATTTTAATGCATTTTATCTGTACCTGATAACCCTGCAACTTGGATGTCCTTAGCATTGTTTTGTGGATAAGGAATAAAAAATGCCAGAGAAGCTAACTGGGCCAAGGTTAATAAGTGATAAATATGAAGTGGAACCTTAAACTTGGGTCTTTCAGATTCTGAAACAAGCTTCTCACTTAACCTCTTCTTTCAAAAGTAGAGCTATGTGTAGAATAAAGTTACATTCTATGTGATAAATATACTTCCTCATTTCTTTCTATATATGATTAGCCCTAAATTATCCAGTTCAAGTTCATGCTTTAAAATGTTGAGTACTGGATTGGGAATTACTTGGATTCTGTAAATTAGACTTAATTAAAATTACTGCTCATCAAAAAACATCATTAGTAAAATGAAAAGGGAAGGGGACAGTCCTAGTTCCCAGTCTAGCAGGTAAAGATTTTGCAACTTGTTACTCCTATTCTCAGAAGGAAAAAAAAAAAAACAACTGAAAAAACTCAAAATCAACAACTCTTTTTAGATCTTCTAAAGAATTGAAAACACAGGACATAACTGCATTTCTGAAAACTGAAGAAACAGATGAATACAAGAAATGACAGCTTACCAGGTCTAGAAACCACTGCTACAGCAGTACCGCAGGAGTACATAAAGGGTGGTTGACAAATTGCTGGAGACAGAGCAGAGACTAGCTTGTCAGATAAACACTCCCTCAGGCCCTGCTTACTTAGGAAGGGCCCTTTGCTACCAGTGATCTCAGGGCCAAGATTGACAGAAAATCCACTTGTGATCGAAGGGCAGGGTATAGGGGTTGAGCAGGAAAGTAGTTTGAAATATGCTCAGAGCCTTCTTTTCTCAGTAGCAAAGATCTGTCCTTAAGGAAGTCTATTTATACTTAATCAAAATGGGTGTTACCAGGGCCTAACCAAGGTGGAGGAAGGGAAGCCCTCTCTCTACTTTTTGTTTCAGCTCGGGAGGGGTGAGTTGCAGAGCACTGAAGGGTGCAGCCAAGAGGCCCAGGCCACTAACCCACTGAGACTAGATCACAGGATAAGAGACTGGCATCTGCCCAACCCCAGACTTAACTGCCACATCACCAGGGCTCCTGTATAATAATGAAGGTTCAAAATTTAACTATAAAGCTCAGACCAATTAAGAAGGACTCTCTTGGGAAAGCCAAAGGCAACAGAGGAGACAAAATCAAGGACAGTAGAAGAGATAGCCTCAAATGCTTACCACAGAAACTGTTCTTCAGAATAGCAACAATTTGAATTGAATTAGTTTCTAAAGGAATTCAGGACATAGGGCACTGTTGAAAATAATAGACCAATGTGTTGGCAGTTAGAGAAGTTCACAGCTGGGTGTGGTTTTTGAAAGGATGGGGTGACTGATACTACCGTCATTTCAGTATTACTTTGGGCACACCCAGGGCTGTGCCTTCCTGAAGAGCAATAGCAGAAACATAAACTGAAGATTGGGGTGTAGAGTTCATGCAAGTAAACTGCCAAATAATAATAAGCTGGGAAGATGGGATTTTCCAGGCAGGAGTACTGGAGTGTGTTGCCATTTCCTTTTCCAGGGAACTTCCTGACCCAGGGATCAAACCCATGTCTCCTACATTGCATGCGGTTTCTTTAGCACTGAATCTCAGGTTCGGTGGGAAGCTCAGGTGTGTCATGTAGCTAATGCATTACAGTAAGCAAATAACAAGGCTCAAGATCCACTGGAAATCAAAGCTTCCACCATCTTGGATCTAGTTGGTTCCAACCAGTTTTTGTCATGTCCTGTGGCTGTGTCATTCTTTTAAAGGTTGTGCCCTGCCCCCTTCCCTCTTGTTTCAGTACTGTGCCTAGCAATAGCAAAATACATATTCCTTTCAAGGATACATAGCTTATTTATTAGAAGAAGAAATATATTAGCCATAAAACAAGCTTCAATAGTTTTTTTTTTTATTGAGTTATAATTAGTGTAACATTAGTTTCAGGTATACAGCATAGTAGTTTAGTATTTTATATACATTATGAAACAGTCACTACAATAAGTCCAGTTTTCATCCGTCACTATATAAAATTATTACGTGTTTTTGACTGTATTCCCTCCGTGTGTATTACACTCCCATGACTTATTTTACACCTGGAAGTTTGTGCTCTTAATTCCTTTCACATATTTGTCTTTATCTGCACCAAAGCCTCCCCTCGGCAACCATTCATTTGCTGTTTATATATGTGAGTCACTTTTTTGTTTTTTAGATTCTGCATATAAATAAAATCATAAGGTATTTGTTTTCTCTTTCTAGTTATTTCATTTTCATAATACCCTCCTGGTCCATCCATGTTGCCACAATGACAAGATTTCTTTTCAATGACTGAGTAATGATGCTTTTAAACTGTGGTGTTGGAGAAGACTCTTGAGAGTCCCTTGGACTGCAAGGAGATCCAACCAGTCCATCTTAAAGGAAATCAGTCCTGAATATTCATTGGAAGGACTGATGTTGAAGCTGAAACTCCAGTACTTTGGCCACCTGATGCGAAGAACTGACTCATTTTAAAAGACCCTGATGCTGAGAAAGATTGAAGTTGGGACAAGGAGGTGACAGGATGAGATGGTTGAATGGCATCACTGACTCGATGGACATGAGTTTGGGTAGACTCTATGAGTTGGCGATGGACAGGGAGGCCTGGTGTGCTGAGGTTCATGGGGTCGCAAAGAGTCAGACACGACTAACCGACTAAACTGAGTTGAACTGAACATCCATACACATCTACACACATACATCACATCTTCTTTATCCACTCATATGGACACTTAGATTGTTTCTGTATCTTGGCTGTTATAAATAGTTCTGCAATGAACATTGTTGTTCAGTTGCCAAGTTGTGTCTGACTCTTTGCAACCCCATGAACTGCAGCACTCCAGGCTTCCCTGTCCCTCACCATCTCCTGGAGTTTGCCCAAGTTCATGTCTGTTGAATCAGTGATGCCATCTAACCATCTCATCCTCTGTCTCCCCCTTCTCCTCCTGCCCTCAGTCTTTCCTAGCAGCAGTGTTCTGATGAGTTGGCTGTTCACGTCAGGTAGCCAAAATATTGGAGCTTCAGCTTCAGCATCAGTCCTTCCAGTGAGTATTCAGGGTTGATTTCCTTTAAGATTGACTGGCTTGATCTCCTTGCTGTCCAATGGACTCTTAAGTCTTCTTCAGCTCCACAGTTTGAAAGCATTGGTTCTTCAGTGCTCTGCCTTCTTTATGGTCCAGCTCTCACATCTGTACATGACTACTGGAAAGACCATAGCCTTGATTATACGTACCTTTGTCATCAAAGTGGTATCTTTGCTTTTTAATACACTGTCCAGGTTTGTCATAGCTTTTCTTCTAAGAAGCAATTGTCTTTTAATTTCATGGCTGCAGTCATCATCCACAGTGATTTTGGAGCCCAGGAAGAAAAAACCACCTTTTCCCCTTCTACTTGCCATGAAGTGGTGGGACCAGATGCCATGAACTTAATTTTTTTGAATGTTGAGTCTTAAACCAGCTTTTTCACTCTTCTCTTTCACCCTCATCAAGGATTTCTTTAGTTCCTCTTCTCTTTATGCCATGAAAGTGGTTATCATTTGCATATCTGAGGTTGTTGATATTTCTCCTAGCAATCTTTATTCCAGCTTGTAACTCATCCAGCCCAGCATTTCTCATGATGTGCTCTGCGTATAAGTAAATAAATGGAGTGACAATAAACAGCCTTGTCGTACTCCTTTCCCAATTTTGAATCAGTCAGTTGTTTCATATAAGGTTCTAAATGTTGCTTCTTGCAGTGAACAGAAGGATACATAAATCTTTTTGATTCAGTGTTTTTATTTACTTTGGATAAATACCCAGAAGTGGAACTGCTGAATCATACAGTAGTTCTGTTTTTAGTTTTTTTGGGGCCCCCCCATACTGTTTTCCATGATAATGGCACATATTACATTCCCACCAACTGTGCACAGAGATTCTCTTTTCTTCACATCCTTATCAACATTTGTTATTTCTTGTCATTTTGATAATAGCCATTCTGACAGGTCTGAGATGGTATCTCATTGTGGTTTGCATTTCTCTGATTGTTAGTGATATTGAGCATCTTTTAATGTCACTGTGGGTCATGTGTATATCTTTGTAAAAATGCCTCTTCAGGTCTTCTGCCTAATTTTTTTAATCAAAATTTTTTTGTATTGCGTTGTATGTTGTTTGTATACCTAGATATCAACCCCTTACTGGGTATATCATATGCAAATATCTTCTCTCATTTGGTGGGCTATCTTTTCTTTTTGTTGGTTTCCTTCACTGTGCAAAATCTTTTAATTTGATGCAGTCCCATTGTTTATTTTTGCTTCCCTTACCTGAGGAGACATATCCAAAAAATATTACTAAGACTGATGTCAAAAGGGGTTACTATTTGTGTTTTCTTCTTGGAGTTTTATGTTTTCAGGTATTAACATTTTTGTCTTTAATCCATTTTGAATTTATTTTTGTATATGGTGTGACAAAGTTGTCCAGTTTCATTTTCCTGCACGTAGCATCCAGTTTTCCCAACACCATTTATTGAAGAGACTATCTTTTCTCCATTGTACATTCTTTCCTTGTTGTCATAAATTAATTGGCCATGTGATCATGGGTTTATTTCTGGGACCTCTATTCTGTTTCACTGATATTTATATCTATTTCTGTGCCAATGCCAGACTGTTTCGGTTACTGTAGCTTTGTAATATATAGTCTGATGTCAGGGAGCCTGATACCTCTGGCTTTATTATTTCTGAAGATTGCTTTGGATATTTGGGTCTTTTGTGGTACCATACAAGTTAGATGATTATTTGCTCTAGTTCTGTGAAAAATATCTTTTATACTCCTCCCCTGTCATATTATATGTTTTTAATGTTATATTTTGCATCTTTTAATTTGTATATATCCCTTAACTAGTTGGTGTAGTTTTAGTGTTTTCCACAAGTGGCTGTACTAGTTGACATTCCCATCAACAATGCGTGAGAGTTCTCTTTTCTCCCCATTCCCACCCGACATTTATTGTCTTTCTGATGCTAGCCATTCTGACAGATGTGAAGTGGTATCTCTTTGTGGTTTTGATTTGTACTTCTCTGATGATTAGTAGTATTGACCATATTTTCATATGCATGTTGGCCATCTCCATTTCCTCTTTGGAAGCACATCTGTTCAGTTCTACTTTTTACTTGGGTTGTTTGATTTTTGTTTTGTTTTCATGTTGAATTGTATGAGCTGTTTATATATGTTGGATGTTAACCCCTTATTGGTCATATCATTTGCAAATATTTTCTCTCATTCAGTAGATTTTCTTTTTGTTGTTGGTTTCCTTTGCTATGCAGAAGCTTTTAAGTTTAGTTAGGTCTCATTTGGAGAAGGCAATGGCACCCCACTCCAGTACTCTTGCCTGGAAAATCCCATGGACTGAGGAGCCTGGTAGGCTTCAGTCCATGGGGTCGCTAAGAGTCAGGCACAACTGAAATGACTTAGCAGCAGCAGCAGGTCTCATTTGTTTGTTTTTATTTCATTTGTTTTAGGATATGGTTCCCAAAAAATGTTGCCATGATTTATGTCAAAGACTATTTGCTTATGTTTTCTTCTAGGAGTTTTATGGTATCCAGTCTTATATTTAAGTCTTTAATCCATTTTGAGTTTAGTTTTTTTTATGGTGTTAGAGAATTTTCTAACCTCATTTTTTAACATATAGCTGTCCAGTTTTCCCAGCACCACTTATTGAAGAGACTGTCTTCATTGTATATTCTTTGTTCCTTTGTCATAGATTCATGACCATAGGTGCATGCATGAGTTTATTTCTGGACTTTCCATCTTCTTCCATTGATTGCTGTGTCTGTTTTTGTGCCAGTACCATACTGTTTTGATATCTGTAGCTTTGTAGTATAGTTTGAAGTCAGGGAGCATGATTCCTTCTGCTGTTTTTCTTTTTCAAGATTGTTTGGCTGTTTAGAGTCTTTTGTATTTCTATACAAAATTTGAAATTATTTGTTCTAGTTCTGTGAAAAATGCATTGGTATTTTGATAGAGATTACCTTGAATATGTAGATTTCTTTGGGTAATATGGTCATTTTAACAATAATAATTCTTCCAATCTAAAAATATGATGTATCTTTCCATATGTTTGCATCATTTTCAGTGTCTTTCATCAGTGTGTTTCAGTTTTCCAAGTACATGTCTTTCATTTTCTTAGGTAGGTTTATTCCCAGGTATTTTATTCTCTTTACTGTGATAGTAAATGGGATTGTTTTAATTTCTCTTTCTGTTAGTTTGTTGTTAGTGTATAGAAGTGGAGCTGGTTTCTGAATATTAATTTTATATTTTGGTACCCTTTTTCATGATTTTCATTTCTGTGCTTACATTGCCTATCTTTTCTTGCTCTCTACTTTATCCACTGGTGATCTTAGCATGTTAAGTAAGTTGTTTTAAACTCTCAGAATGATAATTCCAGCACTTCTTTCACATCTGGTCCTGTTACATACTGTGTCTTTATATTGTTTGTTTTGCATTTTGGTATCCCTCGTCATTTTTTCTTGATGGGCCGATCTGATATCCTGGTAAAAGATTGTTGTTCAGTCACTAAGTTGTGTCTGATTCTTTGTGACCCTGTGAACTGCAGCATTCCAGGCTTCCCTATCTTTCACTATGTCCTGGAGTTTGTTTTAACTCATGTCCCTTGAGTCGATGATGCCATCTAACCATCTCATCCTCTGTCACCACCTTCTCCTCCTGCCCTCAGTTTTTCCCAGCATCAAAGGTCTTTTCCAGTGAGTTGGGTCTTCACATAGCATAGCCAAAGTGTTGGAGCTTCAGCATCAGTCCTTTCAATGAATATTCAGGGTTGATTAGTAACCTTGGTAAAAGGAACTGGTAAAAGGAACTGCTGTAAATAGGCTGTTAGTAATGTAGCCATGAAATCAAAAGACGCTTACTCCTTGGAAGGAAAGTTATGACCAACCTAGATAGCATATTCAAAAGCAGAGACATTACTTTGCCAACAAAGGTCCGTCTAGTCAAGGCTATGGTTTTTCCAGTGGTCATGTATGCAAGTGAGAGTTGGACTGTGAAGAAGGCCGAGCACCGAAGAATTGATGCTTTTGAACTTTGGTGTTGGAGAAGACTCTTGAGAGTCCCTTGGACTGCAAGGAGATCCAACCAGTCCATTCTGAAGGAGATCAGCCCTGGGATTTCTTTGGAAGGAGTGATGCTAAAGCTGAAACTCCAGTACTTTGGCCACCTCATGCGAAGAGTTGACTCATTGGAAAAGACTCTGATGCTGGGAGGGATTGGGGGCAGGAGGAGAAGGGGACGACAGAGGATGAGATGGCTGGATGGCATCACTGACTCGATAGACGTGAGTCTGAGTGAACTCTGGGAGTTGGTGATGGACAGGGAGGTCTGGCGTGCTGCGACTCATGGGGTTGCAAAGAGTCAGATACAACTGAGCGACTGAACTGAACTGAATGTAGTGATGAGGTTGGGGTTGGCGGTGGGGAGTGGGGGGTATAGTCTTGTGATTAGCTTTGTGTTTTTCTGAGCCTCGACCTCTGAATTGTGAGCTTCACAAGTGTTTCTCAATTTTTTCTCCCTCTTTGGGTGGGACAAGATTTCTAGAGTGGAGTGAAATTGGGTATTTTCTTTCCCTGGATCATTTAAGGCTCTTGTTAACTTGTTTCCCCCGTAAATGCAGACCTTGTTAAGAGCAGAGTGCTCTGGCCTATTTCAACATGGTTTCTTTTCCCCTTTCCCTGTTGGAAACCTGAGGGTATTTTCCTCTGATATTTACTGTTGGAATTTGTTTGAGCTTCTGGAGATAAATCTTAGAATTCTGTGAGGGCCTTCCTATGAGTGGGTCCTCTTGGAGTTTTTCACTCTCATAGTTAACCATGCTGAGCCTTCAACAATTCATGAAATACAGTTCAGGTTTTCCTACCCTGGCACTGCTTCCTCTGACAGTTTCTGCTCCCAGTTCTCTTCCCTGGGAAGCTCTGATTCCCTGTACTCAGCTGTTCATCTCTCAAATCTCGGAGGTCGAGTTTGCTCTGTGCTCTTCTCTTTCTTTCGGATCCAAGAAGAATTGATGATGTTTAAGTCTGTTTAGCTCTTTACTTGTTGCTAGGATGTAGTGGTGATTTCTAAGCTCTTTGCATGCAGAACAAGGAAACTACTTGTAGTTTTAAAGAATAAATAAACTATGTTTTTGGTATTCTTGAATTTTTAACTTGTAATATGTGTTTTTATGTAAATTTCGGATACAAAATTGAAAAATGGATAAGTTCTCAGTAAATGTTCTGGTAAAATAGCTCAACTTAGTGTATAAATTCTAATTATTTTTTCATGACACACCAAAAACTTTTGATTTTTTAATGTATATATGTATATATATTATTTGGTGTATATGTACATATAGTTAAATAGATATTGCTAAACATGCAATTAAAAGATTATTTTTAACTACTCTTTGGTTGATACTTTTATCTTTGTTCAATATTTTAAATACTTCAATCCATTCTCTTTTTATCCAGGTTGAAAATTGTGAAAATTTCTTTTAAGTGCAAACAGTTTTTTATTCAGTTAAGAAAAGAATTGGTAAGTATTGTTCTTATTAATATAAATTGTTTATAAAGAAATAAATATTCGTTACAGAACTTTTAGTGTAAATAAAAGTGTTATTAATACTATTAATAACTGCCAACTAAGTTAATTTATAGTTTGTGACAAAGTATTTCTCCAGTGTTTCTGTGGTTCTGATCTGAGGTTATTCTAGATAGCTGTTCTGCTGTCTCTTGAACATAGAAACTAATTTCAGTTGTGATATTCATTGTCAGTCTCTGTATTCTATTCATAAGGTCAGTAACTGAGGATTTATATGTCCTTTTTCTTTGTATCTTTCTTTTTTTTAAACTAAATCTGTAGCACTTCCTTTTATATGTAAGTTCATTTCATTGTAGGGAATCTGAGTGTTTAGTTTTCTTTGTAGTTCATGAACGTGTAGTACATTTCCTGCCTTTGTTATAAATGGTAATGTCCTTTTTTTATATTATCAATAAATACAACATGTTGAGTTATCGTAGAAAGTACAGTATTGTAAAGAGTGTCATCTTATAAATAGTTTTTATCTATTTCATTGAATTAAATTAGCCTTATCCTTTGACTGACATTATTAGAAGTCTTGACAAATTAACGCATATTTTAGGGTGTTTATATGTGTGCAAAATGTATTTGAATCAAATGCATTTTATAGAGGATCTTGATCTAGTGAGTATAATTCATCATCATTTATATTCACAAAATATGGAAGTTTTTTGAAGAGAGTTTTTGAAATAAATCAGGCAGAAATTAAGTATAGTGCTTGATAGGTATATAATATACAATGTTATTATGTAGAACATTACTACCACCTCAGAAGCTGGTATTATTACTAACAGAGCTGATGCAGTAACAGTTATTAACTCTCCCAAAAGGTGAATATTATTCTCATTTGTAGCATCATGAATTAGTTTGTCCTGTTTTGAGCTTTTAAAATATGAAATCATACAGAATGTTTTTGTCTGCCTTCTTTCCCTTAGCATTGGGAGATTCATCTGTGTTGTTACACAGAGCAGTATTTTGCTCCATTGCTATTTGGAATTCTACTGAATGAATATACTATCAATTAGTTATTCATTCTTAATTATTTTAATGGACAGTTTTGCCATTTCTGAATGTGGCTATCATGATTAATGCTGTTAATGAACACTATTCTACATGTTTAAATAAATGTTTAGAGGAATAAAATATATTAAATCATTCCTGGAAACTGGAGAACAGACATTTTACTTTTGATAATTATATTGGTAGGAGGTGATACTGAAGCCAATTTTTCCATTTTGCTTCCTGTGGTACTCTTGTTATTTGTAATAATAATAATATAGTATCTAACATTTCTGGAGATCTTACTATGTGCCTGATAATGTGTATCAACTATTTTCATATCATTTAGTCTTCAAAACGATTCTCTGAGGTAGTGTTAGTACATACAAAGCCAACTCTTATGCATAATTAAGAATTCTCTGATGAATCATTTTCTAGCATCACTGTTTAATATTTATACATGGACATTTTACTGTATTTTATTACAGAAAAAAATCTTCATGACCTTTTGATAGGCAAAGATTGCCTTAATAGGACGTAGAAGGAAAATGAACATTAAAGGAGAAGATCGATAATTTGGACTGTGTTAAAATTAAGAACTATGGCAAATAGCATAGAATATGTGTATAATAAACATACACACCATGTCCTTGGTTGTATATCCAAGCCAATCCAGAAATACATTAGTGACTTGAACAGACACTCCAGAGTTGAGAACAGAACGGAGAATATCTCCTTATCCAGTACCATGAACCTCGTTAAACAGCAGAGAAATACAAATTATAACCAGAATGTGATAATTCCTCACAGCCATCAGAATAGTGTAATGAAAAGATTGGTGAACCCAGTGATTTGGGAGTATGTGGAACATTCATTGCTTGTAGGAAGAAGTGAATATTGAGCTAATCATCTTGGGAAACTGTTGGGTGGTACCTACTAGAGGTGAGCACATGACATCTATGATCCAACAACAAAAATTCACACCTACATGCATCAGACAAAATACAGGAATATACATAGGAGCAATATTTTTACATTACCAAGCTATAAACAGTAAATGTCTGTCAACAGTGGATAAATAAACTGTGGTCTTCTCATACAATAGAATACTGTGTAGAGTGAAAATGAGTCAATTACTGCTTCACAATTAAATGGAGGAATATAGAAACATAATAATGAACAAAAGAAGTCAAGATACACATGTATGCGTCCATGTATGTAAAATTGAAAACAAATATAACAATTTGTGGTCATAAAGCCAGAAGGGTAGTCACCTTTACAGAGGTAATCAGGTAGAAAGGGAGGATGAAGGATACTCACAGGTGCTGCTAATGACACATTTCTGAATCAGGTTGGGAGGGTCAAAGGTTACAGTCACTGAAAATCAGAGCTTTACATTTATGACGTGTCTGCCTTGCTATAGATTAAAAAAAAACAAAACGGTTTACTTAAATAGTAATTGGTGCCAAATGTTTAAAAAGTTAAAGGAATGCTTCTATTCTGTTGCTACTTATTTTTAAAATGAGTTTCAAAATAGTGTTCTGAAGTGCTGAATGTTTTTATTTACTTATTTACAATCTAGACAGATTTATAAATTTAAAAATATTGTTGAAAGGTATGTTGATGTATCTTAAAGTTTAATTTGTGGGCAAGGATTGTATTTTAAAATGATTATAGCTATTAAGTTTTGAAAATAGGTATATATCAAGTTTTAAATTTATTTGTGAAAGTTGCTCAGTCGTGTCCGACTCTTTGTGACCCCATGGACTATACAGTCCATGGAATTCTCCAGGCTAGAATACTGGAGTGGATAGCCTTTCCCTTCTCCAGGGGATCTTCCTAACCCAGGGATTGAACCTAGGTCTCTCGCATTGCAGGCGGATTCTTTACCAGCTGAGCCACAAGGGAAGCCCTAAATTTATTTCTAACTGTACTCTAAAGTAAAAGTTCCTATGATTTGTAACATTGCCAAATAAGGTCCACATTTTGCCACCTATTTATATTACTGGTTCTCAATTGGATAAGCAGAAAAGACACAAGAAGGATTAGTGTTCGTAGGACTAGAATATTTATCTGTAAAAAATAAATGGAGTATTAGATTCTAACATTTTCATGATATTCTCTGCCTTTTGTCATTTATTACAGCATGAATCTAGAGAAACATTATTGGGATTTAACATGGTGAACTACAGAGCATGTAAAAACTTGTGGAAAGCGTGTGTAGAACATCACACATTCTTCCGTTTGGACAGACCACTTCCACCTCAAAAGAATTTTTTTGCACATTATTTTACATTAGGTTCAAAATTCCGGTACTGGTAAGTATTGCTTATGCTTTGATTCTTTACTGTTGATTTTTCCTCCCCTTAAATAAAGGTCTAGTTTATTGAACTAGAGAATCTGTTACTCATACATGCCAACTGGGTCAAAATCTCTGTGAAATGTGGCCTCCTGTATTTATATCAGCAAAAAGTTCTGTAGGTTCTCAACATATAAACAGACTTAAGAAACTTGTTCCATTGACAATTCCAGGTCATTGTTTTCTGAAGAATCAACCATATTATTTACAACCTGCTCATGTTATAATTTCCATTGTATCTTTGCTAAATATTTACAAGAAAACCTTTTCATGAGGAAAATATTCAGATGTGGCCCAGAAAAGATTTATAAACCTCAGGCATTTATAATTGCCCTATTTGTAATCAGAAAAAAACAAAACACAGCCTGTAGTGTAGTACAGGATATACCATCAAAAATACATCTTCTTCCAAATAAGTAGTAAAAATAGCCCAAAAACTCATTATCAGCACTTAACTAGAATTAAGGAAATTGTAATCACAAAATAGGCACAGAACATTCTTAACTGGCTTGATGTTATGATTGATTCCCTGTCACTATCCTAAAATCAGTATTGGGAAAAGTAAGTATTAGTACTTGTAAATTTAAAGGTAGTTAGATTTAGATAGTGAGTATGACAACAGTTCGGAGAAGGCAATGGCACCCCACTCCAGTACTCTTGCCTGGAAAATCCCATGGACCAAGGAGCCTGGTGGGCTGCAGTCCATGGGGTCGCTAAGAGTCGGACACGACTGAGCGACTTCACTTTGACTTTCACTTTCATCCATTGGAGAAGGAAAGGGCAACCCACTCCAGTGTTCTTGCCTAGAGAATCCCAGGGACAGGGGAGCCTGGGGGGCTGCCGTCTATGGGGTCGCACAGAGTCGGACACGACTGAAGCGACTTAGCGGCAGCAGCAGCATGACAACAATTGTGACAGTCAAGGAAAAATCAAACAGTCTTATCTATTGGTGCTAAATCTTAGTAGGGACAGACGAGAGCCCCATGAGAGAGCAGTGCAGACCATAACGGTGTTCCCTCGATAAACTGCATCCCTAACCTAAAGACCACCAGGCTTGTTATACAAGAACTACACTTTTGCAACATTTTTTATTCCCTCTCTTCTTGAAAATATGATATACACAGTAAATATACACACACCACTTCATTTAGGCAATAAAAAAATTAATAGATCATAGTAACCAGTCTTTAACCAGATTTAAACCAGACTCAGATGAAAAAAGAAAAATCAAGTAATTTACCCTGACTGTACCATAGAAAACAAAATCTAATCATGATGACTATAGATACAAAAGATAGTTAAGGAAACCACTTTGGGAGAAAATCATCCCTGAAACAGGATGAAATTTCTACCTGGATATTAATTTGAAAAAAAAATAAGCTCAATGGACTTCCCTGGTGGCCCAGTAGTTAAGGCTCTGTGCTTCCCCTGCAGGAGGCACAGGTTCGATTCCTTGCCGAGGAACTAAGATGCTGCATGCCACATGGTACAGCCAAACAAAACAAAAAAGGAGGAGGCAGATTTTTCATCATGGAAATTAAAGTACTAAATAGTAAATTAAATAGTTCCTTTTGAAAAATGAGCTCAAGAACTATATAATTTAAGAAGAAAATACTGGTTCGCATGGGAGCAACACTTCCCGTTCAGGCTGTTCTTGCCTCTGGGGGAATGTGGACCTAGTCCTGGCAGATTTTACATTTTTAAAAGCTTTATTAAGATATAATTGATATACAATAAGCTACCATTTTTAAAGTTTAAAATTTTTTGTTTGGAATATATAATGTATATATATCCATGAACCCACACCACAATTAAGACAGTAAGTATATCCACCCTGGGATTTTCCTCATACTCTTCTGAAACGCCCTTTCTCCCACCTCTCTTTGTCTCTGTGTAGCCACTGTTGTGTTTTCTGCACCTAAATATCAGTTTGCATTTTCTAGGATTTTATATAAATTGAAGCACACATTTAAAATAGTCTGTGTTTGTTATATACTCTTTTTCTCAGCATAATTATTCTGAAATTGATCCATTTTGTTTCCTGGATTGATAGTTCATTTCTTTTTATTGTAGAGTAGTATTCCATGTGTAGGTATAACACAATTTGTTTATCCATTCACTTAATTGTGGATATCAGACAGACTGTTTCTCCATTTGGATTGCTTTCGGGCTTGGACTGTTAGGAATAAAGCTGCTGTGGACATTAGTATGGAAGGATGTGTATGGACATTTGCTTTAAGTTCCCTAGGAGTGGGATGACCAAATCATATAGTAGATGTGTGTTTAACTTTCTAAGAAACTTTTGGTCGTTTTCCAAAGAACTTGCATCATTTTATGCACCTGCCAGCAGTGTTTGTGAGAGTTCCAGTTCCGCCACATTCAAACCACTGCCTCCTGGTATCTTTTCATGTGGCTAGTTTTCTGAAAAGCATATAAGTTTGGTAAGTTCAGTTTACCAGTTTTTTCTTTCATAGATCTTTCTTTTGTCATATTTAAGAAATCTTTGCCTAACCCACAGTCCGAGAGATTTATTCCTCTGTTTTCTTCTGAGTTTTATAGTTTAAACTCTTATATTTAGGTCTGTGATCCATTTGAAAGTAGTTTTGTATATGATGTGAAGTATGGATTGAAGTTTATCTTTTTGTATATGGATATCCAGTTGTTCCAGCATTTTTTTGTTGAAAAGGTTATTCTTTCTCCACAGCATTGCCTTTGCACCTTTGCTGAAAATCAGTGTAGTCCATATTTGTGTGGACATATTTCTGGACTCTTTTTTAAATAGTGAGTCTTAGTCCAGCTTTCCTAGCAGATGAGATGTTGGGGACCATGGCAGGTCTGGGTGGCCTCAGAGCCTGCTGTGCACTGAGCCCTGCACCTGCACCTCTGTCTTCGGTGCCAGTGGCTGGAGGTGCGCCCAGGGCCCATAGGACAGGTGGGCACAGAGGTCGTCTGTGCTTGGGGGGCTGAGTGAGGCGAGGTTCTGGTGCCCCTCAGGGTATCACGGGGGTGGGGTAAGGGGCCTGCGCACTGCTGTGCTCTCCATCCTTTTCCAATTCTGAAGCATCAAGAACACCATGAGGTAGCAGTCATTCAATGGGGAGTTTGTCTACTATGAACTAGGGGCCTCCTGCTAGGGTCTCAGTTCTTGGCTGGTCCCAGAACATGAGGTTGCCTTATGTGTGCCAGCAGCAGGTACAGTTATGGGCAGGAAAGGAAGGAGAGTGACTCTTAGCCTGTGAAGATAGGCAAGAATGGTCAGCCATCAACGACCCATCTGTGGGTCCAGCTCAGTCCTGTGCAGCTGCTCAGTGGAGTAGTCCTGCGCATGTGGCTTTTGTCACTCCAGGACTTACTTCAGGACAGAAGTACTCTGCGGTCCTGAGTTTCCCACCCAAGATGGGGGTCCTGCTGCGGAGTCCAGGGCCCCATCCTCACCTCCTCAGGAGAGTGCACCAGCGTGGAGCCAGAGGGGCTTGCCCGACTCACACAGCACTGGACACGCACATCCAGCCTTCTCACAGTGGTGCCGCAGAGTCGGAGAAAGTCACAGCCTTGGGAATGTCCTCCAATGAAAAAGAATCTGCAGGCTTAGGAAAATAATTTTGTGTGGAATGATGCTATGTTGAAAAACAGTTCTGTGTGTCTTTCCCCCCTTGATGTGGGTCACCAGGGCTGAGGCAGCAGGTGTGTTTACAGAAGCGTAACCAGAGATCGCCTGGAATCCAGAAACTCCAGGTCACAGTATATGTAGTGAAGAGGACAAGAGGAGTTGGGGTGCCATTCGTGTTGGTGGCAGGCAGGTGCACCCAAGACAGTGGTGTTCCACCGCTGGTGGCCACAGCCCATTTGGGGTCCTAATCCTGAAATCCTCCAGCCAAGTGGTCAGGGAGCTGCAAAATCTTCTGGGCCAGCCGAGCCTACAATCCTAAGATGTTCTTCACTGTGTTTGGATCATCTCCCCCGGACCCATGGGGAGAAATCTAGATGAGACTTAAGAATTAGTGCTGAGAACTTGAGTCTTACAGTTAAAACCTTGAAACACAGTGTTTTCAGCACAGGGTGTTTAAATGAATGGAAGGATTTTAATGCCTTTTTCAAGGAGGGTGTCTCCATATTGGCAAAACTAGAGAATAAATGGGTGTTAAATAAACAGTCTTAAATCCAGTAGTATTTGTCTTCTACCTTTGTTCTTTTTAAAAGTTGTTTGCATTTCCATCTGAATTTTAGAATTAGCTGATCAGTTTCTACAAAAAACACTTCTGGAAATCTAATTGGAATTGTGCTGAAACTATAGATCAGTTTCAGGAGAATTGACATGGTATTGAGTTTTCTGAGTCATGGAACATGGTATCTTTTTATTTAAATCTTATTCCTCTGTTTGTAGTTTTCAGTATACAGGTTTTTCACATCTTTGTCAAATGTATCCTTAATTATTTCATGTTGTTGATGCTGTTAGAAGTTGTCTTACTATGTTTTAATTTCAGATTGTTCATCACAGTTAGAAATGCAATTTTTTTTATGTTGCTCTTACATTTTCTTAAACTTTCCTTTACCTTGTGTCTTCTAGGAGCTTTTAAAAACTCTTTTCCAGCAGATTTTCTTCCTGGAGAATGAAGACAGTTTTAATTCTTCCTTTCTAGTTTGATCTTTTTTCAAATTATTTGTTTTATTTTTGGCTGTGCTGGGTCTTTATTGCTGCATGCAGGCTTTCTCTGGTTGTGCTCGGGCTTCTCTTGTTGCAGAGTTCAGGCTCTAGGGCATGTAAGCTTCAGTAGTTGTGGCACATGGGCTCAGTAGTTGTGACTTGTGGGTTCTAGAATGTGGGCTCAGTAGTTTGGCACACCGTCTTGATCTTTCTGGACCAGTGATTGAATAGGTGTCCCCTGCATTGGCAGGTGGATTCTTAACCATTGGACTGCCAGGGTAGCGGTGATCTTTTTTATTTCTTTTTCTTTACTGATAGCTCCAGTATAGTGTTGAGTAGAAGTGGTGAAAGCAGATATCGTGTCTTGTTCCTTATCTTAGTAGGGGACACTCAGTCTTTCATTCTTAAGTGTGCTGTTGGTTTTGGGCTTTCACAGATGCTGTATATCAGGCACGTTAAGGAAGTTCCTCTATTTCTCATTTGTGGTAAGTTTTTATTAGGATTGGATGTTAATTTTTGTCAAAAGCTTTTTCTGCACCTATTACAATGATCATATGGGTTTTCTTTTTATTTATGTGCTGAATTATATTGATTGAATTTTCAAGTGATAAAGTAACCCTACATTTCCGAAAGAAACCCCACTTAGTTATGATCTGTTATACTTTTTATATATTATTTTATTCAGTTTGCTTGCATTTAGTTTAGAATGTTTGCTGCATCTATGTCCATGAAGGATATTTCTCTTCAGTTTTCTTGTAATATTGTTGTCAGATTTGGTGTCAGGGTAATTTTGGCGTCATTGAATGAGTTGGGAAGTATTGCTTCATTGCTTTTCAGTCTTCTAAAAGAGTCTCTGTAGTAATATTATTTCCCTTTAAATATTTGATAGAATTTTCCTGTTCTGTTCTTCTAATGCAGAAGTGTGATATACAGGAGGCTTTTGAACAGCACATTTTTTTCTTTAACACAAATGAAGCAGTTCAGGTTTTCTCTTTCTTCCTAGGTGAGCTTTGACAGTTCATGTTTTTTCAAGGAATTTGTTTTGTCTAAGTTCTTTAATATTTTGGCATAAAAGTTGCAATATTTCTCTATTATATTTTCAATATCTCTAGAATCTACTACTGTCATTTCTCTCATTCTTGTTATTGATAATTTGTCATTATCCCTTATTAGTCTTGTTAGAAGTTTATCACTTTAGATTAAATATTTTTAAACATTGTAAATGCTAAATAAAACCTTGCTTCAAGTTTATATGTAGCTTATGGGCCACCCTTTGTCTACAAAGTCTTAAAGGAAAAAAATAAGCAGAAAATATTACACTTAACCAGGTTCCCATTCAGAACAAGGGCCAGTAGATAGGCATTATCACATATATAAAACCTCAGGGAATAGAACATCTCTGACCTCATTTTGAAAAAAAAAAAAAAAAATTTTTTTTTAATGGTAAGTTTAAGCCATCCAAGAGAAATCAAAATGACTCAAGAATAATCTTGATGAGCTAATTAAGAATAAAGATTAAAATCTTTAAATATGGAACCAATCCTTACCAACTATGATAATTAAAACCTATAGCATAGTATTAAAATATTATGAACTTCCTTGGTGGTACAGCGGATAAGAATCCACCTGCCAATGCAGAGGACACAGGTTCTATTTCTGGTCCAGGAATATTCCACATGCTGCAAACAAACAAAGTCCAAGCACCACAGCTACTGAACCCTTGCTCCAGAGCCCACGAGCCGCAGCTACTGAGGCCCCATGGTGTAAGTGCATGTGCCTAGAGCCTGTGCTTTGCAATGAGAGACACCCCCACACTGAGCAGCCTGTGCTCCACAGTGAAGATAGCCCCTGCTCACTGCAGCTAGAGAAAGCCCGTGTGCGGCAACGAAGACCTGGCCAGTGCAAACCCCCCATAAAATATATGTTGTAAACTTTGACAAAGTACAAGCAAGAGAAAGCAGGGACTAGTGAACTATGAGAATGCATATTAACAATTAAATGTTAATATGCTAAGTTTTTGAGCTTTTCCCTGGCCTTTTTATTCTCCTTTTCCTTTTTTTTTTTTTTTTTTAATATAATGAATGGTAGCATTTTTCTTTCCTTTAATTCAAAGGAAATCCATTTAATATTTTTATTGTGACGTATATAGCATAGTGACATTGTAATAGAATTATGTCCATATTTATAGCCTTTCCTATGTATGTACAGAGTTTCAGAATGATTTTTGCCTACTTATAATGGGGTTTATTTCTTAGGGGTATGGCTGTGGCTAAATCTGTTTACTTTTTTGTTGTGCTTGTAGATATTGTTTGCATCACGTAAAATAAACCTGTATTCTTTCACCAACTGGTATTTTCTCATTGTTCTAAAGACAAGTATCTTACTGTCAGAAGTTATTGTTCTTAGATTATGGTATAGTTTTTCACTGTGTTCTAATTATACTAAACCCTTATAGAATAATATTATGGATAATATGATATATAAACAATTTCTCCCTCATATTTTAATTTAATCTTTATATATTTTTATTATGAAATTCAATTTGTTAATTAAGCCTTTTGAGTAGTGGTGTCCCATTTGAATCCTCTTCACCAGAAAAGTACCATATCAGTCAGGAATACAGAAAGCCTTTTTGATTTTTCAAATAAAAACAATTATGGCAGCTGGTTACACAGATGTTAGAAAGACTGAAAAATCCAAAAGGGAAGGGGGCTTTTGGAGAAGCAAAGAAGAAGAATGGGTAATGCCTAAGGATTTGAAGCTTGTGTCACTCATAGGCTATAGAGCCCACAAATCTAGACCTGCTGCTACACTGTTGAGCACTGTAGGTTGGTTCTGGACCTGCCAGGGAGGTGCCGCTTTGACTGGGGATGGCACCATCCACAGGGTTCTGTTTCTTTGTGTGTTCTATCCCACCAACTCCAGCATTTGACAGTCCTCAGCTTCTGACTTGCTCCACTTTCTGGTCTCCAACCAGAAAAAAACAGAACCTAACAGAAAGCCAGCTTGCAGAGGAACCTCCAGCCTCCCGCAGAGCTGAGCTGAGCAGAGAATGACTGGATTGAGGCCTCTGGCAGCTCAGTTAACATGGAGTTAAATGAGTGTATAAGTAAACCATGTATGTCTATAGTTATAAAAGTTAGGTTTTATTTTTCTAGTCCTTAAGAACTTTAAAAGACATATCCAAAATGTCTTTAATCACCTAAATGATTAATAGTATTGTAAATGATATAGGAATGGCAGCAGGACAAATGTTTGTCTGGACACAGTCCTATGCCTAATGGATACACATTAGATAAATGTTTTTTTCCCTCCCTCATAACAAGCAGTGGTTAGGAATACTAGGGGGGCTTCCCCGGTGGCTCAGTGGTAAAGAATTCGCCTGCAATGCAGGAGTCACAGGAGATGCAGGTTTGATCTGTGGGTTAGAAGATCCCCTGGACCAGGCATGGGCAACCCACTCCTGAATTCTTGCCTGGAGAATGCCATGGACAGAGGAACCTAGCGGGCTACAGTTCATAGGGTTGCAAAAAGTCAGACACGACTGAAGTGACTTAGGACGTAGCACGTACACAGGAATACTAGAACTATTGTCATACTTAAAATGTTGAAATATGAAGACTGAGGGATGGAATTTGGAATATCGGAGGATGTAGTGCTTACTCTACCAACTTCCTCATACACATACCCTTATTATCTCTGTTCCAAAATATTCAGGGCATTATAGTCCTTGTTCTAGTGTGGAAATACAAAGCAATAGTGAACCTAAATCTGTTACCTTGTTCACAGTTCAAAGTATAGTTTATCCTTAGAGGAAATATATTTTATCAAGAAACATCAATGTATCTAAATTTTAAAATCATGATAATTTTTCTGACTTTTCCATTAAAACTTCAACAAACATGCCATTCTGTTCACATTTATCTATACTTGTCTGTAGAAGATGATCTTAAAATTGCTTGCTTAGCTTTGGAAATCTGTATTTGGCTGCTTTTGTATATATTAAATTTCTATATGTAAATGGTTTTTTATTTGGTATTCTAGACATTTATGTTCATTCACTTAGGTATGTTATGTGTCAGGTAACGGGTTCTCTGAGAACTGAGTTTTTAATAAATTTTCTGTGAACTATTGGAGTACCACAGAGGAATCTCACTTCTCATACATAAATGGTGTGCTTTGAGACAGATCAGCTCCAAGACAGTACCCAACTCCCAACCACATTCTGTGCTTTGTTCCTTCTCTTATAAAAATTTCTGGAGTTGCCTGTATCTGGACATGAAGAGATTTGAGGATATATCTATGATCATTATCAGTAGATTAGGAAGAAAAGCTTCCCAGGGAAAGAGCAGTTAGTTCTTGAAGATGTCCGCATGTATCAGGCCCTTGATTGTGCTCTGTTGTGCTGTGCTAAGTCACTTCAGTCGTAGTAGTAGTAAAGACACTAGCCAAACCACAGACGTGGGGAGTGAGGGCAGGGCTTATATGAGCTGGGACAGAGCAGCCTATTTCTGAGTCTAGAGGGAGTGCCTTTCCAGGGCATAGCAGAGAGGGTTTCCTCTCACACAAAATTACTTCTTTCACACTAACTTCCAAATGAAAGAGTATCTGAAAACAGTGTCTTTGGAACAAGTCCTTGTTCATTAATGGAAGAACTGTAATTAAGTTTCATCCATCCAGATTGAAGTGGAGTATAGTCCATTCTTTTTACCCTCTGCTCTGTTTTCTCCACTAGAGATATTGTCTCATGTAATTGTAATCTCATCATGTTGTGTGTTGTCATTTTATCTTGTGGTTCTCTTTAAGGTTTTCTTATTGTACATATTTATGTATTTCAGTGGGCGAACTGAAGTTCAGTCAGTTCAGTATGGCAAAGAAAAGGCAAATAAAGACAGAGTGTTTGCAAGGTAAGTGACATCTAATTCAGTGTCTTGAGTTGTTTTCAAAGCAAGATTAAAATTACTGAAAACTCTTTTCCCACATATGATCACAGTTACCACATGATCCTGTCTTCAGTTAAACAATAAATTATGTTGAGGAAAAAAATGCTACATTTTGTTGGAAGTTTTTTTTTTTTCCTTTTGTTAACACTTTTGAAAAACATAATAACTCATGTATTATCCAGCCCATTTCCATCTTTATTTAAATCATATTGTTAAGAAGTTGCTTTTTATTTGGGTACTGTTTTGTTATCTTCATTTTTTAAGATCTATAAATAACCAATTTGGTTTTTAAAAGTGAGATGACATGATCAGATTTGTGGTTTAGAGAATAGTTTTATGAGTAAGGACAGAAAATGATTTGGAAGTAAAGACTGGATACCCAGAGACCAATTAGGTAGTAATCCAAATGAAAATAGCCAGGGCCTGAACTAAAACACTGGCAATGAAATGATTAATTGGGAACAAATTTGAGGAATTTACTTTGTGGGTAGAGCTAGCACAAATCCTTGACCAGTTGGTAGAGGTATGTGAGAGACAGGAGTATCTGGAAAAGACTACCAGATTGGAGTGATGCAAATTGGACAGGAGTTACAGGAGAAAACGGATAGTGATAGAAAAGTTAAACTGCACAGATCTAGTTTGAGATGTCTGAGCAGTAATCTAACAGTATTATCCAGTAGATGATTACGTAATTAGAGCTGATGAGGGAGAATGACCAGATTGGTGGCAGCAAATATTAAATTGAAGACCTACCGTGCTGAACATTATTTCAGGCCCTGGAAATACAGTGAAGAAGAAGATAGACATCTTGAGTCTAATGAAGTTTAAACTCTAATTGGTGCAACAGAGACCTACAGTAGGTGAAGGACTGTGGCAGGGAAGGCCGTGAAGCTGGAGCCCATAATGGGCCAGAGTGTGCAAGGCCATAGTCAAGGAAATGGTCAAAGTGGCAGGCGGCAGCTGGAGTCTCTGTGGCCCTGTGCTGGGAATGGTAAGGACTTAGGAGTCTAAGTAGGAGCCACGGGGACTGAGAGCATGGGAGGGATGTAAACTGACTTACATTTTTAAAAAATATGGTAGCATTCTCATGCTTTGGAGTGATAAACTGAAATATTTCCAAATATCATATATGGTTTCTAGGATTTGCTTCAGAATAATTGGTGGGAAAGGCAAAACAAGATTCTCATGATGATGACTGCTAAACCTGGGTCCTGAGTACATGGAGTTTATCAAACTTTTCTTTCTACTTTGTTTATGTTTGAAATATTCAAAATAAAAATATAGGGGAGGGTGGAAGATTATCCTGGCTGCTGGGGTAGGATCACTGTATGGGGTGTGAATGGAAAGAGGGTGATCAAGTAATCACATAATGGCTAATACTTATTTTGTACTTATCTGTACCAGTCAGTTTTTATATGTTAACTCACAGTTTTCAAACTCAGTGAATTACTGTAATAAATCTAATACAAATGAGAAAACTGAGTAAGTTTGAATAACATACCTGAGATTGTTATGTAGATAGTGAGGGATGCAGACAAGATTCTAACCAGGTATCCTAGGTTCTAACCATACTTTTAACCTCTTTGCAGTAGTTTTTGCTGTTCTGCATCAGACATGTGAATGTTTGATTCCTTCCCTGCCACAGATGTGAACAATGATCCTATTTATTGTCTGTCTCCTCCAGTAGGATGTCAACTCTAGGAGGGTGGCAGTTCCTCGGTCTTATTCACCATAGTAGCCACAGCTCTTTAAAGAGTTCCTGTGCTGAGAGTCTGCTGCCAGTGGAGGCCTGAGAGTTTTAATAAATGAGAATTAGGCAATTTTGTTTTTGACTTTAATTTTCTTCTTAGTCTTTATCCAAAAGACCTCCCTGCTTTGTGTTTCTAGAGTAAAAAGTTTTTGTTTCTTTTTTCTTTCCTCTAAAAGTACAAATTGCTTTATTTTTTTCTACTCATATAAATGATAGTTCAATTTTTTTCAAAGTTCCAACAATGTCAAATAATGTAAAGAAAAAATATGACCCCAAAACAGTGTTTACTGTTCATAATTTTACCATATATATGCTCACCGAGATGTTTCTATGTATGTCTATATTTGTTTCAAAAATTTTTTCATGCTTTTTCTTGCTTGTTTTTCTGTCAGCGTATCATAGGAATTTTCTTCAATGTTGAAAAATCTGCAGTCATTTATGTCAGTAAATCTTAAACAGCTAAGTCCTTTTAGCCTAATCTGTAGCTTTAACTCTAAGATTCTTCCCTTTGTTCTGCCACTTATCTGCCTGCAGAGTCAGGAGTCATTACTTAATCTGAGGCTGTGCCAGCAGTATTCCTGGAATGCTTGTAAAAATAAATAATAAATAATATTACAAGTGCCTTTGAGTAAGGACATTTGAAACAAAATAAAATCATTAAAACGTGATTTTTGTGTGTTTGAATAATAAAATTTAATTTTTTTTTCTTCTTTCCTGATTTACCTTCATCCTGATTTGTGTATGAATAATCTACCCAACTGGAAAATTGTTGGTGAAAAATGCCTTGATACAGGAAAGATTTAGCTGGTCAGGGCTATAGCATTTTGCTGTGATAAGTTTAACTTGAATTGGAATGATATAATTCATTTTGGCATTTGTTCAAAGAAGTTGTGAAATTTTTTTTTTTTGCTTTTATTTTTAGATTTATTGATGGAAATATTATCTATTTCTCTATTAAATATAAATCTTAGTGTCATGTTAGTGTTTTGGTTATTCAGAAAAAGAGAAAAAAAGAAAGTAAGAACACTTAAGTTATCTACCCTAATAGATATGGCTACTGAAATTATTCAAATTCCTCCTTTCTACAGTCATAGATACCCTTGTTTCCAGTTAGAAAATTCTAAGGACCTGTATAAAGGTAAAATGAACAGCAGAATGTTAATTTGAAATAATTTTCCTTGAAATTGCTCTTGAGAAAGAAATAATTTACTTCCTATCAATTCTGCTTTAACTTAGAATGGGTACATGTTTATTCTAGTTCTTAGTACTATAACTTTTTTGCAACACTCCTTTCAGACTTGTTAAAATCAAAATGAATACTTTCCTGATTCTTCTTTGTTAAAACTGCACCATAACAAAATACTTATTTTTTTTATTCTTTTCCTAACAAGAAGCTTAACTACTTTGCTGCTTGATCTTTATAAAAACACTGAACATGATTTCATAACTGGTTCTATTGTAATATGATATTCTAATATGAATACCAAATCATAGATGTATTATATGTTAATATCACATGCAAGTGACTTCCTTTATTTGTATGTGTTAATGCTTTAATATTTTGAGCATATCACATTTTGAGAAATATGCAGATAGTTACATCTGCATCTTAGTTCTTTTTTTTCCCAGAGTGGTTCCCAATATGTTTTATTTTTTCAATTTTATTTAAATTTTTAAAAAATTTTATTTTATATTGGAGTATAGTTGATTACGGAGAAGGCAATGGCACCCCACTCCAGTACTCTTGCCTGGAAAATCCCATGGATGGAGGAGCCTGGTGGGCTGCAGTCCATGGGGTCGCTAAGAGTCGGGCATGACTGAGCGACTTCACTTTCACTTTTCACTTTCCTGCCTTGGAGAAGGAAATGGCAACCCACTCCAGTGTTCTTGCCTGGAGAATCCCAGGGACGGGGGAGCCTGGAGGGCTGCTGTCTATGGGGTTACAGAGAGTCAGACACGACTGAAGCGACTTAGCAGCAGCAGCAGCATAGCTGATTAACAATGTTGTGTTAGTTTCAGGTGGACAGCAAAGTGATTCAGTTACACATATACAAGTATTAATTCTTTTTCCATTTCAGTTATTACAGAATGTTGAACAGAACTCCTTGTGCCATACAGTAAGCCTTTCAGTTCAGTTCAGTTCAGTTCAGTCCAGTTCAGTTGCTCAGTCGTGTCTGACTCTTTGCGACCCCATGAATCGCAGCACACCAGGCCTCCCTGTCCATCACCAACTCCCGGAGTTCACTCAAACTCATGTCCATCGAGTTGGTGATGCCATCCAGCCATCTCATCCTCTGTCGTCCCCTTCTCCTCCTGCCTCCAACCCCTCCCAGCATCAGAGTCTTTTCCAATGAGTTAACTCTTCACACGAGGTGGCCAAAGTATTGGAGTTTCAGCTTTAGCATCAGTCCTTCCAATGAACACCCAGGACTGATCTCCTTCAGAATGGACTGGTTGGATCTCCTTGCAGTCCAAGGGACTCTCAAGAGTCTTCTCCAACACCACAGTTCAAAAGCATCAATTCTTCGGCACACATCCTTCACAGTCCAACTCTCACTTGCATACATGACCACTGGAAAAACCATAGTCCTGACTAGACGGACCTTTGTTGGCAAAGTAATATCTCTGCTTTTGAATATGCTATCTAGGTTGGTTATAACTTTCCTTCCAAGGAGTAAGTGTCTTTCAGTTTCATGGCTGCATTCACCATCTGCAGTGATTTTGGAGCCCCCAAAAATAAAGTCTGACACTGTTTCCACTGTTTCCCCATCTATTTCCCATAAAGTGATGGGACCAGATGCCATGATCTTAGTTTTCTGAATGTTGAGCTTTAAGCCAACTTTTTCCCTTTCCTCTTTCACATTCATCAAGAGGCTTTTTAGTTCCTCTTCACTTTTTGCCATAAGGGTGGTGTCATCTGCTTATCTGAGGTTTGTTGGTTATCTATTTTAAATATAGCAGTGTGTACATGTCGGTCCCAAACTCCCAATCTATCCCTGCCCCTCAGCTTTCCCCATTGATAACCATGTTTGTTCTCTTAAGTCTGTGAGTCTGTTTCTGTTTTGTAAATGAGCTCATTTGTATCATTTTTTAAAGATTCCACGTGATAAGGGGTATTGTATGATACTTGCCTTTCTCTGTCTGACTTACTTCACTTAGTAATAAGATCACTGGTCAGATAGTTCTTTATTTTATATATACATAATTAAAGTGTGAAATTATTAAGCGTGAAATTATTTTAATTGGTTATCTTATAAAACAAATACGTATTATTCAGTGACTAATAGAGCTAAAATTCCAATACGATGGGCCCCAAAGAAGTATCATGTTTCTTTTGTTGTGCTGGAATTATATGAATCCTCTTTGAAATACTAAGTCATCACTAGGATGGGGTTTTTATTATTAGTACTGTTTTAATGATCTTACTAGCTCTGAAAGACTAAGCTTTTCTGGGATTGTGGTAATCTGATGCACATCTATCACAATACCCTGGAGGTCTTTAGCAATTATTTAATTATTCTGTTAGCGTATTAGAGAATTCTAGAGTCCTTGCCTACTCCTTGGGATTTCAGTTGGCAGTATAAATAGATAGAAAAGGTTTCTCCTTACACTTTTTTATGTAAGATTGCTTTTTCAGCAATAATAAATATTAATTTATTTTATTTTTCTGATACATCAGTTCTTTGAATTGCTTCCAGACTTTTTCAGTTGTCATATAATATCTAAGGAAAAAACAAAAAAATGTTCCCATGCAACAGAAAAATAAGGTGCCATGGTCAGAAAATAAATTTACCACATTGCAAACACTGATGAAGTGTGGTATTTTTTTCTCTGAAATTTCCACACTGAACAGGAAACATAGACAGCAAGCTTGAGTGGGTGGGTCTCTGAGGTTGAAACTGTTAATAAAATAAAATACCTTGAAATTTAGTTTTAAATGCAAAGCATTTCCATCCATGTTTAGTTTATTAACAACAGTAAAGTGTTCTGATGCTTTACATTAGGTGAGTATAACTAGATTTTTTTTTCCTCCTTCAAATAACTCTTTCCCTTTTTAGAAAATGAAAATAGGTGATCTCTGATTGTGGTTAGTGGACTCACTTAAGCAGTTTACATTTAATAATCTAATATGTGAGTAATCTATTTATTACCTTAAGAATTAGCATTAATAGAAAAGCTATAAATACTATATGTTATAATAATCTTTATTTCAGTTTAAAAAAATCTAATACATGAGATTATTTACTTTTTTGTGAATGATGAGGCAGGCTAAATAGTATACCGAGTTATTTTCAAATCAGAAAAACCTGTAATTTAAACTCATGATAATGGGAAGTGTTTATGTTTAGATTACTTCAAATTCACTTATGAAAAGTGAAATCTGAGTCAATGATTTTTTTTTTTTTTGGATTGATGACATTACTTCTCTTTTAGAAAACTTTCAGTGTTCTTAAGGAGATGTCAGTCAACTATATTTCAATAAAAAGAGAAAAAAGCAATGTCATTGGCCAATGTAAAAATATTTTGGCTATGAGTACATGAAATGATAGAGCATTTGTGTGGTTTGAATTCAGAAGTAAAGTTGTTTGTGATTTAATAATATTAATAAAACATGGCACTGAAAATTTACATACTCATAGGTCATTTCAGAAGGTAGGGAAGGACCTTGGGAGCATATATTTTACAAGTAAATTTAGGTATTTAGATGTAGAAGCCTAAATGGTTTGTCTAAGGGAAGGTCAAAGCTAGGATTAATAGTCCCCACTCATTATTTTAATGTTTTCTACTATGTATATAAAATTTCTTGGGTACTCTTGGTCAGTATTACCATGCTTTTTAAATCTGTTCTGGGTGCATCAGTGAATTTATTACTGAAATATAAAACTATCTGAGTTTAGAAGATGATATAGTATGTATTTTTATGTAATTTACTTAATTCATTACATTAATCTTCATATGACTCTGCATGTCAAAAAGCTAGGCATTTAAATAGATGTCATGTATGTTTCATAAACTTTGGCCACTTTTTGAATATGTATAACAAATGACTTCAATTGTTAATTTACCTAAAATTCTAAGGTTGTTTGTTCTCTGCAAAGATCACTTAGTCTCTGTATCACTATAGTAACTGACCATATAAAGAAACATACGCTGTGCCCCACCGTGAGACAAAATAGTTAACTTTCTAAATGTTTCCTAAAGAAGAAAAAAAAATCCACTAGCCTACTGTATTTAAAAGGGGAAAATTTAAATAAAATATACACAGCGTTTTTGTCCTGTCCTTACTGAGTCAGAGGATCAGGGTTTCAGTTTAAGGACACCCAGGAAATGATATGGTAGGAATTAAAACATCCCAAGATAAGAGTCACAGAAACTGGGGAAAACAGACAGACAATGGCTATAATACTGATAGTATCTGGGAAAACTTGCTAACCAGCTGTTCCATTGTTTTTTTCTTTACTGTCCTTGCTTTGTTTCTTTTTTCTCCTCTTCCTTCTTCTCTTTCCTTCTTTTTCTTAGCCTTCTCTCTTCATATAAACAGATTTACTATCTTAAGAAATTGTTTGGTAAATAGCCTCCAAATGCATTGATTTCTTACAAGTAAAAGCATTATGTTTACTCATCTAAACTATAGTCTATTAAGATGATTTCTAAAGTTTGGTACATAGTTTGGGGTTTAAAAATAAACATTTTTACATATTATTTAAATTGTTACTCCAGATCCCCAAGTAAGCCCTTGGCACGGAAATTAATGGATTGGGAAGTAGTCAGCAGAAATTCACTATCTGATGACAGGTTAGAAACACAGAGCCTTCCTTCACGATCTCCACCAGGAACACCTAACCAGTAAGTACATCAGGCGTACGTTTTGCTAGGTTCTAAATTTTTGGCTGTATGTTTCTAGGGGCTGAACATCATCATAATATGTAAAATTTAAATTGTTCATTCAGGCATGATTGTCATTGCTCCAGGGCATTATTTTCTCTTATCTTGAAATTCCCTATGTAAGCAGAGCAGGAAATAAAAATGCTCTCTTAACTACAAAGCTGACTTTCATAGTCAGGTTACTGACCAATAAATCAAGATCTCTTAGTAGACTTAAAATCTAGGGGTATGGTTGTTGATGACATAATCCTTTTCCTTGTGTGTCTCCAACACAGTTTCTAGGGGACCACATATTACTTGAATATGCTAGGTGCTGTGATTTTCTTACTTAAGCTCCTACCCTGCTCCTGGGTTGCGACTGTCTGTGTTCTAGGAAACAGTGGTCTCCAGCCTCAGTTCCCACAGGCGCAGCCATAGCTCTGCTGAGGAGCACAGATATTCAGTAGTTACTGTGAATATGTTTCATCCTAGCATTTCTCACAAAAGCTGGATGCTTGGGTGTAGGGTGTAATAATAATACATGTGTTCTGGCCAAAGATGTTATCTTAATTTTATAGAGTTAACAGATGTGTTGTATTGTATGTATGTGATTAAGATAATGATAACAAAATGAGTGTCAGTTGACTGTTGAGTGTCAGTTGAATGTTGACTGTTCTTGTTAACCCCCAAAATATTTGAAGTTTGGCGTGGAATATAATATTTAAAGAAGTTCCTTTGGACATACTTTATGCACATTAATGTTCAATAAATGTGCTGCTGCTGCTGCTGCTAAGTCGCTTCAGTCATGTCCGACTCTGTGCGACCCCATAGATGGCAGTCCACCAGGCTCCCCTGTCCCTGGGATTCTCCAGGCAAGAACACTGGAGTGGGGTGCCATTGCCTTCTCCCAATAAATGTGCACTAAATCCTAAAAGCTGTTTTGCTGATGAGTGTCAGTTTAAGAGTAAATTTCTACTGTATTGGATGTAAAGTATGGTCATAAACAGTTTGGTTCATAGCATGTTGTCTTCCTTACTACTAGAAACAAAATAGACTCAAAAGTTTCTCAGTATCTTGCTAAGTTATCTTTTTTATAATAGACTGCATATAAATTCAAAGGCTAATCAGCTTGCTTGAAGAAGATCCTGAACCTGGTCTCTTTTCCAGCCAGCCTTTCTTGTTTCCAGTATCCCTCTAAACAATTACAGAAAATTGTAGAAAACACAAGAAATTTAAACCAGACAATTGAATTAATTAATTGTCACTAACTCTGGTCAAACTTTCTGGTAATAAAACAATTTTAGGTATGATCTGAAAAAAAATTTTTTTCCCCTAAATTTTAAAGTGACTGCGTCTCTTATGAGGATGGAAATGTTGTGTTCAGTATCTCTATTCTTAGAAATTATAGAAAGCCCCATTTACAAATGAAAGAATTTATTAAAGGACTAAAAAAGAGTTCAGACCAAATATGAAAAGATATTTCTGAATTATTTATTCCTTTTATTTTGTAAATGCTGCTTAAGATGCAAATCTGTAGTGACTAAAACCCAGAAACATTAAGGTTGGTAGAGATAACAGATGATTGAAACAGATAAAATCCCCATGGCAGATTGCTAACTATAGCTCAGATCTTTGACTTCCTATTCTGTGTTCTTTCTGTTTACCCCATACTGTCTTTGTCAGAGACTCAGCTTAGTAAAATGTGGTTAGTCTTAAAACACATACCCACTTTCTAATGCAATCATATAATTAAGAAACTTGAAAATACTGAGGTAAAGCACATTTTCACTCAGTTTCTCTTCCTCTTCTCATAGTCGAAATTCTGCGTTCACCCAAGAGGGAACCCGGCTGCGGCCATCTTCGGTGGGTCATCTGGTGGGCCACATGGTCCACACTTCCCCGAGCGAGGCCTTCGGGAATCATCACTCTCCATCTTCCACACAAGCTAATAGCATTGTTTTGGAATCATCACCGTAAGGCTTTTTTTCATTTAGCTTCCTTCTTATAAATAATAATGCCCCAAATTATTTCATTTGAAATAATCTGGGAAATTATGGTATTTGATACAAGATTTTATTTGTACAATGTTTTAAAAATTCATATATTTGTAAATGTGCTTATATGTTCCTGAAGGTCTTGGTGGCCCCTCACTTCACAGAATCACTGTTATTATTTTTGACTCTGTATATTCTTGAACTTTAGTTCATACCATTACATATTTCTGTAGTTTAACGTATCATTGTGGTCCGGCAGTAAGGTGATGAAAGGTAGAATTTTCTTAATATTTTTCAGGAAGGGAGCCGTAAGAATAAATAGGCAGTATTGAGGGAAATTAAGTAGCAAGGGAAAATATCACACTGACAATAAGTTGTAGAAAGCATGCATGTACCATTTCTAAAATTCATTTCTATCTCATTACAAACTGCATAAATTAAACTTCATAACTCAGTATGTCAGTTTAATGCCAACATGCTTACGTCGTATTAATAGGCAGTTTCCTGATTTATTGGTTCATATAATGCAGTTAATTCATATGGAAGTAAAAATACAGTGTACAAATTAGGGAAAAGGTACTTTATAAGATAATAGATAAGATGATCCATTAATTGTTGAGAAGGAAAAAGAAGTTTAAAATATAGTGAAAGTGATCAGGGTTGAAGAAAGGGTGGGTCTAAATGATGGAAAGATGGAGAACAGGTGGAGTGTTGTGCTCCAGGAAAGGCTGCCTGGTGCAGAGGAGCCACTGCTGTCCTCAGTGCGTGGCCAGCAGGGAAGCGGCCAAGCTGTCAAGACCACTGGGTGGTTAGTCTGGCTAATGTACATCTGCATGAAAGATCTTGACTGTGTGTGTACTTTATAAAGGATGGAGGAATAGAAAGATACACACTGCACACCATGGAGTGTGCCCTGTGTGCACTGTGGATGGACGAGAGTTAAGATTGGTGGAAATTTATAATGTTTTATCACTTTAAAAATTATAACTGTAACCTTTTTGTTTGATTGTAAATAATAAGCATGTAAATTCTATTTCTGAAACTTTAAGAAGTGTACAATAATTAAGGATGTGATTGAAATGCCAGCTGACTAAATTTTAGAATGACATGCTTTCAGCACATGAAAGCTGACCACATAGAGGAATGACAAAGCCCATCTCATTATAGACAGATCAGTGTCACTCCCGGGACCTGACCACATGGCCTCATTCTGGTTTTTGAAGGGCTGTTTTCGTGGAGACACATACACATCTGCATATACATACAGTTGAATATTTCCTTTTGTGAATTGTATAGATTCACAAATCCCCCAAATCACTTACCCTCTTCAGAATACCTTTGTTGTCTTTTCCTGACCTGAAATGGAAAAGCAGGTTTGGCATAGACTGGAACCATGCAGAGTGTTTGCTTCCCCTGCCCAGTCCACAAGAATTTCAGATGTTTTGGGCTTTCTCTCTGGACATGTATTTTATGAAGCTTATGTGTTTGTATTCAGTTTTGAATCTATAACACTGCATCTGAAATTCGGCCAATTTAATGAGAGAGTTCTGAAAAGACAAGCATAATGGTAAACTAATAATAGTAACTAACATTAGTAGCTTACAGTCAGCTTTTTTCATAAATTATCTCACTATTCTACTCAAGAGAACTCAATAAAATAGAAAAGGTATATAACCCCACTTTATAGAAGAGAAAAAGCCACACTTACAGCATTTGTTCCAAATTACAGAACTAAAACTCTGATTTTCTTACCTGAGCCAGTCTGTAGAACTTTGTATCCTGGACAAGGCTTTGTTGATATTTTTTTTTTCCATTTAGAGCAAATATTTTTCAACTTGGACTCCATAGATTTTAGTTTTACCTTGGTCAAATGTGAAAAGAGTTCCAGCAATATGTTGGATTAAGCACAGAGTGTCTCAGTGTAGTGCATGGAAATAGATGTTGAGCTAGCTCACCAGTTGCCTGGTTTTTATATGAGTCCATGGGAGTTAAGGTGAGTCCTGACTTGGGGCACTGGGTGAGTTTGCCTGCTTCACAGGAGAAAATGCTATTAACTCACAGGTGTGTTTATTGTGGAAACAAATAGGAGGCTGTTTTATTGCTTAGAATAAAGTTACCATTTAAAGGCAGGGGTGATTGAAACTACATCCTACCATTTCCTTCCTTTCTTTAAATGTTCCAGAGAAAATCAGACTATTTTTAGTTTGTAATTTTTCTAAGATAATCATTAGCCCTAAATTACTTGAAAAATAACAGATTTTTTAAAAAAATAAATTCATACCACAATACCGATATGTAACAGGGAAGTTCAATTATTTCTAAAAAATAATCAGCAGAGCATGTGAATGGGAGATGGATAAATTTTATTTTTATTATGATACAGATTGCTAAAGGCTGCAATAGAGAACTGTTTTGACTGCAGAGTAAGCAAATCAAATCACTGCTGTTGTTGAAGCATTCATGAGGAAATTTAAAACTGACTGGACTGAAAGTCAGGAAAGTTTTTACCCACTTGGCTTGATTGACAATTTTAACAACTCTTTTGCTGCTGTGTTAGAATATGCCTGTAACAGCAAAGTGCACTTAAGTATAATATTTTCATTTTTTGCTCTTCACATAACATTTTCCAAAATGTCAGAGTTTAAGATAAGCATATTATTGAAAGTTGGGCATTGGAACACTTATAGAATCACATTCCTGGTTCTCCTTTTTTCTTTAACATCCAAAAGTTAAGACGGGTGGTAATTTGTCCATAAATTTTTTATGTGGATAAAATTTGAACAGTATGTGTTTCAAGTCCTTGTTCCCATCTAGCCCCCACTTTGGATCATTTTAGGCAAGTTATTGGTTTCAGATATATCAAAAACCTTTGCATTAGGAATATATTATCAATTAAAGTAAATATGGATGTTGTTAGAGCCCTGATCTTGTATTCTGTTCATTTTAAATATAAACAGTTTCTGGTAGAATTTAAGATGCTACCATTATAAGCAAAATGGAATGAAAGAAAATAGTCATGTTCAGCATTTGCTCTGATAAGGTCTGTTGAAGCCTCAGATACTAGTAGATAGGGTTGCTTAGTTTTTGTCTATCTTAAAAACTGGCTTCTGAGCAGCATTTCATTTGAAGAAAAGGGTCCACTGCTACAGGTTTGCATGCATGCTAAGTTGCTTTAGTCATGTCCAACTCTCTGTGGCTCCATGGACTGTAAGACTGTCAGGCTCCTGTGTCCATGGGTTCTCCAGACAAGAATACTGGAGTGGGTTGCCATGGCCTTCTCTAGGGGATCTTCTCAACCCAGGGATCGAACCTTGGTCTCTGGCAGGTGGGTTCTTTACCGCTAGCGCCACCTGGGAAGCCCTTCAAGTATGTGTACCATGTGTGCGTGCTACAGGTTAAGAAACTCCTGATTTAAAATAAGTTTCCTCCTGCTTTTTGCAGTTGTTTTCTTTGAGGTGCAACTATAACTTTGTGTTAAGAGCACAAGCTCTGGATTCAGACTGGGTTTAAAACTTGGTTCCACCACTTCTAATTTTGTGACCTTGGGTGAGTTGTTTTATCTCTGTAAGCCTTAATTTCCTTGTTTGTAAAAGCAGGACGATCATATCTACCTCATAGGTCCTCTGTGAACATTTAATGAGATGCTTATTAGTAGTTCAGCCGAGGAAAGTGTACTTAGTATATGTTAACTATAATAAATACAAATACATCTTTCATTTAATTTGGGGGGAGGTGTATACCAGCAGCTTTTAAGTATATTATCAACCCTTTACCTGTCTGCATGTCTGAAGTATGGCTATCCGGTTGAACACAATGAGGAATTCCCCAGATTCTCAACTTCATCATTCAGTTCCTAATCACCAGAGACTGCAGATTTCATAATCCTCAAATGTTAAATCTAGTTCCCTGATCTATTCTCTCCTAGACTGCCCCATTCCAGTCTTGTCTAATGAGTCACTGTGTCTTTGTCCTACCTTTTCAATTCCTTTTGACTAGTCCTCAAAGCTTTGCTTTCCCTTTGCTTCTCTGAACTACTGGCACTGATCACTTTGCCTGCAGGCTCAGTGTAACCCAGCTCCCATGCCAGTCTTGATCCAGTCTAACCTGCAAATGCTCAACTGCTCTAGGACAAGGAAATAAAAGAACCAAAGAGGGTTGGAGGTAAGAGTCTTAAGTCGCGGGCCCTCAGAGGATTCACCACGTGAGATGCTGTACCTGTGAGAGCAGGACTAAGTGCAGGTGTAGGCTGTTTCACTGAAGTATGGTTACCTGCCATCCAGCTCCGGCAAAAGTCTCCAGGACTTGCATTTGGAAGCGAAGGTCAGAGACTTGGAGTTTGGTTGAAACCAGGAATCTCAGGTCTGTGACCTTGGTTCTGGACTAGATGCCTACTGATAAAATAATACGACATTTTCAAGTGTATTCTTCTGTTAATCATATCCTATGGAGAAGGAAATGGCAGCCCACGCCAGTATTCTTGCCTGGAGAATCCCAAGACGAGGAGCCCGGCAGGCTACGGTTCATGGGGGCACAAGAGTCGGGCATGACTTAACGACTAAACTACCACCACCAATCATATCCTGGGGAGTTTCTAAACACTTGAATTGTCTTGAGCATAAATCAGTAACCAGTCTGAAATGGTGTTTACTTTGAAATACTCTAAATGTTACTATAAATTAGCCAAAATATCAAGAAGCCTGAATTTTGACCCAGAATTTTGTCTGTATCTCACAGAAGTGTGGCAGGGGTAAATGCCTAATGAAGACAGGTGACACTAGTGATTGTAATTGAATGAGACAAGAGCTCCTGGTGTGTATCTTAAAAAATAAGAGTTTTAATGAAAAAGGAGCCATCATTTCTGGTTAAGTTTGTATTAGTGTCTACCAAGAGTATGGTTTTTGTTTTCTACTCTTAGAATAAACTTTATACTTATATGTATGAAAGATGTATTGGTACGGTTAAACTTTTGGCAGCATTTTTTTTTTTATTTACAGTTTTCAGGGTTTATCCTGTTCATTTTTCTTTTTTATGAGTAATTATAATCATCTCTTTGAGATTATATTTTCTATACTGTCTGTATGACCAATTTTTTCCCCAGCTCCCATACTTAAAGCCAGCTGATTACTTCTACTTGTAAGACCCCAGCCACAGCCCTGATCCCTCTTCTTACTTTGTTCCTATTTCCCAAGTCCTGTCTAAACTACCTGATAGTAGATGCTGGTCTTCCTTTAAGTTATAGGTCCCTTCTTTCAGATGCTAGCTGTTATTCCTTGTAGGGCTTCGTTCTACTACACTGCCTGATTGTCCTTCCAGAGTATGTGATGTCTCTTCATTCTGTTTTCCTTGGCAGTTTTTGTTTGTTTTTGCTTTGGCCTAGAAATAGAAGCTTTTTAAAGAACTGGCCTATTTCATGATATTATTTCAAATGTATTATAATTTTAAATTACAATACATGGTTTACCTATGAAAGTCATCTTCCGGTGGAGGCTGACTTCCTGTTGCTAGAGGGAGGGTGGGAGTGGGGCGGCTGGCTCGTCCATGTGCGGTTGTGTGGGGCGGCCTGGGGCGGCCCCGGAGTGGCTGACCCTTTGCCTGCAGGGACCGGAGTCACGAGGCAGCCGCCATGGCAGGGTCGGAGAGCCAGCTCAAGAAAATGGTGTCCAAGTACAAATACAGAGACCTAACTGTATGTGAAACTGTTAACGTTATTACTTTATACAAAGATCTCAAACCTGTGTTGGATTCATACGTTTTTAATGATGGCAGTTCCAGGGAACTAATGAACCTTACTGGAACAATTCCTGTGCCTTATAGAAGTAATACATACAATATTCCAATCTGCCTGTGGCTGCTGGACACATATCCGTATAATCCCCCTATCTGTTTTGTTAAGCCTACTAGCTCAATGACTATTAAAACAGGAAAGCATGTGGATGCTAATGGTAAGATACGTCTTCCTTATCTACATGAATGGAAGCACCCACAGTCAGACTTACTGGGGCTTATTCAAGTCATGATTGTGGTGTTTGGAGATGAACCTCCAGTCTTCTCTCGTCCTACTGTTTCGGCATCCTATCCACCATACCAGGCAATAAGGCCACCAGATTCTTCCTACATGCCAGGCATGACAAGTGGGATTTCTGCATACCATCCGGGTACCCTCCCAATCCGAGTGGTTACCCAGGCTGCCCTTACCGACCTGGTGGTCAGTATCCTGCCACAAGTTCCTAGTACCCTTCCCAGCCTTCTGTGACCACTCTTGGTGCCAGTAGAGATGGCACAATTAGCGAGGACACTATCCGAGCCTCTCTTATCTCAGCAGTCAGTGACAGACTGAGATGGCGGATGAAGGAGGAAATGGATCGTGCCCAGGCAGAACTCAGTGCCTTGAAACGAACAGAGGAAGACCTGAAAAAAGGTCACCAGAAACTCGAAGAGTAGCTGAGAAGTAGCTGAGGTTGATAAAAACATAGAACTTTTGAGAAAGAACTCAGTTCTGCTCTGGAGAAAATGGAAAATCAATCTGAAAACAATGATATTGATGAAGTTATCATTCCCACAGCCCCACTATACAAACAGATCCTAAATCTTTATGCAGAGGAAAATGCTATTGAAGACACTATTTTTTACCTGGGAGAAGCTTTGAGGCAGGGAGTAATAGACCTAGACATCTTCCTAAAGCATGTACGTCTTCTCTCCCATAAACAGTTCCAGCTGAGGGCACTAATGCAGAAAGCAAGAAAGACTGCTGGTCTCAGTGACCTCTACTGACTTCTCTGATACCAGATGGAGATTGAACTCTTCTAAAGTATTCTTTTCTTCTCTTACTTTCTCTTATATTAGTAGGTGCCCCAAATAAGTTATTGCAGTTTATCATTCAAGTGTAAAATATTTTGAATCAATAATATGTTTTCTGTTTTCTTTTGGTAAAGACTGGCTTTTATTAATGCACTTTCTATCCTCTGTAAACTTTTTTTGTGCTGAATGTTGGGACTGACTATGCTAAATAAAATTTGTTGCTTTAAAAAAAAAGTCATCTTCCTAGATAATTGTTTAAGTAATAGATTGCATGTAATACTTCTGCATTAAATATGAACACGGAAGTTATTTCTTAAAATAAGATGAGTTAATATGGGTATGTTTTTAAAATGTAATTGATAAGCTTTTGCCCAGAAAAAGAATTTTAGGAGTCTGTGTTTATATTCTTAATTACTTTTATACACTGTAGAAAGATAGGTAGGTAGAAAGAAAAGAGAGTGAATGTTTGGTTATTGAAGTTGAAAAAACAGAAAGGGTAATTGCTGCCAGGATTACTGGGCGAACACATAATTCGTTTGTGAAAGTTCCCCAGACCAACTATAATAACCCTCTGCAATAATCAGACTTGTGGAGAGCCTGTCTCACTCTCTGTGAAGTTACTTTAACAAAAAAGTTACATAAAACAATGAAAGAAGACAGATAGTCCTATCCTGAAATCCAAAATTGTATTGTCTTTTCCTCTCTGAGATCTTGCCTAGTCCTTCCAGCCTGCACTGTATTCTCCTTACCTTTTCTTTATAGAGTTTGACTCAAATCCCAACTCAGGCCAGTACACTTAAAGTCTCTTCCTTCCTGTGTCTTCTTGCAGACTCTGAATAAGTAAAGGAGAAGGTATATTCAGACACCCACCAAAGTGTGGGTGGGATTCATGTGGACTGGAATGCCCATGGTCACCTAAAGGCAGCAGCTATCACTTGGCTTTGTTCAATTGTTAACAACTTGTAGTGCTGGTCCATTTTTTCCAGAGCTTCCAAGTTTTTCATTCTGGAAATCCAGATTTGTAATTTTTTAAATGTAGTCAACTCACAGTTTTACAGTGAACAGGCCAAATGTCTGTTAGCTAAAGTTGGCCCACAAGCCATGAATTTGCAGCCACTGTTCTTGGACAATAATTTCTAATCAAAACGAATGTTAGTTGTTTAGTCGTGTCTGACTCTTTGCGACCCAATGGACTGTAGCCTGCCAGGCTCCTCTGTTCATGGAATTCTCCAGGCAAGAAGACTGGAGTGGGTTGCCATTTCCTTCTCTAGGTACTAATCAAAAGCACATAATAAAAATCACGTCTATAGTTTTTTGGACCGTGTACCCCTAGTCTGTAACCCTGGAAATGCAGGCTCAGCAGTCAGCAGAGTGTCCCATGTTGTCAGTGTGTCGGTGCTGTCCCCTCTTGTAACTGAGTGCTGCCACCGTGATGCCCCTGCCCACCAGGCATGGCTCACTTAGACACCGTGCTGCCTGTCAGGCTTATGTTTGTCCCTGTTGTTTGTCTTGGCACTATGTTTAGACAGTTAGCTGAACCAAGGATAAAGAAAGTTGCTCTGACTCCATTCCCACCTGATCTTAACCTTACAGTCTTGCCAAGACCTTTAGTTTTAATATGAAATGCTTCCCAGGTGTGATAGCCATATGCAAAACTAAAAAAAAAAGCTTCTCTTCACCTTCCCCACATAGTAATACTTAGTCCTAAAGAAGAGATGAGACCTATTGATTAATCCATGTGAAGTCCAGTGACTTCTGGTTTTCGTGAAGTCTTAGAGTATTTTGATAACTGCTTTTTAGAAATTTCATATCTGAGGCTCTGTCAAGGGTTGCCTACAGTTACATGTCCTAATCCCCTACAGCAGGCCATAGTGGAAGCACTCATCTCTATTGTAATCTGTGAGGACATTTTCTTGGACCACCAGCCCTTGAATGTATTGGATCTCAGAGGCTTGAGTTCTTGGCAGTTGAAATTAGCAGAATAAAAACTAGTATGTCTGGGACCTGGAGTCTCTAGCCATCAAGATAGACCTCAGAGAAGCTTTTGCTGAAATGGGGAGATGTGCTCTCTGATGCAGTCTTTATAGACTTACCAGAATTTAGAGCGTTTTGAGCCCTGAAGACTTCCATGTAGACCGCTGAGTGGTGGTTATTGTTAATCTGCGTATTTAGCAAGTATAATTTATACTAGATTAGAAGAGCTGTATTTTCTCTTAGGAGAAGTTAGATCATTCACTGTTAATCTTGGCTGACTACCTCGGCACTAAGCAGGTTTTAGTATCACTGCCATATCTACCAGGTGTCCAGCAGCAAGTCTCTCAATAAGTTCACAGCTTCTCTACCAAGAGCAGCATGTCTCCAAGAGCTACTCTGGCAGTAACCTGTGTGTCAGTTATCTTGGGCCAAATTATTCCATGGTAGCAGAGTCTCCCCACTCACAGTAACGTACAACAAGGGTTCTTTCTCCCATACATTCCGTATACTCATGGATCACCTGTGGCTCTGCTCTATGTCATGGTCATTTAAGGCTCAGACTGATAGCAGCCCCTGTTGGGACATGGCTGGTTTCCTGCCTGAGGGAAGAGAGAAACACAAACACAAATACTCCCTTCAGAAGTGGCTACTCATATTTCATTGCCCAGAGCACATCATATAGCCAGTCCTGATGTCAGCCAGGGAGGAGTGAAGGGTACAGTTCTGCTTCTTGCAGGCCTTGTAGATGTGCCTTAGCATCTGTCTGTAGCCGTCCTAATTACCACAGCAGCAGCCATGAGGTTGACACAGCAGCTGTCAACTCTCTCACCTGTCCTTAGACAGTGGGATAAAAATTCTTTTATTTTCCCAAAGGATCTCCTGCTACCTCTGAGATAAATAAAAACCCCACTGATGGTCAGTTTTCCCCTTCTGGGTCCCTTCAAGTCCAAGACTTATATGGACGCAGGCTTTCTGGGGTCCAAGTTGAACCACTGGTTCCCCCTTCTGGCCTTTGTGAAAAACTCAACTTTTACTGCATGTACTGTGCTGCTTCCTAAAAGGTGCATTTTTAACCTTGAGGTTTCCCCTGTCAGAGTCAGCTCATCTGCTCCTGCTGCTTCTGCCTAAGGCATCTGCTTTCTAATGTTAATTGGGTTCTTGCATCCTCACCTAAAATCAGGTTTTCCAACACTGTCTTCTCTAGTTTTGTCGCCTCAGTGAACTCAGCACTCTTACCTTTGTGTTCATCACTTCCATAAATTGCATTTTATTTCCAAATAAAATGGACAGTCCCTTGACTTCTAAGGTGGCACCGAGTATCTGTGTTATAGCTTGGTATCTGTGCACAGCTTGGCTCTCAGTTCTCTCTCTGCCTGCCCATAGAACTCCACTGAAGACCTTAGAAAGGGGTTTTTGGAAATGTATATACATTGTTATGGTAGATCAATAAATCTCTTCATAGGGGTATCCTTAAAGTATATTTTATATATTATATAAACAATCTGTAGAATTGTTTACAGATTTGATAAGAAATTAGATTTATTACTTTAAAGTTCAAAGTTAAGAAAGTTTTCATGAAACAGTGGCACTTGCAAATAAATATGGTATTCAAAGCTTGTCTCCTACTAGACATAGTAAATATCTGAGTTGCTTGACCCCAGCTTTTAAAATAACAATTCTGTAAGACAGCTTCCAAAATACTTAATTTTTTTCCCTTCTTTTCCTAACTAGATCACAAGAGACTCCTGGAGATGGGCAGCCTCCAGCTTTACCACCCAAACAATCAAAGAAGAACAGTTGGAGCCAGATTCATTATTCACATTCTCAACAAGATCTGGAAAACCATGTTAATGAAACATTTGATGTTCCATCGTCTCCTGAAAAATCTACTGTAAGTAGCTTCTTCAGATATTCTCACATTTCTTTGAAAATGTTTAATTGTAAATGAAATTTCTTTTGTACCCTAGCCTGTTTTATCTGTAAATTATATTACAGTACTTTCTCTTTTTCATCATATGTTTACTCATAAATTGTGCCATCATATAACCCAATTGTGGAATTTTCTTTTATCATCATTTATAAAACGTTCATTGCTCTAGAAGTTAATATTTGACAGATTTGTTGGTTTCAGTCTTGCAAAGCACATTTCCAGAACAAATGCTAATAGCCTATTATATATCATTAATTTTATTATATAATTAAGTGCAGCAACTTTATCATTTTAATCAGCCTTTTGAAATTGAATGCAGGTCTTTGGAATATATAATTGCTGTGTTCTTCAAAATATATCCATGAGATATTTTAGTACTTTGTACCAAACAAAAATGGTAAATTTTTAGAATCCCCTGATTTGTGAATTTTCATTGCTTTTTCAAGTAGATGAATCAAAGGTCAGATTGTTGTTAATAAATTTTAAGGATACATTGTGTTTATGAAGAAGTATAGGACAGACAGAAATATGAGTGTATTTCAGGAAACTTAAAGGGATATCAAGGAATAAAATGAGATACAAGGAGAGGAGGCCCCACAGCAGGTGTGGGTGAAGCCAAATGGCCTGCTGGCCATTGCTCACTTACCCTCTTGTTCTTCACCCATGATCCTCCCGCACTGTCTAAAAGTGAAAAGCCAGAGGCAGCCATTTAAAGTTCTCCCACATTTACTGTACCACCACAGACACATCATAGAGATCAAAATCCTTATTCAAAATGAATGACAACTTTAGTGCTACCTGTGTGATGATTCCTATGTATCATTCATTGGTTCATAGTTAACTTAGGTCTTTCTTTATCTACTAAGGTAGGTAGTGGGCATATAAAGATAAATCAGACATTGTCCCTGCTGATAAATAATCTACAGTCTAGTTTGTTTTTCCACTCAAGCAAAAATTACTTATTGAATACCTGCTCTGTGCCATGCACTGTTATGGGCTCTGGGAATATAGTAGAATAAAATTTAAAAAACTCTGCCTGCAAGGAACTTATATTCTAAGGATAAGGATGAGACGAGCTGTAAACAAAGTAAATAAATATATAGCCTATTAGATAAATGCTACAGAGACAAGGCAGAAAAGGGCTAGGAAATTTCCAGAGTGGAGTATTAGTTTTACGTAGTGTGAGCCAGGGATGAGTTTGGTGATAAACTACATGGATACTTGACAGGAGAGCAGGTAAGCCCAGAGGACAACAGTGCAAAGACAGGGTGTGACTGATACTGTCAGAGGACACCAAGGGGGTCAGTGTGGCCAGAGCAGAATGAGCAAACTAGAAGGAACAGGAAAGGGCCAGATCCTAAATGCCCGGTCTTGTAAAGGTTTTGTCCAGTCTCTAAGTGAAATTAGAAGCAAATGGACATAACTGAGGAGAGAAGCAATGTGCTGTCACTTAGGTTTTAATAGTTTCACTCTGGCTTTTATGCTGAGAAAAAGCAAAAGCAGGGTAGCAGTAGAGAAACTGGCCATTAGGTGTCATCCCATGAAGCAGTGGTGATTGGACCAACATGGCTGTATTCTGGGTGGAGTTTTAGAGTAGAGCTGACACAGTCTGCTGATGGACTGGTTGTAGCGTACCAGGGAGAGAGAATCAAGCATAATAGGAAGATTTGGGACCTAAACAACTAGGAGGATGAAGTTGCCATTTGCTGGGACGTGAAAGGTTCCAGGTAGAACAGGTGTGGGGAGGAGTATCGGGAGCTCGATAGGGGCACAATGATATGTCTACTAGGAATCCATCTAGAGACATGATTCTGGAGTTGAAGGGAGGGATTGAAGCTGAAGTTATAATGTTGAGAGTTGATGGCATGTAGACAGAATATTTAAAACCATGAGACAGGAAGTATAGAGTGTGCAGATTACCTTAATAAGAGATTCGGAAATTTTAGTCCTCCAAGCTATAAACATGAGGGAGATGGAAAGCAAAGGAAACTGAAAAGATGCAGACAAAATGGTAGGAAAGAAAACTAGCCAGCTAGCTGATGAGAAAAAGGTCACGGAGAGAGTAATCACCTGTGTCAGATGCTACTGGTGCATTGAGGAGGATGAGTTCTGTAATTAGAAGTGACTTTAGGGAATTCACAAGTATATAAATACAACTAATTCAGCTGTGGATTTAAGGGAAGATTTCCCAGAAATGATCATCTCAGACCTGTGTCTTGAAGGATAAGAAAGAATTAGCCAGATACTTACCTTAAAGAGTAGGCATAAAACATTTAGTGAAAGAAGCCTGCTACAAATGACCATATATTGTGTAATTCTACATACATGAAACGTTCAGAATAGTCAAGTATGTATATATAGAGGGAGAGAAAATAGATGAGGGGTTGAATAAGACTTGGGGGATGGGGGCAAGCAGAGGGGGAGTGACTGATGATGGACACAGGGTTTCTTTGGGGGATGAGGAAAAGGTTCTAAAGTTAAATAGTAGTGGTGTTGGTACAATTCTGTCACTGTAGCAGAAATTATTGAATTATACTCTCTGAATGGGTGAAGTGTAATAAATTGTATCTCAATGAAGCTGTTTTTAAAAAGCAGAGGGAATCATGAATTCATGTAAAACTTGCAAATACTTGCTCTGCGCAAAGCTTTGAGCCAGGTTCTAGGGACACTGTGGTTAATTAATTAGGTAATTAATAAAGGCCCTGTTACTGTGGCGCCTATAGTCCAGTATACAGTGGTAAGGCAAGAGAGAAATTTGAATTATGATTCTTTATACGCTTTAGATAATATCAACATACACAAAGCATGCTTCCTGTATATCTGAAAGTAAGTAGCCTATGAATGAAGAGAATGATGAGTCATCTATTTTTGTCTTTTTAAGCCTAACGGTGGTATTCCACATGATAATCTCGTTCTAATCAGAATGAAACCTGATGAAAATGGGAGGTTTGGATTCAATGTAAAGGTAACTTAGAATTTGTATTGCACTCATCTTTTAAATAAGGTGTTTCTATATCTGTTATGCTGACTAATGCTTGATTTATTCTAATGTAAAGGGAGGATGTGACCAGAAGATGCCTGTGATCGTGTCCCGAGTTGCACCAGGAACCCCTGTGAGTTCAACAGCCTTCTCAGTGATCCTAGCTTCAAGAATACATACTTATTTTCTTAGTATAAATAAAACAATAAAATGAATCATTTAATCTGTCAAGTATCACATGTTGTTTGCTGAATCTCCTAAATTGCTGAGAAGTTAATTTTTATTTCTTCCCTATCTTCTAGAACAGTTTTTCAAATACTTGTTTTTACAAAGACTCTAGATTCTATCAAAATAACCCCTCTAAATAGCAAAATGTAGACAGAGGTATAGTTTGTTTGCTTTTTCGTTGACTTCTTTTTTCATTTAGAATCGTTTATTTACATTATATTTGTCTACTTTCTGTTTAAAATATTTATTTGAAACTCTTTATTGTGAACATGCTAAGCAAAAGTAAAGAAAATACTGTATGTACCCATGATGATGAAAATCCCCCTGCCCCCCTGCCCTTTCTTTCAGCTTCAGCACTCATAAACTTTCTGCTTGTGAATCGTAAGGACAATTCTTAATAAATTGTGGGTACATCATTTTTATTGCTCATTATATAGTAAATACTGCTTTCAGATTCCCGTTTCTGTTGTTTATTCTGTTTAACTGCATTTTTCTTAAAAAACTTTGAGTCAGTACCCATTATCATTTAACTGTCTCTGTCCTGGGAAAGGTAGGAACCTGCAGCCTGAGAGAAAGAGACCAGTTATGGGATTTTGGTGCTTTGCAGCAACCTCAAAGTTGATTTGAAGATCACAGTCAAGATTGATCAAGGATATCATGATATATAGTTTTGGTTCTGGTTTTTAAGAACTTGTTGATTGCAAATAACAGGGTACTTGTGAAATTTTTGTTGTTGTTAAGTTGTGTCTGAGTCTTTGTGACCCCGTGGCCTACAGCACACTGTGAGCTATGGACTGCAGCACTCCCTGTCCTTCACTGTGTCCTAGAGTCTGCTCAGATTCATGTCCATTGAGTCGGTGATCCTGTCTAACCATCTCATCCTCTGTCACCCCCTTCTCCTCTTTAATTGTTCCCAGCATCAGGGTCCTTTCCAGTGAGTCGGCTCTTTGCATCAGGTGCCCAAAGTATTGGAGCTTCAGCATCAGTCCTTTCAATGAATATTCAGGGTTGATTTCCTTTAGGATTGACTGGTTTGATCGCCTTACAGTTCAAGGGACTCTCAAAAGTAATCTCCAGCACCATAATTTGAAAGTATCAATTCTTTGGTGACTCCAAAATCTCTACTGAGTAGAAATTGTGTAGCAGCCTTCTTTATGATTCAACTCTCATATCCATACATGACTACTGAAAAAAACCATAGCTTTGACTATGTAGCCCTTTATCAGCAAATTGATGTCTAGGGTTTTGAATACACCATCTAGGGTGTACACCATCTAGGGTTTGTCATAGCTTTCCTTCCAAGGAGCAGGTGTCTTAATTTTATGGCTGCAGTAATTTTGGAGCCCAAGAAAATAAAGTCTGTCACTGCATACCCCTGGCTTAATTATAAATACAAAATTTTTCGTACAGCTGTAGAGGTGTATCACAAAACCCCAGGACAGGAATGTAGTCAGACTTCTAGAAAGAATTTTACAAATCATCAGAACTACTTTTCATGTTCATTTCTTTTTTTGTGAATTTTTCTTTCTCGGTGTAAACCGGTCTGTACTGGAATCAGCTTAATCTCTCAAGCTACAATAAAATACATTCTAAATGAAAAGTGTACTTAGTAGCAGCTTCAAGCCAAGTTCCTGTAACATTAGCACCACAGACACACTCTTTGTTTAGATATGATGGTGACTCCAAAATTTCAACTAAATAGAAATTGTGTAGCTGCCACAATTATGTCCCTCAGTTCTTTTGAAGGGATGTGCCTACCAGCAACTTCTGGGTTTGTATTTTATGTAACCAGCTCAGCACCCCAGAGTCAATCGACTCCTCACTCTAAATTATAGACTCAGAGGAAGCAAAACCTCATAGATTCAGCTTGGATCAAAGGTCCTCCTTTAGACAAATCCCTTGTGATCAGAAGTGACAAGACAGGGATGTGATGTATAAAATAAACTTACTACACATGTGAAAGATAAGGGAAGTAGTCTAAAATTATTTGTTCAGTATGTATTGGAAAATATGTGTTAGGGGACAGGGCTACTACTGCAAGATGAGGAGGTGAGAGGTGGCTATATTCTCATTTATCAAGTAGAAAGATAATGTCTAAAATAAAAACTAAAAAATGAAATCGCAAAGTTACATAGTGATACTAAGGTAAATACAAAAGCTGTAGCTAAAATGTTGAAACTAATTGCCTCAAATGAGATGGTGGAGTGGGGAGCGGTGAGGGGAGCATAGGGAAGAATGCAGGAAATGGTTTCTTGTCATAATAATCTTACAGACCAAGTCAGCTTTTTAAACTGTGCAATGTATAGCTTTTCCCAGTACAAAAGTTTTAACTAAAAGTCAAATATATGTCTTTTGACCTGATAATTCTACTTTTAGGAATTACCTCTTATGAAACAGTATAGGATACACAACAATGTTCATTGTAGTATTGTATGTGAAAATTAAAATTGGAGGGAAAATCAAAATGTATATCATTAGAGCTGACTAAATAAATTATGCTTTGGTTTGCAGCTATTGAAATAATAGATGATGTAGTATTATGTAAGTATGGAAAGGTTTTCGTAAGATAGTATTTTGAAAAATATTTTACAATGGAATACTATTCAGCTATAAAAAGAATGAAATAATGCTATTTGCAGCAATGTGAATGGACCTAGAGATTATCAAACTGAGTGAAGTCAGTCAGACAGAAAAAGACAAATATTATATGGTATTATTTATATGTAGAATCTAAAGATAATACAAATAAATTTATTTATAAAACAAAGACAGACTCAGAGACATAAAAAGGAAACTTATGGTTACCAAAGAGGGAAGAGGCTAGGAGGGGTGAGTTAGGAGTACAGGATTAACAGATACACACCACGTATATAAAATAGATAAGTAGCAAGGATTTACTTTTATTGCACAGGGAACTATATTCAATGTCTTGTAATAACCTGTAATGGAAAAGAACTGAAAGACATACCTGTATTACTATGTATAACTGAATCACTTACCTGTACATCTGAGACTAACACAATATTGTAAATCAACTAAATGAAAATACGTATTATAATTTCATATGTGTTTTATCCAGTTTTTTAAATTGAGTTAGTTTTAAAAATATGGAAACATGCTGAAATCGTTAACAGTATTTCACCGTGATGGTGGAATTACTGATATTTATCTCTTGCTTCCTTTTTTTAATTGTCTGAATCATGATGGTGAGCATGTATTGCCCTTACAATTAGGAAAGAAATCTTTTTTTATTTGTATGCCAGGTAAAGTCATAAAACACATATTGATTTTTTCTGAGCAGTGAACGTGGATAGTTTGCAATTCAGTCACGGATGTTCAGGGAGCACTCTATAGACAGGTTAATTTCCAAACAGAACTGTATGATTCTAAATTTTTTTTAGGCTGTACAGATTACTATATTGGTAATTTTTCCTTTCTGCCAGAATGATGTTCTGTAAATAGTGGCTGACTTTAGAATCAATTAAATAAATAAATATTATTAACTTACAGACCATTACAGTGTTTAGAAACCTCATTTTAGGTGATTGGTAGAAAAGGGCAGTGTTTAAAATATTTTAATGTCATTTTCTCTATTGGACACCTTTTGAAACAGACAGAGTAATTTTCAAGTTATTTCCAAGCCTGGCGTGCTGCAGTCCATGGGTTTGCAAAGAGTCAAACATGACTTCGTGACTGAACAACAGCAATTTCCAAAGTCATATATTTCTTCCTGTCTGATCATATTCAAGCCAATAGCTGTTGTCCCAGCAAAATTCATCTGATGTAGACTCCAAATCAGAATGAAATGCAAGTAAGAAATTATACCTGACAAAGAGCAGAAGATGATTAAGTGTAAGAGGGTTCCCTTCAGTTATAACAGGTAACTAGTAGTGTGCTATAACATGCCGAGAAATAGAGAAAGAGCACCTCAAGGGAATGGTCTGAACCTTAATTTTGAATTTTCCCAGGTTTTAATTCTTTACATTGAAATATCTCATTTTTAAAATTTTACAACTAGCATAATTAAAATAGATACCTGTTCCATTTTCAGAATTTCAGGTGTCTAAAATCACACATTTCATAAGCAGCAGTGGAAGAACCTGACTTCTGGATCAGTGCTCTTTCTACTAATGACAGTACCTTGTTGGATTTTGTTGACTTTGTGTTGTATAATGAGTTTAGTCCTGCTTCCATCTTTCAAGCCTTTGCCACAGCCCTTTCTGTTAGGCCCAGCCCCATCATCCTGCAAACTTAATTCTGTTGTGTTCTCATTACTGTATTCCTGGAACAGGCTGTCCATATTTCTGTTGGTTTCTTTTACCTTATTTACTTGTTTGTTTTCGCACAGTGGTGCAGGGCTGTAAATATAACCATGTGGCCTGAACCCATACCGAGTCAATGGGGAAAATAGTGTTTTTTTCCATGACCTTTAAATTTTTTATCAAAACATTAAAATTTCTGATGCTTTCTTTTTTAAATGTATTGGGAAATGAAGAAATAATAAACTAATACTGATTTATTATCCTGTAATTCAGAACATTAGAAACATTGAGAATCAAAGTATTTTATTTCTTTGTGAAAACTTACCAAAGGTAATTTGTGAACAGTGCTTTTCTTTTTCTTGTCATATAACTTAAATTACAGGGTGAGCATTTTTCCTTATTTATCTCAACAAATAGTGATAATTCTATCTAAGTTTGGATCCCACTTCCACTTGCCCTTTGCACTTTCAGTGATATGAAATATCTTCCAGGACTTCCTGGATTGAGTTTTTGTTTTTTAAAGATCTGTCCATTTTTATTTCCTCTCAATTTTTTATTTTTTATTTTTTGCCACATGTGGCATGTGGGATGGTATTTTCCTGACCAGGGATAGAACTTACACCCCCTGCATTGGATGTGTGGAGTCTTAACCACTGGACCGCCAGGAAAGTCCCAAGAAGTTTCTTGCCAGCATCACTTCCTTGGACATCTTCATCCTTCTTGTCACAGCCACTTTAATCATTTGTGAAAGTTCATCTTCTCTAAATAAAGTTCTTCTCTCTAATAAGTTCATCTTCTCTAAATTCCTTTCCCTGCATATCTAGGGTCTCTCAAACAATAGAAATGTTGATATTTACATAGTCAATTACTTCTATAACTCCATTTATGTTCACTTTGAATTTCACCTTCAGCACTGTCCCTTTTTGTTTCTTTGCTGCTCTTGTAACTTTTTGGCCAGTTACTCCTTAATCAAAGTGGGTTTATCTTTGGGAGATAAGGAGACCACACAAGTACCTGCTTTGCTATCTCCATATAAACTGAGTAACTGATGCATAACAACAAGCCATCAGTACATTTGGAAAGAAGGGATGTGATTGGTCATTGATCATGCTGCATATTTATGATTTATATAGTGATTTTTGGACTGTCGGGCTAACAGCGAGTTTTGAATTTTATGCAGTTACTTGTAATTTATGCGAAACTGAAATTCGCATGATGTTAGGAGTTTGGTGTTATTTAACTCAACTGTGCAACTGAAATTTGTATGTATCTGGACAGTGCAAAGTGAGAGCTACCTTGATCTATGCACTTGAGAGCATTAGTCTTGTATGTCTGGAATTGTACTAGGGCATCAGGGGAAAAATTATTAATAAAGAAGGAAAAAAAGAATGTCTTTATAGGAAAGTGAGTTTTGTTTTTAATTTCTTATTGTTTGCACTGAGTTTTCATTGCTGCATGCAGGCTTTCTCTAGTTGCTGCAAGCAGGGGCTACTCTAGTTGTACATGGCCTTCTCATTTTGGTGGTGGTGGCTTCTCTGGTTGCGGAGCACAGGCTCTGGAGCACAGACTCATTAGTTGTGGTGTCCAGGCTTAGCTGCCCCATCTTCCTGGACCAGGGATTGAACCTGTGTCCCCTGCATTGGCAGATGAATTGTTCACCACTGGACCACCAGGGAGGTCTGAAAGTGAGTTTTCTATTTCTGTTTTTTTAATAGATGAGTGAATGGATAGATGATTTCAGTATGTAATTTTATTTCTCTTCTGGAGTCTATAAACGTAAATTGCTGTTCCTTACTTCCAGAAAGCTACATGTGAATTTGAAACCTTCTTTGCATCCCTTGACAGGCTGACCTGTGTGTCCCTCGATTGAATGAAGGGGACCAAGTGGTACTGATCAACGGTCGGGACATTGCAGAGCACACCCACGACCAGGTGGTCCTGCTGATCAAAGCGAGCTGTGAGAGACATTCTGGGGAGTTAGTCCTTCTAGTTCGACCTAACGGTGGGTACTCTATGATTTACTGCATGTTTTTAATAATTCCCTCATGTTTATTACTAGACACAACAGCTAGAGTGGACTTCTTAGAACTTGGTCACATCAGACTGACCTGTGGCTTCCATTCAGAGTGGTTGTTGTTTAGTCGCTAAGTCATGTCCTATTCTTTTGAGACCCCATGGACTGTAGCCCACCAGGCTCCTTTGTTCATGGGATTTTCTAGGCAAGAATATTGGAGTGGTTTGCCATTTCCTTTTCCAGGGGATCTTCCCAGCCCAGGGATCAAACCCACGTTTCCTGAATTGGTAGGTGGATTTTTTTTTACCACTGAGCCACCAGAGAAGTGTTCACATGTAGAGTCAAATGCAAATTCTCAGCCACCTTGCCTGCCCCTCTGCCTTCCTCACTCTCTTGTTGTCTGTGATGGCCTTCTTGATGGTCCTTCTGCTTAAAGCACTCCTCTTGACGTTTGTACAGTGTATACCTTCACATCGTTAAGGTCTCTGCTGAGATGTCAGCCTCAGGAAGTTCTCTCCAGACCACCATGACTGAAATTGCCTCTCTCACCCCCAAGGTGCTCAAGGAGTCCTAGGTACTCAGATATACTTGCTGTTCCACCTGTAGAAAACCAACAAGCTAGAGTTTAGTTTCCGTGACAACCTCAAGAATATCCTGCCATGTGGAGTGCTCAGTGGCACCTGAAGCAGTTCATTCCCCCTGTGGACAGTGTGAAATTATTAATTGACCTTAAAGTCCAGTGTGAAATTATTAATTGACCTTAAAGTCCATCTTCCTTCAATCCCAGCGTTTCTAGTGCTGTCTCTTTGTGCTATGCAATATGCAGACTAAACGTAATACAGAATAAGTTCAATCCCTCATCAGTGTTTTGCAGTGAGTTTTACTAGAAGCTGTCCTTTTTTTTTTTTTTTTTTCCCCAGTTATACAATCCCAGGTCCTTCAACCTGTGTTCATAATGGCATAGTTTCAAGTTTCCTCAACATTAATCATTCTCCTCTGAGAAAAAATTCTTAAGTGCCTGTACTATCTAGCGTTAGACATTTTCTTCTAGTTTTGTTCTGAACAGTTTATTGTTAATCATAGTTTTAGTCAGAAGAGTAATTATTGGTTAATGTCACATTGTTAGTTGCTGACTACATACCATAAGGAGCAAAATGTAATTAGAAATATCTACTCCCCTGTACACCCATTTTGCCTCTTGGGTACGGACATTTTCGTTTTATCTTCTCTACAGGCAGACCTTGGAGATATTGCAGTTTCAGTTCCAGACCATCACAATAAATATCACAGTAAATAAATAAAATACTACAGTAAAGCAAGTCACATATTTTTTTTATTTCTCAGTACATATAAAAGTTTTGTTTATACTATGCTGTAGTCTGTTAAGTATGTAATGTACATACCATAATTTAAAAATACTTTATTGCTAAAAATTGCTATCATCATCTGAACCTTCAGGGAGTCATAATCTTTTTTGAAATACTAAATCAAAGATCATTGATCATAGAGCACTATAACAAATATAATAAAAACAAGAAGTTTGAAATTTATTGGGAGAATTACAAAAATATGAGAGACACAAAGTAACAAATGCTGCTTGAAAAGTGATACCAATAGGCTTGCTCAACACAGAATTGCCATACACCTTCAATTTGTTAAAAAAAAAAAAAAAAAAATTAGCTTTCTAGGAAAATTTAGAAGACTTCAACAGAACGTTACATTTTTTACTTTTAAAGGAACTCATTTATTTAGATTGGATATTTTTAGGCATTTTCTGTCACATAAAGCAACTTAATTTTCATACTAAGAGTTGTCTCTGAATTTGATTTTTTTTTTTTTTTCAATTTTTTCTTGATAACAGATCCTGGAGAACTTAATAATCATATTAGCTAATAATTTTAAAATGCTTTCCATAGACCTGGCTCTTTCGTACCTTCTCATTTAATGTTTACAGCCATCCAGTGAGATAAGTGAATTAGCATCATATTATAGTTGAAAACATTTATTCACCAAGACATTCATTACCTGCTTGCAAATTCATGACTAGTAAAGAGAGAGAATATGAACAAAAGTCTACATAATGGAAAAGGCATGGTCATTTTGCAATTCCAAGTTACCCCATTTATACTTTAGGAGAGGAACTCACCTGGTACCTACTTCTTTTGGCAAATATCTTTCTAATACTGTTTTATCATTAAAATCTGGACCAGGATTCACTTTCAGTGCAGGTGTCATGTCCATTAAAAAAAATAATAATGTATAATCAAAATTTTAAATTACGTTTGTCAAAAGTATCAGAAAAGGACTTCCCTGGTGGTCTACTGGTTAAGAGTCTGCCTGCCAGTGCAGGGGCCATGGGTTGAATCCCTGGTCCGAAAGATTCCACATGCTGCAGAGCAACTAAGCCCATGTGCCACAGCCACTGAGCCTGCACTCTAGAGCCTGAGAGCTTAGAACTCATGCTCTGCAACAGGAGAAGCCACTGCAGTGAGAACCCTATGCACCACAACCAGAGAGAGCCCACAGGCATCAATGAAGACCCAGCACAGCCGTAATCAATTAATTAGTTAAAAATATCAGAATATAAGAGCTTGTTTTTCCTGGTCTTTTGCCCTTTAAATCTTATTTCTTCTTAGACAAAATGCATTTATATCTTTTTGTCTTTGCATTCTTCATTTCAGAAATCTGTTCTTCTCAAAAATGCATTTATATCTGAGCAGGAACAAAGCCTCTTAAAGGCAGGAGCTTGACTCCGTCCTTTAGAAGGTTCTGCCCTTCTTCAGCTCTGCTGCCCCCATGGGGGTCAGGATTCTGCAGGACCAAGGGTGCATGCAAGCCAGCACCTATGGCCTCTCCTTCCTTTCTAGACCACTTTTTTCAACTCTCAGTTCTCTGACCAAATAGCTCTGAGCCTGCTTCCTGGGTTTTTGTGGCCAGTTTTCTCAGGTCTGTTCTCCCAAGGGTTGGTGACAGGATATAGGCCAATAAGGTATCATAAGAAGCAGTTTCCACAGGAGTGTAGACTGAGCTTCTGTGTGGACTGAGATGTTGTTCATGGTATGTTTATAGGCCCCTGCATTACAGAGTGAAGCTGAGGGTGGAAAGAAGAGGAGGGCAGGCTGAGACTGGGCTAAGGATTACAGCCTAGAGTTTGGCTCCCCTCATTCCCATGACTATGAATTCTGGCCTAGAATTCTCCTTGGACATTTGGTTTCCTGGGACTTCCCAGTGGTCGAGTGGTTAGAACGCCACACTCCCAAGGCAGAAGAGGGCTTGATTTCCATCCCTGGTCAGGGAACTAGATCCCAAGTGCCTTACTTGTGCAGCCAAATAAAGAAATATATTAAAAAAAAAAAAAAAAAAACTAGTCCTGTAAGTTGTTTAATAAATATGTCAAGAAACAACAATAGAACATATTTAGTGTAGCATTCTGTTCAGTTCATGTGTAACTCTTCCTGTCTACATGTGTGATGGATAGGTCTCTATTGGTGCTGTTGCCCAAGATTCTACAGATTAAGGACAGATATGTTCAGAGCAGATCTTCTTGACATTCCTCTTTTTCTTACTGTCTCTGCAAGTTGCAGACATTTTCAGCAATAATGGCCAAGAACCCTTCATTTCCCCAGAGGTACTTTTTCAACTCTACAACACTCTTGGCCCATATACAGTGACCCCAGACTCAGATCTGATGAGTGACAAATAAGTGAATATTTTTTTCACTTTAAATTAAATAATATCTGATAAATTCCTTTTGCCAATTCATTAAGGTTTCCATATTGGTTTTGTGTTTGTAGCTGTGTATGATGTAGTGGAAGAAAAGCTAGAAAATGAGCCAGACTTCCAGTACATTCCTGAGAAAGCCCCTCTCGACAGCATCCATCAGGATGACCACTCCCTGCGAGAGTCGATGATCCAGCTGGCTGAGGGCCTTATCACAGGAACAGTACTGACACAGTTTGATGTAAGTAACATGATATAGAAAAGGTGTTTGCCCATATTTTGTTATTAATTTCATGACTTCTTAACTGCCTAATCTAGTATCAGTTATAATGTATTAATAAAATATTATTGAGAAATATTGGCAAAAAGAGCTGTAAAGTGTAAAGTTTTAAAAATTACTCCCCAAGTTCTAGCTGTGGTTTCACTAATAGGTATCAGTTTAAAAGAGGGAGATAAGATTATATAGGTCTATGTCATCAAACAACATTTTTTTCTATAATTAAATAGCTGTGTTTATGAAAGGCTGCAGATGAAGATAGACTATTATAGACTTAAAAATCCTGAATTAAAGAATAGTTTTTGTGCCTTGTCATATTTAATCCTTCTCTAATTTTTTTCAATATAGTTAGCCATCATTAATATCTGTTGCTCTGGAGTATATGTCATAGATAAATGATGATAAAATATTTAGGGCATATCAGTTTTCCTTTTAAACACCTCTAAATGAATGCTACCTAAATGGGAAGAAAAATCTAACAAAGAGTGGGTATATATTAAAAAAGAAATAAAGGAGTACCTTCAAATATAAAATAAATGAAGTAAATATTTCCTATAGATTTGCTATTTAAAATTTCAGGTACTCTTTCTGTAAGCAAAATTGTTTTTACATGTTTTACCATTTTTCAAAATGTTTATAATTCATATTAGAAATTTTGCAGAATTCAGCTTTGCAAACCTGGTTCAATACTTTACTAACCTAAGATACATCATTGTATAGATGAGGTATTCCAATGTAAAAACCCATTTCTTGATAGCATAGAATCAAGTCTAAAAAAGTAAAAACTCTCAATGGCTTTCTGAACTTGTCTTGTACTTTCTTTTTTTTAGCAACTATATCGGAAAAAGCCTGGAATGACAATGTGTTGTGCCAAATTACCTCAGAACATTTCCAAAAATAGATACAGAGATATTTCGCCTTGTAAGTATCTATTCTCCTTGTGTGTTAAGTTTAATCTTCTTAACATAACTTTATTAAAATATTCTGTCTTTTAAATTTTTTCAGATGATGCTACACGGGTCATTTTAAAGGGTAATGAAGACTATATCAATGCAAATTATATAAATGTAAGTTTTTTTTTAAATTATACCTTTGTCATTTGGAATAAGAGGGGCTGATCTAAACTTTGAGGTTTATTCTAGAATCCATGATTAATGAGGATCAACTTTATTTTGTACCTCTGATGAGCACTTTTTTTAAAAGTTGATTTATTTCTTAATTGAAGGATAATTGCTTTACAGAATTTTGTTGTTTTCTATCAAACCTCAACATGAATCAGCTGCAAGTATTATACATATGTCCCCTCCCTCTCGAACCTCCCTCCCATCTCTCTCCCCATCATCCCTCTAGGTTGATACACAGCCCCTGTTTGAGATCCATGAGTCATACAGCAAGTTCCCATTGGCTATCTATTTTACATATGGTAATGTAAGTTTCCATGTTTCTCTCTCCATACATCTCACCCTCTTCTAGTCCACTCCCCGTGTCCATAAATCTGTTCTCTATATCTCTTTCTTCAGAAATAAATTAATCGGTACCATCTTTCTAGATTTCATATATATGTGTTAGTATACGATGTTTATCTTTCTGTCTCTGACTTAATTTCATGCTGTATAATAGACTGTAGGTTCATCCACTTCATTAGAACTGATTTGAATGTGATCCTTTTTATGGCTGAGTAATATTCCATTGTATATACATACCACAGCTTCTTTGTCCATTCATCTGTCGATGGACATCTAGGTTGCTTCCATGTTCTAGCTATTGTAAATAGTGCTGCAGTGAATATTGGGGTACATGTGTCTTTTTCAGTTTTGGTTTCCTCAGGGTGTATGCCTAGGAGTGAGATCACTGGCTCACATGGTGGTTTTATTCCTAGAATTTTAAGGAATATCCATACCATCTTCCATTGTGGCTGTATCAATTTACATTCCCACCAACCGTGCAAGAGGGTTCCCTTTTCTCTGCACCCTCTCCAGCATTTATTATTTGTAGACTTTTTGATAATGACTGATTACAGAGTAATGACCTATAGCCTGCAAGGAACATTACTTATTACATGGTGTGTGCACTGAAGAACCTTTCAAAAATCCCCCAAATTCTGAATTCCAATGCATATATGAACCCGTGGTTTCTGATAAAGGCTACATATGTGTATATGGTATTATCAAATTTTCTGATATTTCAACCTAATAGGTAAGAAATGGTAATTTCTTACAGTTTGATTTGTACTTTCCTTTATGTGAATAATTTAAGTGCTTGTTGTTATTATTGTTCAAAGTGTTACAACAGTATGGTGAGTGAGGTGAAAGTCAAAGTCGCTCAGTCATGTCTGACTCTTTGCGACCCCATGGATTATATACAGTCCGTAAAACTTTCCAGGCCAGAAGACTGGAGTGGGTAGCCGTTCCCTTCTCCAGGGATGTTCCCAACCCAGAGATTGAACTCAAGTTTCCCATATTGGAGGCAGATTCTTTACCAGCTGAGACACCAGGGAAGCCCAGAAATAAACACATGCACCTTTTGAATTCAGTGTTTAAAATGTAATAGGATGATAGTTTATCTTCCCCAAATAGTTACAGTCTTAACTTCTGAAAATAATGAATTTAAAATACTTGCCAATCTTTTCATGTTATATATATATTATATATAATTAATATGCATATTACATAATATATAAACACATATGTAATATGAAAAATCTAAACTAAAGCAAATGGCAGAATTTTTGCTCCTCACAAAATTTACTAATAAGCTGTTTAGAGACTTTTTTTTTCTTTTCCATTTTAACTTAAAAGATATCGAATATATTCCCTGTGCTTTATAGTAGAACCTTGTTGTTTATTTTTATATATAGTGTTTGTTTCCTATAGAGAGAGAAATATTTTTTATTTCTATACCAAGTCCGTGCCTGTGAAACAGGATTCTCTATATAGATGCTTTTAATTTCATAAGAGTACTTTGGAAAATATTTAAATTTCTGTTTCCACTAATTGAAAGATAAGTATATATAGCTACTGCACATTGCCAAGAAACTTCTTCAAATAAAATAGTTGATAGAGATTTGTTTTACTGACTCTGCAATTTATTGAGATTAATTCAGTTATCATTTAATAGATGATTTTCCTATATTTGATCCTAAGAAAAAGTAATAATGCAAAGCGATTTTGGTTTTGTGTCTTTTTCTTTTTAGATGGAAATTCCTTCTTCTAGAATTATAAATCAGTACATTGCTTGTCAAGGGCCATTACCACACACTTGTACAGATTTTTGGCAGATGACTTGGGAACAAGGCTCCTCCATGGTTGTGATGTTGACCACACAGGTTGAACGTGGCAGAGTAAGTCATACTTGAATCTTACACATTGCTCAGACATTTTTCAAATTACATTACATCTATAGTTAAAATATTCATATTGATTTAATCTCTTTTGTAATCTTTAAACTTCCTTTCTTATGGTGTCATGATTAAAATCATCATGGTTAAATGCTTAAAACTGCAACTAACACATACTGTGTTAAAAGAAATGTGATGTTAGCCATTATTATTATTATTTAAATGGACTGATAAATGTTTGAATAAGTGATTTGTATTTATAATGTGTGAAGAAGTCATACAACTTAGCCATGAAATTACAATATCCCATTTAAAAATGGCCGAAGGATCTAAATAGATGATTCTCCAAAGAAGACATTCAAATGACCAATAAGATCATGAAAAGATACTCAGCATCATTAGTTGCCAAGGAAATGGAAGTGAAAGCTACAGTGAGATACTACTTCATAGCTAGTTGGATAGCTAAAGTAAATATGACAGAAAATAATCAATGTTGGTAATGATGTGGAGGCAGTGGAACCTGCTGTCTTGCTGATGGATTTGGTAAATGATGCAACTACCTTGAAGACACCCTTCATTTCTTCAAGCGGCTAAACAGTGTGACTGCAGCTTAGCAATTTCACTCATAGAAATACCCGAGAGAATTAAATACATGTCCACACAAAAACTGGTGCACAGATGTTCACAGCAGCGTTATTCTCAGTAGCCCATAGGTAGAAAGAAGCGAAATGTACCAGATAAAATATGGTGTAGTCATACAGTTGAATATTATTTAGCAATAAGAAGGTATGAAAAGTGATACATGCTGCAACATGGATAAACCTAGAAAACATTATTCTAAGTAAACAAAGCCAGTCACCAAACACAACATATTTTATGGTTCAATTATATGTGATGTCCAAAGTAGGCCACAGGGGACAGAAAGTAGAGCAGTGGTTGCCCAGGTCTGGGACGGAAGGAGACAGGTGGATTAGAGGAGTTGCATGATTGTTACCGATGGATGTGGGCCTTCCTCTGGGAGTAATGAATGTGTTCTAAAAGTGATTGTGGTGAGGGTTACACAGCTCTGTGGATATTCTAAAAATGATAGAGTAGTGTGTTTTAAATGGCTGAATAGAATGTAACAGAATTGTATGTCATTAAATCTTATTTTTTTAATCCTAATTTATGAAAGTAAATGGATTGCATTTCCCATTTTAGTTGAAGAGTCTTTCATACTATTAAATCTAAGAAATATAACGATTAGTATACCATTTGGCACCCTCATAGTAATAATTACTTAAGGTTGGAAGCTTGTTGTAAACAAGATATCTGAAGTTTCGAAATATATCCAAACAGACTCTTACTACAAAGAGAAGAAATGACCAAAAAAAAATGTTGCTCGTTGACAGATCTCTGTGAAGGGTATATGTTCAGTTCAGTTCAGTCACTCAGACATGTCCGACTCTTTGTGACCTCATAGACTGCAGCAGGCCAGGCCTCTTCCAACTTGCGGAGATTACTCAAACTCATGTCCATTCAGTCAGTGATGCCATCCAACCATCTCATCCTCTGTCGTTCCCTTCTCCCACCTTCAATCTTTCCCAGCATCAGGGTCTTTTCCAATGAGCCAACTCTTCGCACTAGGTGGACAAAGTATTGGAGTTTCAGCTTCAACATCAGTCCTTCCAATGAATATTCAGGACTGATTTCCTTTAGGATTGACTGGTTGGATCTCCTTGCAGTCCAAGGGACTCTCAAGAGTCTTCTCCAACACCACAGTTCAAAAGCATCATTCTTCAGCGCTCAGCTTTCTTTATAGTCCAACTCTCACATCCATACATGACTACTTGACTAGATGGACCTTTGTTGGCAAAGTAATGTCTCTGCTTTTTAATATGCTGTCTAGGTTGGTCATAACTTTTCTCTCAAGGAGTAAGCGTCTTTTAATTTCATGGCTGCAGTCACCATCTGCAGTGATTTTGGAGCCCCCAAAAATAAAGTCTGCCACTGTTTCCGCTATTTCTCCATCTGTTTGCCATGAAGTGATGGGACCGGATGCCATGATCTTAGTTTTCTGAATGTTGAGCTTTAAACCAACTTCTTCACGCTCCTCTTTCACTTTCATCAAGAGGCTCTTTAGTTCTTTTTCACTTTCTGCCATAAGGATGGTGCCATCTGCAAATCTGAGGTTATTGATATTTCTCCCTGCAATCTTGATTCCAGCTTGTGCTGCTTTCAGCCCAGCGTTTCTCATGATGGACTCTGCATGTAAGTTAAATAAACAGGGTGACAATATACAGCCTTGACGTATTCCTTTTCCTATTTGGAACCAGTCTGTTGTTCTATGTCTAGTTCTAACTGTTGCTTCCTGACCTGCATACAGATTTCTTAAGAGGCAGGTCAGGTGGTCTGGTATTCCCATCTCTTTCAGAATTTTCCACAGTTTATTGTCATCCACACAATCAAAGGCTTTGGCATAGTCAATAAAGCAGAAATAGATGTTTTTCTGGAACTCCCTTGCTTTTTCGATGATCCAGTGAATGTTGGCAATTTGATCTCTGGTTCCTCTGCCTTTTCTAAAACCAGTTTGAACATCTGGAATTTCGCGGTTCACGTATTATTGAAGCCTGGCTTGGAGAATTTTTAGCATTACTTTACTAGCATGTGAGATGAGTGCAATTGAAGGGTATATGAGAATTCATTAAATTATTTTTGTTACATTTCTTTAAGCTTGAAAGTTCTTAAAAATTAAAATATTAAAAAAATTGGAGAACCTAAATTATGTCTATTTCTAAAATTTATTGATACCAGGTTAAGTGTCACCAGTATTGGCCGGAACCCACAGGAAGTTCATTCTATGGCTGCTACCAAGTCACCTGCCACTCAGAAGAGGGGAACACTGCATATGTCTTCAGGAAGATGACACTGTTCAACCAGGAGGTAGGGGAACGGGGGGCCTACTGGTTAGAGCCGTTATGTTCAAGGTAAAGGCTTTGAAAGATGAAAATGTTTTTAATCTTGAGTCCTAGTTATTAGGAAATCCAAAAAATTATTGAACTATTTGCTTCATTAGGATACACTGGAATCTTATAAAATATGTTCTCTTAATATAATATTTCCAATTTCTGTAGCTAAGTATGAATGATCAGTAAAAAAATAATTGAGTAAATAATACTTATTACTATTAATATTTTCCCTATTCATAAAAATCGTACCAGGGTGTTAATTATACATCTCTTTCTCCAAGTAATATCAGTAAGGTATTGAAGTACATCTCCAATGGAAATGGAGATGGAAATGGAAATAACAACAGACAGCTATTAGATTATTCCCCCTTTTTAATGAGCATTCTTGCCTTGAGGACTCCATGAACAGTATGAAAAGGCAAAAAGGTATGATACTGAAAGATGAACTCACCAGGTTGGTAGGTGCCCATTATGCTACTAGAGAAGAGCATAGAAATAGCTCCAGAAGGAATGAAGAGACTGAGCCAAAGTGATAAAAACACCCAGTTGTGGGTGCATCTGGTGGTGAAGGTAAAGTCTGATGCTATAAAGAATAATACTGCATAGAAACCTAGAATGTTAGATCCATGAATCAAAGTAAATTAAAAGTGGACAAAGTGGTCAAACTAGAGATGGCAAGAGTGAACATCGACATCTTAGGAATCAGTGAACTAAAATGGACTGGAATGGATGAATTAAATTCAGATGACCATTATATCTACTACCGTGGGGAAGAATCCCTTAGAAGAAATGAAGTCGCTCTCATAGTCAACAAAAGAGTACAAAACGCAGTACTTGGGTGCAGTCGCAAAAGCGACAGAATGATCTCTGTTCATTTCCAGGGCAAACCATTCAATTTGGCAAACCATCACAGTAACCCAAGTCTGTGCCCCAACCACTAATGCCGAGGAAACTGAGGTAAAATGGTTCTATGAAGACCTACAAGACCTTGTAGAACTAACACCAAAAAAAAGATGTCTTTTCATCATAGGGGATTGGACTGCAAAAGTAGGAAGTCAGGAGATACCTTGAGTAACAGGCAAGTTTGGCCTTGGAGTACAAAATGAATCAGGGCAAAGGCTAACAGAGTTTTGCCAAGAGAACGCACTGGTCATAGCAAACACCCTCTTCCAACAACACAAGAGATGGCTCTACATGCGGACATCACCAGATGGTCAATACCAGAATCAAATTGATGATATTCTTTGCAACCGAAGATGGAGAAGCTATATACAGTCAGCAAAAACAAGACCGGGAGCTGACTGTGGCTCAGATCATGAACACCTTATTGCAAATTTCAGACTTAAATTGAAAAAAGTAGGGAAACGACTGGACCATTCAAGTATGACCTAAATCAAATCCCTTATGATTATACAGTGGAAGTGACAAATAGATTCAAGGGATCAGATCTTACAGAGTTCCTGAAGAACTATGGACCAAGGTTTGTCACATTGTACAGGAGGTGGTGATCAAAACCATTCCCAATAAGAAGAAATGCAAAAAGGCAAAGTGGTTTTCTGACGAGGCCTTATAAATAGCTGAGAAAAGAAGAGACATGAAAACCAAAGGAGAAAAGGAAAGAGATACTCATCTGAATGCAGAGTTCCAAAGAATATTAAGGAGAGATAAGAAAGTCTTCCTAAGTGAACAATGCCTAGAAATAGAGGAAAACAATAGAATGGGAAAGAGTAGAGATCTCTTTAAAAAAATTATAGATACAAAGGGAACATTTCATACAAAGATGGGCACAATAAAGGACAGAAACGGTATGGTCCTAACAGAAGCAGAAGATAAGAAGATGTGACAAGGATACACAGAAGAACTATACAAAAAAGATCTTAATGACCCAGATAACCACGATGGTGTGATTACTCACCTAGAGCCAGACATCTTGGAATGTGAACTCAAGTGGGCATTAGGAAGCATCACTATGAACAGAGCTAGTAGTGGTGATGGAATTCCAGCTGAGCTATTTCAAATCCTAAAAGCTAATGCTGTTAAAGTGCCGCACTCAATATGCCAGCAAATTTGGGAAAGTCAGCAGTGGCTACAGGACTGGAAAAGGTCAGTTTTTATCCCAGTTCCAAAGAAGGGCAATATCAAAGAAGGTTCAAACTGCCACATGATTACACTCATTTCACATGTTAGCAAAGTAATTCTCAAAATTCTCCAAGCTAGCTTCAACAGTTTATGAACCGAGAACTTCCAGGTGTTCAAGTTGGATTTAGAAAAGGCGGAGGAACCAGAAATCAAATTGCTAACATCTGTTGGATCATATAAAAAGCAACAGAATTCCAGAAGGACATCTACTTCTGCTTCATTGACTATCCTAAAATCTTTGACTGTGTGGGTCACAACAAACTGGAAAGTTCTTCAAGAGATGGGAATACCAGACCACCTTACATGCCTCCTGAGAAACCTGTATGCAAGTCAAGAAGCAACAGTTAGGACTGAAAATGGAACAACAGACTAGTTCAAAATTGGAAAAGGAGTATGTCAGGGCTATGTATTGTTTTCTTGCTTATTTAACTTATATGCAGAGTACATCATGTTAAATGCTGGGCTAAGTGAAGCACAAGCTGAAATCAAGATTGCTAGGAGAAATCAATAACCTCAGATATGCAGATGACACAGATGACACCACCCTTATGGCAGAAAGTGAAGAGGAACTAAAGAGCCTCTTGATGAAGGTGAGAGAAGAGAGTGAAAATGCTGGCTTAAAACTCAACATTCAAAACACTAAGATCATGGCATCCGGTCCCATCACTTCATGGCAGATAGATGGGGAAACAGTGGAAACAGTGGCAGACTTTTTTTGGGGGGGCTTCAAAATCACTGCAGATGGTGACTGCAGCCAGAAAATTAAAAGATGCTTACTCCTTGGAAGAAAAGCTATGACAAACCTAAACAGTGTATTAAAAAGCTGAGACATTACTTAGCGGACAAAGATCTATATAGTCAAAGTTAATGATTTTTCCAGTATTTGTGTATGGATGTGAAAGTTGGACCATAAAGAATGCTGAGGGCCAAAGACTTGATGCTTTTGAACTGTCGTGTTGGAGAAGACTCTTGAGAGTCCCTTGGACAGCAGGGAGATCCAACCAGTCAATCCTAAAGGAAATCAATCCTGAATATTCATTGGAAGGATTGATGCTAAAGCTGAAGCTCCAATACTTTGGTCACCTGATACAAAGAGCCAACTCATTGGAAAAAACCCTGATGCTGAGAAAGATCGAAGGCAGGTGGAGAAGGGGACAACAGAGGACCAGATGATTGGATGGTATCCCTGAATCAATGGACATGAGTTTGAGCAAGATCTGGGATTTAGTGAAGGACAGGGAGACCTGTTGTGCTACAGTCCATGGGGTCACAAAGAGTTGGACACGACTGAGTGACTGAACATGAAATGAGTGGAGAAGACCAGTTTCACAATCTCCTCATTATTTAGGAGGGTAAGATTGTAGGCAGGACGCTGTAACATCAGACAGATTGCTGCTGTTGTTTAGTCAGTAAGTCATCTTCACCTCTTTTGTGACCCCATGGACTGTAGCCTGACAGGCTCCTCTGTCCATGGGATTTTTCAGACAAGGATACTGGAGTGGGTGTCTTTACAGCTTTTTAATTGTTAGTTTTCCTTACCTGCTCCCTGAGTCCCTCCATTTGGCTTCCAGATTAAAGCCAGAAGTGCAAACTGATGAATAAATGCCAGCTCAGTCACCCAACTGGAAGATGTATGTGGAAGCAGAATCTGCTTGTCTTGTCAGGCTGCCAGTGCCTACACCAGCCATCTTGAGGCTAAGGGGCTGTAGGAAAAAAGGAGTGGTTGATTGCTGGAGAAGAACATCACAGGCATCCACAGTGAGGCCTTCGGAGATGAGACCACATCTCCCCTAATTCCACTCATACACCACTCCTAACGCACCCCATCCCTGAAAGTGACTAGAAGAGTCCAGTGAGATGGGACCTTGCTGACTAGAAAGGAAAGGAGCTAGAAGTTGTGCTAATGTATACTGCAGGAATCTGGCACTGAATAAAACTGAAGTTACAAGAAAGTACAGTTTCAAAACCTTATGGGCTGGAGATAGTATCAGAATGAATTTTGGGTTTGGGCATGTGTGCTGTATAACTAATGGTTGTATGTAACAAAGCAAGCCAAGAAGCTGTTTTTTTCATTTTCCTAAATAGAAGTGAAAAATGAGCTTGTGTATGGTCAGTGGTCACATCAGGTAATATGTATATCCTGTTGTTCTCCACCTACAAATTATCTGTGGCAGTTTTATATGTTATAGTGGCTTTTCTTTGCAGTCCTGAGTATCTCAGAACTATGCTGAGACACAAATTGGTTTCTAAGGTTTGAGCCAAATATAATTGGGAAAATTAATTTGCTGCCATAAATACGTACATACATGGATGGATAGATGGACAAACAGATAAACACTACCCCAAAACTTAATAAAGTATGACTTTAATTATCCTTCTTGCAGATTACTGGTACCATTAAGTTCTTTTGTTAATGATAATAGTCAAAGGTATTCTGTATTAGATGCCTTCAATTATCTGTAACATTAGTTCCCAGATTGAATTGAGGTCTCTCTGGGAATTTTTTTTTCTTAAGTACCTTTACATTCATGTTCTTTGGAAGTTCATCCAATGTAAGTGACAGTAACCAGATTTCACAGTGTTGGAATCTGACTATGAGTATATGATTCCAAACAGCTGTGATTGGGTGATTTGCCGGTCCTTGAAATGAATCAGTTGTAACGTAAGACTATCCCTTTTAGGTGTAGATGTTGTTTCATTTTTCAGTTGAAGAAAATGAGACCATGAAATACTGTCTTAACTGACGAAATTGAGATTTGAACTAAGATGTATGCATTCAATACCTTACTTTCTCCATTATACCAATGGAGAAATTGGTTCCCAGAGAAGAATTAAATATTGATTTGATTTTGTGTTTTATGGTCTCCAGTTTTTAATCTGCATTTACTTTGAGATTTTATTTTCTTGATGTCCATAATTTCACTTGTTCTTATCAGGATTAGCCCAACTTTGTTCATTAAAAAAAATTTTTTTTAACCTTTTTTGCTCATCTAGTTTTTATTTTGTTTTAAACATTTCTCTGGAATCTTAATCTATTTTTGTCTGTTTACCTGATTATCATCCTAAAAATACAAATATAGAAATTTAGTTATAAGAAGAGTGGTAATCCAGGTGACTGATTCTTAAATGGATACAGCTGTTTCTATAAAGTGGTTTCTTTCCTTTTCCTTAAACTTTTGAGTTTTATTGAATTTATACATTACTTTTGGGGCATAATGAAAGTAGTTTCTTTTGCTTCTAAAATTAAAATGACATGAATGTTTACATATATTTTAAGGATTATTTCTAAGTCAGTTGCATAATCTTTCATTTATATGTAGAAAAATGAGAGTCGTCCACTCACTCAAATCCAGTATATAGCCTGGCCCGACCATGGAGTCCCTGACGATTCAAGCGACTTTCTGGATTTTGTTTGCCACGTACGAAATAAGAGGGCTGGCAAGGAAGAACCTATAGTTGTTCATTGCAGGTATTTTATTTTCTTTTATGATTGAGTAACTGACTAGATTCCGTCTGAGCCACCAGGGAAGCCCAGAAGGGAATGGCAACCCATTGCAGTATTCCTGTCTGAGAAACCCCACCAGAGAGAGGAGCCTAGCGGGCTCTGACCCCTGTGGAGTTGCAAAGAGTTGGACACTACTGAATGACTAACACTAAGTGACTAAATAGGTCATTTTTTAAAGGGAATATGTACTCTCTTTTGCCCTTAAGTTGTGATTGTCTCTCTGGTAAATTAGAACTCAAAGCAGTGTTCTGAAGGTAGAAAGCAAAGAATATGACTTAACATACAATTGGCAGAAACTTTATCATAAAAAGTAAAAATAATACTAGTTCTTAGAAGTTTGTCTTTTTCATAGTCAAACATTTCTGAAATTGGGTTATGTCTTAAATTTAATGGTATTATAGATTTGAGAAATAACAATATTGTAAGAATTAGATTGTATCATAAGGTTTGGATTTCCCCCTCCAGCAAGGTACTCCATCCTGGCCTCTCCTAAGACCTTTGATTGGCATTTCACATCCTTGGAGTCAGTTCAGTTCAGTTCAATTCAGTTGCCCAGTCATGTCTGACTCTTTACAACCCCATGGGCTGCAGCACACCAGGCTTCCCTGTCCATCACCAACTCCCGGAGCTTACCCGTACTCATGTCCATTGAGTCGGTGATGACTCCACCCAATACTACCTCAGGATGTGCCACTTCCAGGAGCTCCAAGTGAGCAGTAGTGGACACCCTCCTTCCTTTCATATTCAGGCGCCCATCTGCCCTCAAGGGACTGAAATCAGTGATTCCAGACTCATTGCCACAGACCCAGAGATTAGGAGCCAGGAATTATTTTCTCCTTCTCTTTGTTACTTCTGTTATTAAGTGATTTGATTCAGAGGATGTATTAAGGTATCTCTTTATCCTTATACTTTCCAGCACTTTTTAAGGGTAGACTTTCACATCCATCAAAACAGATTTTAGCCTAGTTATTTGAGAGGCAGATGACAGGAATGGTGGGCCCATTTGGCTGTTGGATATCCTTAGTTCTCAATATCTTAACTACCTCAGTGGTAAAGTTTAATGAAAATTAAATTTGGCTTTAAAAGCTAATTTTTTGAGTGTTTTAGTTGTCTTTTTTGCTTTTGTTACTGATTTATTATTGTAATTCTCTTATTTTGCATTTTAAAGCTATTATGTCACTAATCTTCTATACCTTGTTCAGATTTTAAAAACTGAAATGTGACGCTTTTAAAGTTGTATATTTGCAACTAACAGTGGGGGAGAGGTGGTTACAAACCATTTAATCTGTATTAAGTGAAATTTTTTTTTGTTTTCAAAATAGTTTCCAGTTGCCTTGCCACTTTTGATAATATAAAATATTAAAATCAAGTTGTTCTTCTACCGTAATATGATTCAGTTCTCTAAGTTTCTCCACAAAAGGCATAAGAAGTTTAACAGAACCGTATCAGTAAGACTTTGTCCCATATTTATCCTTTTTAGTGCTGGGATTGGAAGAACTGGGGTTCTTATTACTATGGAAACAGCCATGTGTCTCATTGAATGCAATCAGCCAGTTTATCCACTAGATATTGTGAGAACAATGAGAGATCAGCGAGCCATGATGATCCAAACTCCTGTAAGTACTACATAGCTCATGTGTAAGTGTATATTCTCAACGTCATGGTTTTTTGTTATCAGTGTATGTCATGGTTTTTTGTTATCAGTGTATGTTCCAAACTATACTTTTTTCTTTTTAATTCTCTTCCAGGAGGTAATAACTCTAGCTTAGGGATTGGCAGATACTGTCCATGAGCCAAACCTGGCCCGCCACTTGTGTTTATAAATAAAGTTTTATTGGAATCAGCCACAGCTATGTATTTACATATTATCTATGGCTGCTTTCACATTACAGTAGCAGAGCTGAGAAGTTGCAGCAGGCCACCTGCTGCATTTTGCATTTGTGATTGCAAAACCAAAAATGTTTGCTATCTGGTTTTTTATAGAAAATGTTTGCCTACACTACCCTCGCTTGCTAGTTTTTGACTGCTTCAGCAGGTGCAGAGGAGCAACTTATCCTGTGTTACTTAGTCAAATGGAATGCTGAGAACCATAGTGTCCCTAGACTGGAGAATCTTGATAGACTACTTTCTGTGAAACAGCTATGGGGAAATTGCCTCTCTTTTTTCCATAAGAACTTAAATTGCAACAGCAAAAATCATAGAAATTAAGCTATTAACTTACTGTTAATATAAAGTTAAGCTATTAATTTACTGTATTCTATAATGACTCTGAATTATGTTCCAAGAATCAAAAGAAGAATCATGAAATTTTAAAGTTAAGATTATTTTTTATATTAAGCCATTGTGGAATGTTTGCATTGTTGGCGGCATTAAGGTTACTCAAGTGAACTGACCTATGTGGTCTAATAAATGCCTGCTATATTATTAGCATTTAATTATAGAGAATTTCAAACTTACACAAAAATAGACAATGTAATGTACTGAACACTGTGTTGCGTACTCAGCCCTGGCATTGGCCATCACGTTTCCTTTATACGGCTACCTACTCTCCTCATATTTGAAGCAAACCCTGGATACCATATCATTTTGTCTATACGTATTTCAGTATGTTTCTCTAAAAGATGAGGAGTGGTTTTCCTTCTAAACAAAACCGTAACACCATTATCACACCAAATTATAATTAACAATAATTCTCTAATAGCAATAGCCAGTATTCAGATTTCCAGTTGTTTCATATTAATCATGTCTTCTCAAATTTTAGAATAGCTTTATATAATTCATGTACCATAAAATTCACCTTTATAACAAATGTGCAGTTCACTGGTTTGTAGTATATCATGGTGTTTGGCAGCCATCATTGCTATCTAGTTTTAGCTCATTTTCTTCACTCCAAAAAAGGTTCCCTGTACCCATTTTTCCTAGTATCTTCCCCAGCCTTCCCCAACCTAGTCCTAGGCAACTATTAATCTACTTTCTATTTCCATCAGTTTGCCTATTCTGGACCATTCATGTGAATGGAATCATATAATTTGATCTTTTATAATTGGCTTCTTTTAGTTAGCATAACATTAAAAGGATATACATTCTGTAGTATAATCAGTACTTCATTCCTTTTTCACTGAATAGATACATATTCTTCTGGATTGTTTCCACTTTTTCACTGTTGTGAATAATGATACCATAAGCATTTGTATTTATATTTTTGTGTGGAAATGTTTTCATTTCTCTTGGGTATATACTCAGGAGGGAAATTGCTGGGTAATGTGAGGAACTGTTCAAAGCAGATGTACCATTTTGCAGTCCCCTGGCAGTATGTGAGCATTCCGTTTTCTCCACATCATTGTCATTGCTTGTCATTATCTTTTTTTTATTTTAGCCATCCTGTTAAATATAGAGTGGTATCTTATTGTGGTTTTGATTTGCATTTCTGTAATAAGTAATGATTCATGTGGTCATTTATCTGTGTATCTTTGTTCAAGAAATATCCAAGTCTTTTGCCTGTTCTGCAATTTGGGTTTTTGTTTTATCATTGAATTGTTAAGAGTTCTTTATATTTTCTAAATAAAGTCTCTTATAGATCTGTGATTTGCAAGTGTTTTATACTGATCTTTCACTTTCTTGATTAATTTGAAGCACCAATTTTTAAAATTTTGATTAAGTCTAGTTTTCTTTTTAATCACATATACTTTTGGTGTCATAGCTAAGAAATCACAGCCTAATTTAAAGTCACAAATATTTATCCCTCCCTTTTCTTCCAAGAGTTTTATAGTTTAGGCCTCACATTTAGGTGTCTGATACATTTTGAGTTAATATTTACATATGGTTTGAGGTAGCGTTCTAACTTGATTCTTCTCTGTATGGACTTTCAGTTGTCTCAGCCCCATTTGTTGAAAAAACTGTTCTTTCCTCACGAATTGTTTCTGGGTCCCTTGTCAAAAATCAGTTGACCACAAATACAAGTGTTTATTTCTGGAGTTTCAGTTGTAGTCCGTTGATTTTTATGTCTGTTTTTATGTTAATACCACACTGTCTTGAATACTAAAAATTTACAATAAATTTTGAAGTCAGGAAATCTGTATCTTGCAACTTTGTTTTTTTCAAGACTGTTTTGGTTGTTCTAGGTCCTTTGCATTTCCATATGAGCATTAGAAACAGTTTGTCCTCTCTTCAAAAAAAGCAAGATAGGGATTGCATTAAATGTATAGGTCATTTTGCGGAGTGTTGCCATTTAATAATAATCCATGTTCAAAAGCATGAACACAAAATGTCTTTCCATTTATTTATGTTTTCACTGATTTTCTTCAGCAGTATTTTGTAGTTTTCAAAGTGCAAATCTTGTACTTCTTTTTGTTAAATGTATTCTTAAGTTTTTTTAATCTTTTTGGTAATATTGTAAGTGTACTTGTCTTCTTAATTTTGTTTTAGGATTATGCATTGCTTAAATATAGAAATAAGCTGGTTTTGAATATAGACCATATAGCCTGCAGCCTTGCTGAAATCACTTATTAACTCAATTTTTTGTATGTGTGAAAGTAGATTTCTTAAGATTCTCTCTATATAAAATTGTGTCATTTGCAAATATAGTTTAGTTCTTCCTTTCCAATATAGGCATGGTTTTCTTTTTATCTTATTTCATATCTTCTCTTCATCTTGCCCAAGCGCCCCGGCAAGAACCTCCAGTATAGTGTTAAGTAGAAGTGATGAAACTAGACATCCTTGTCATGTTCCTGGCCTTAGAAGACAGCTTTCTGTTTTCTACCACTAAGTATCATGTTAGCCATAGATTTTCATTAATGCTTTTTTATCAAATTGAGAAGGTGCCCTCACATTAGTTTATTGAGTGGTCTCAATGACAAAAGGGTGTTCAGTTTTGTCAAATGCTTTTTCTGTATCTGTTGAGATGATCATGTGGTTTGTGTCTTACTCTATTAATAGAGTGTATTAGATTGATTAATTTTTGAATGTTAAACTTACCTTGCATTCCTGAGCTAAATCTTACTTAGACATGGTATATAATTCTCTTTATGTGTTGCTTGACTTGATTTGCTGGTATTTTCTTGAGGTTTTTATATCCATATCCATACATAATAGATTTATTTTTAATTGTTGTAAAATACAGAACACAAAATTTACCATCTTGACCATTTTTAAATGTACAATTCAGTAGTATTAAGTATATTCACACTGTTGTATAACCAATCATTAAAACTTCTTCATCTTGAAAAACTAAAACTCTGTACCCATTAAACTATGACTCTCCATTTTCCTCTCTTCCAGTCCCTGGCAGCCATCATTCTGTTTTCTGTTTCTGTGAATCAGACTGCTCTGGATATATCATATACATGGAATCTTACATATATGATTTTGCGATTGGCTCATTTCACTGAGCATAATATCCTCAAGGCTCATCCATGTTGTGTGGCAGAATTTCCTTTCTTTTTAAAGCTGAAAAATACTTCATAGTATGTGTATACCACATTTTGCTTATCCTTTTATCCGTTATTGGACATTTGGTTTATTTTCACCTTTTGTTGTTGTTCATTTGCTAAGTCATGTCCAACTTTTGTGACCCCATGGATTGCAGCATGTCAGGCTCCCCTGTCCTTCACTATCTCCCAGAATTTGCTCAAACTCATGTTTATTGAGTTAGTGATGCTACTTTTAGGTTTTGTTGACTAATGTTGCTGTGAGCATGAATGTCTCATGAATGTGAGCATGAGTGTCTTTTAGACTCTGCTTTCAATCTTTTAAGATATATACTCAGAAGTCAAATTGCTGGATCATATCATACATAATAAGTTTTTGATTTTGTTCTTACAGTTTGTGTAAAGCCAAGATTCAAATATGGTCCACATATTTTGATTGGTCTTTGTCTCCTAAACCTCTTTTAATCTGTATCTTCTTCCTACCTCTCTCTCTCTCTTTTTTTTTTTGGCTGCACTGGGTCTTTGTTGCTTTTGTGCAGGCTTTCTCTAGTTGTGGCGAGCTGGGGCTACTCTTTGGTGCAGCGAATGAGCTTCTCATTGCAGTGACTTCTCCTTGTTGCGGAGCACAGGCTTTAGGCGCTCTGCCTTCAGTAGTTGCAGCACGTGGGCTCTGGAGTGCAGGCTCAGTAGTTGTGGTGCACTGACTTAGTTGCTCCACATGTGAAATCTTCCCAGACCAGGGATCAAACACATGTTCTCTGCATTGACAGGAGGATTCTTATCTACTGCGCCACCAGAGAAGTCCAATCTCTCTTCTTTATCTTGCAGTTTATTTGATGAGCAAACCAGGATGTTTGTGCTGCATGTTTTCCCATAGTCTAGGTTTTGCTGGTTGCATTCTGGACGGAACAAGGTGGTGTTCTCTGTCTTACCTGGTAAATGGATCTGTAGCCTATAGCACCTTCAGTGATGTTACGTTCTTCCTTCGAGAGACACATGATGTGTCTGCCTCCCTTTTGTGATGGTAGCAGCCTTGGGTGATCAGTGTCTGCATCATTTATCCATTTGGCTTGCAAAATGATGATATTCTGTTATTCCTTTTTTTATTTATTAGTTGGAATACTTCTTTAAAAGAGTTGGAATACTTCTTTAAAACTTCTCATCTGTTGTTTGGTTAACTGGTGATACAGTCTGCATAGGAAAGGCAAGATAAATACTTGATGCTTTCCCTTTACTTACAAGTTTTTAATGTAATGAACTGGTTCATTGGCCTCTCCCAGTGGCAACCACTTACTTTTGTTTGTTTTGGTATTGTTTTGAATTCATGTATTTAAACGTGTGTGATATATTTCAACCCATTGCAATTATTTTTCTTAAATATGCATAATTTATTCCATTTTTGGTTCCTGGGAAACTGTTCATTCTAGCTCCTGAGCCTTTATGTTAAGAGCTAGTGACTTTGATAGCTTATTGCTATCAGTATAGATGTCCAGCTTGTACATTTCTTGTTCCAGACTTAGCATTAGTAATTTCTCCATAAAGTTCTGGTCCTTTTTATTGGGGAATTATTTTAGGGACCACCTTCTGAGGGATTTTTATTGCTGTTGGCTAAGTGTCAGTATGTGTCTCTGAAAATCTTTGGTTGCCAGAAGAGGGAAAACAAACTTATCACGAGTTAATACTGGTGCTTCCTCTACAGATTCAGACCACAGTGTTTTCACTTACCATTTTCTACTTAACATCTTTGTCCCTTTTCTTCTTTAACAAGAGTGCAGGTTCTCCATGGTACTGGAAATGGAAGACGTAGCATGTCACAAGTACTCATTTGTTTTATTACACAATACCCAACAAAGTCTCAGAATAACAAAGCTAACACCACAAACAGTATGATTACCAAAGAGAATTTTCAGTTCTTTTCCACAGTTATTTTGTTTTGGAATATATATTCTACAAAAGATATATAGTCAAATTATTGTTTCAAAGTCCTTTGAAATAGCTCCTTTCTGTGTGGTTATGCCATCAACTAGATACATACATGGATATGTTATGTATTTTCAGTTTATTGAGGCTTTTAAAATTCATGTTCTAATTATGAAATGTCTTTACATGATTCCAAAGTGAAATTTATGAAAGAAGGAAGTATATTCAATAAAGTCTAATCTCTATCTCTCTCCTTCACCCTGTTGATTCCTTTTCTTATAGCAAGCCATAATGATTTGTCCTTCCTTCTCTGTTTTCTTACACATTGAGTTAGGTACATGTTTATATCCCTGTCCCATTTCTCTAATAAAGATAATATATGCACTTTTCTCTGTCTTGCCTTTTTTTACTTAGCAAAATATCCTGGAATCATTCTGTAATATTCTGTAGACTTTTTTCCTTTTCTTTCCATTTCATAGTACCGACTTTGAGAATGTACCTGATTACGGACCCAGCCCTTTACTGATGACAATTTGAATTGCTTCTACTTTTTTGTTTTTATAAATCTGCGGTGAATAGCCTCATTTATGAATAAATATTTTCAATTTCTTTTTCTAGTTTATCTTTTGGATAGAGTCCTAGAAGTGGGATTGCTGGGTCAATAGATAAATTAATGTAATTTTGTTAGATACTGCCAGGTGTTCACCCATAAGGCTTATAGTATTGTACATTCCTATTAGCAATGTATGAGTGAGTTTTGCCAACAAAATATGTTGTCAAACTTTTTTTGCCAGTCTTAGTGAAAAATTATGTATCCGTGCAGTTTTACTTTGTATTTCTTGTATAAGAAAGCCAGGTGAGATGTTTGTCTTTTTTGTTTGTTTATTTTCTAGTCTTTCTGATCAAGTCTGTTTTTTATATTTTATTTTTCAGAGTCAATACAGATTTGTATGCGAAGCTATCTTGAAAGTTTATGAAGAAGGATTTGTTAAACCTTTAACGACATCATCAAATAAATAAGAAAGCAAAGGTCTGGGAAATGTATTGGAAATTGCTTTCCATTATAGTCACTGTGCCATAACACTGCTCACAGGAAATGGCATCTAAACAGACGAAAAAGAAGAACTAACAAAAACTGAAAACTTCAGCACTGTTGCACTTTATGTTTTAAAGAAAAAGTCACTCTCTCAAAATCTATAATTCATGTGTTTGAAGACTATTTCATTCTTTGCTCCAAACAAATAGTGAATAACTGAGTATGTTCAGGGTAATTTATGACATCTTGTGGTGGTGCCATGCCGTCCCCTTCTGGTAGAATTGCCACAAACAAGGCTCAGAATTCTCAGCATCTCTGTTGTATACCTGTATCTTGAAAGCAAAAAGCATTGAACATCAGGAGTCAGCTCTGGTGTCTCCCAGTGATTCGTGTTCTTACTATACTGATGACCAGATGTTACTTTTTAAATGTTAGCAATATCATTCTCAATATTAGCCAATACACTGCCTATGGATGCAGCACATCTTCCCCTACACTCCCCCCATAGAGACCTGCTGTTTGGAAGAAGAAAGTGGAATTTGCTTTTCCCAGGAAATGCTGCACATTGTCCATTTACCAGCATCTTATAGAAGGTATAAATATGAATCTACAAATTTTCTTGAATTTAACAATGTAACTTACATTTATCATAAGGTTGGCTTATTCCAAATCATGTGATTTCACATACTTGATGTAAAGGAATGCATGCATTGTGTCTTAACCCCTTAAGTGCCTTGCGACGTCTTTGTATGTCTAATGAAAAGGCACTCCTTTGACCCTACTAGGAGGTATGTATGTATATTGTACATTTACAGTTTTATGCATTTTGAATCAGTTCACCATTTTTAAAATGGCTTCTCGTATTGAGAGTTATGCAGTCAAAGGAGGGTAATGAAATTCTATTTCTTACTCAATTCCTGTATTTTGCCACAAGAAGCCAAGATAATTTGTGACCTACTGAGTGAGTGCTCTGCTGCTATGGAATTATTCAAAATCTGCACATTCCTTTCCTGAGGGACAGGGGTTACAGTTTAGCAGCTGAAGTTAAAAGATGCTTTATTCTTCAAATTTCATATTTATTTTACTCCTACCTTTAGAAATGGCACCTAATATACACTTTGAAGTTAAACATATGAATAAGCTAAAGTTAAAGCAGCTAATTGTGACTTGTTTCTATCACTAACTAAATTATCCCTTTTTAGCATTCATTTCGGTTCTTGTCAAGCTTTGTTCACACTGGTCTGTTGATTGGGATACTACAAACAAGGAATAAAACAGTATTGAGTTATTTCTAAATGTAATCCCTCAACAGCTAAGATGAGGACTTTCTTGTCATTTTGTGTACAATTACTCCAATTTATATATACTTACTAAGTTATAAGCATGTTAATATGGAGAGTTTTGATTGTCCAGCCTGGTGGAGGACCTGATAAGAGTGTGTATATTATCCTCTTCAGGTTTTTTCGTTGTTTTTTTCTTTTTAAGTCCTCAGAGAAATAGAACTTTAAAATTATCCAGTTTTAATATAAGTGGGAATTTTCTCAGCTATTGAAATGTTACATTACAAAATTACTTTATATGGATTATGGTTAAAATAGATTCATTTACTAGTGGTTTCTGAATATTTCTGTATGTCTTGATAAAATTTACAGTTGAATGGTAGATATTTTGGAACATCATTTAGTGTGAGCGGGAAAATGTACATTTTTAAATCTTTGGTATAATCTAAATGATGTTATTTCAAATGTTAAAAATCTATAATAGTAAATCTTAGGAAGTTAAGTCCTAAACGTTAATAGACAAAATACCAAATACATTGTTGTATTAAAATATTTTACTTTTTTTTAAAAGAGAAAAGTAAGCATAACCTTTATGTCAAAGTGAAATTCTTGTATCTATTTCTGAATTTCACAGTCAAGACAGTATAAGATAGTAAATAGCTACACAGTCTTATTTGAACATTCCATTCTCTGCCAACAGATAGGTGTGATTTAGACTGCTATATGACATCATGGTAAGGTGAAATGTGAAAAAGTAAAATGTTGGGAGTGTACATAATTAGTAACTGTTTTGGCAGTAGTTTTTTACCTGAATTAAAAAGAAAACCTATCCTAACTATATGGACAGAATATGACAACCATAGACAAAAAGGTAAAGTTGTATAGATGTAAGCAGATCGTGGTGTCATGTTTTTTGACTTAAGGTTACATTTACACTTTGGAAAGTAACTAATCATTTATTGACAATAAGCACTGCTGCCTTTGTAAATCATTAATGCCAGTTTTTAAATGATAATATATTAAAAATTTTAAATTACCTTTAAATTTCTCATATATGAATTTTTCTTCTGGGAGCTACACCCTGTCAGTATTTTTATGTACAGAAAATATCCTTTTTCAAAGACATACTTATTAGGATCTTAAACTTAAATTATCCCTACAGCTTTTTAAAGTAAACATTGCTAATTGTGATTCCCTGTTTACCTAACAAATAAGAGTTTATGCCTGATATTTTTTGGCCACGCCTTGGGGTCTTTGTTCCCCAACCAGGGAACGAACCCATGTGCATGGCAGTGAAAGAGCCAATTCCTAACCACTGGACTTCCAGGGGACTCCCTGCCTGGGAATGTTTTTGATCTGTTCATAAATCTAAGTAGAGTTCTAGGAATAATCCCAGTTTTTGTACACTTAGTAGTTCTAGGTTCCATTCATATCAATGTAATAGTGTATGACAAAAATGCCAAATTCCTTGTATCTAAACTACTCCCCTCTCCAGCAGCCAACCCTACCTCCCCCAAACAACCCACATGTGCAAGAAATCAATGTTGCTATTCTCACAACTGGAAATAGGTCCTGGTGAATCAAAGGACTTTTGTAAATGCTAAGAATGTTTGTAAAAAACCTTGCCTCTGATTCAGGATGGTTTTACCACGTTCTTTGTAGGTGTTGTGTTGACCATCTGACTTGTGTCAGCACTGTGTACACAGGTTGAGGAATATTCTGGAATAAACTGCATTCATAAGAAGAACACTTAGTATTTATTAAATCAGTGCATAATTCAAAATAAAGGCAGAGTAAATAGCGTAAGAATTCACTTCCTTTGTACAGCCTGCTGGCACAAGTAGGAGGGCGGAAAGGGTTGACCATGTTGATTAAGAGTAAAGAGAAAATTTATATATAAAAACTGACTTCGAGTGTATAAAAATATGTTAAGCCATTATGACAGTTGCTTGAAGATTTCAAGTACTAGTATATACACATAGAGATGTTTTATGCGATTATGCATTTGTGTGTTTCACCAAGGCTGATACAAACAGGGGTAAAGGATTATGTTAACTATGGGAGTTGTTTATAATCTGTTGGCAGGTGATTAGCCAGGTCTAATCAGCTATTTGAATAAAAGTCTCCCGTCTCCACTAGATGTACCACAACCTGAGAGCTGAAAGAAACTTGAAAGATTTTATCAAGGCTCACCTTCTATTACTATAGGTAACTTGTGAATATCATAAATTCTTGTGAAGTTTAGTCTATTTCAGCTCAAGAATTATACTCAGGCAGTATTTTTACTTAATTTAGAAAACAAGTAGGCTTTAAAAAGCAATCTAATTAGGGCTCCACTCTGTCTGCTTGTCATGCTTCCCTGACTAAACAATAGCTTTTGTCAAGTATTTGGGCTGATGTACATGCAGTGTGAAAACATTCGAAAATGCAAATTAGAAGACTGATTTTTAAAAGCACTTGAAACATAGAACGAAGATTTCGAATGTATGTCCACTTAAATAAATTATGTTCATAATGTGAACATGTAGAATTAAAGCATTTATATTTGTTTTATAATCTTAAATCAGGAAGGAAGAAGGAAATAAGGATTTTTAACAATGTTCTGTGTAATATCTGTGTTTTGAATATTTAAAGATATTCTGATGGTAAGGTTGCCAAAGTAGTTTTGAATTCATAAAAATTATTTATACCACAATAATGTGGGATATGTTTACACCTCTTTTATTTTGTAGTAATTATTTTGTAGTTCTGATCAATTTGCATTTAAGTCATTTACATTAAGGAAAATATTTGTTAGAACAAATACCTTTTAATAATACAAGAGAAAGATAAATTGTGTCACAACTTCTGTATGTAAACGGCCACATCAACAAAGTAACTGCTTTATATTAATATAGCTTATTGGTTCTCATGTTTGCTTCACCTAGCCAACTACAGTTTCTGCAACCATTTTTTTTCCTGGTGTTTCCTCTAAGTAAAATATGTTTTAAAACCCATTGGATTAATTTTATCAAGTATCAGAATTCCTGATCTGTTGGCAAAGTTTTATTGGTGTCTCAGTGTGATAACAACACAGCTTGTAGCAACTGTTTTATAAAGTTTTTAGAGAATTGTATAGCTCCAAAGGAATTTGTATAATAGCAAAATTTATTTGAGGGCTAACTGCTAATAGGCAACTTCAGCAATTTTACAGAGAGCTCATGAAGTTAATCTCAAAATTGTACTTTTGGGGATTAACTTACTTTACAATATCTACAACTGTTTTCAACACAACATTTTACTATACACAGACTTCATTTTTCTCAGTAGCAATTCCTACAGTAAGCCTTACAATGTTATCAAAAACAATCCCTATTTCAGTGAGAAATGACACATTTTATTTTTATAATCTGGGTGAAATTGTTGTGGGTAGACACCAAATAGTTATTTCTGTTCCCATATCTAAATTTGCTGCTACTTATTTGTATGCTTTTTCTACAGTTTATTGTTGATTTCTAAAGTTTTGTGGTCATTGTTATCTTTATTGTCGTAATCTAAGCTGATTGGGCAGCCAGGGGTACTGGGGTACAGTCCATCAATGCTGACTAGGCAGGGTTCAGTGAATAAATAAGTAAACCAGTTTTTGTTTGTTTTGTTTTTTTAATTTACACAGTGAAAGGTATTAGCAATATTGCAAGTTTAAGACTATAGTTTTAGGAAGAGGTTCTAATGTGTTCCTAAAACCAGTACAAGAATGAAAATGTTTGAAAGCCTTGTTTTGCTCATAGAAAGTTTCAGTTAAACACTGTAGAATTTTCCTACCTATTGTTGTGTAAATGATATAGAAAATATTTTTCTATGGACAAAAGATTGAAACTGTTAACTTCTTTTGCTTTGTTCTTTAAAAAGGAAAAAAAAAGATATTTGTATGTCTTTCATGCTGTAAAGAAATGAATGTATCTTTCAAATGTTACTAGAATTAAGACTTAATCTTAAGGGTAAGGATACGCTTTGTTTTAAAAAAAGTTAGCAAGGAATTGAAAAGGAAAGAAGGAGTGTTTCCCATTTCATTATACAAAATGCAATTTTAGAAGAAAATGTCACTTTATTTATAAAAAATGATCATTATTGAAGCATATTTCAATATTTCAAATACCTTCTTTTTCACTTTGCTTTGTGTTAGCTCTAGAATAGAAATTTTCCCAAAAAATGTGTGCATACTGTTTTTAAGTATAAGATCATTAAATTATAGACTTCTGGGGTTGTGGGGGAGTATGTGTGTGAGAGTAAGCATTCTGCTGCATGTGTTTACCATGAAGGAAAGTTCTCGGGCTTCGTCCCTGTCTCAGCCACAGACGAGGACAACAGTCTGGAGTATGTGACTTCGGTGAAGCCAGAAAACTGTGGCTAACACTCACCACAGTAAATCAGTGCAAAGGCCCTGACAGATAGTCGGGTTTTCATTCTCAGTATTTTGGACAGGTAAAACCACTGAGCCCAACTCTGACCTATAGCAGTGGTGTCTTATATGGCTGAGGGTTTATTAATTTAGCTGAATAGAAGAAAAAAAAAGCTCTACATTTTAAACCAACAGGCATGATTAATTTGTTCAACAATTTCTTTGAAAGGTAGTATTTATTATTCATCATGCACTGAGCTTGACTCAGCGGGGGCTTCATTATTTGGGCTCCAGTCCATTTCTCCAAGGTAAAAAAGGTTTTTGAACTTCCATTTATAGTAGAGTCTTTGTGATGTAATATTTCCCTTCATTAATTTTTGTTACAGTTGTTAAAAAATTAATATCAGGCCCCCTCAACCCTGAGAGTTTCCAAAATTTAGCAGATAATCTGATAATCTTAACTAAAATGTCACATTGCCGCATGAAATTATCACCATAAAATCAGTAAGGAGACTCAGCCCTACAATCTTAGGCCAAAATAGGTTCTGATTTGTGTTTTCCCTAAATTCACTATAGGCACACTTGAACCCATTTTACCTGTTACTAAAAGAAGCTTCTTCATTTCTATTCCTGAATTGTGTTCCAGTTTTTTGCCAACCCTTCAGCTAGTTGACAAGATTACTCAAGCTTTCTAATATCCAATAGAGTAGGTCATATTTCATTGCTGAAATTGGTTTTTTGAATTTCAAATAGCACTTTATTTCAAGCTTACTACTGACTTAATTTATACATTTAAAGATAAAATTTATCCTAGAGTCTTGTAAATATGGAAACATATAACATTAGCACGTAGAGCTCATTGGATTAGACCCACGTTTAAATGCTTTACAATGATCCCTTGATCATTTGATATTTAAAAGGTAACTTGTGTGATTTTAGCTTTGCCACTCTTCTGTAATTTATTTGGTACAATAAACGCTACCCAGTTGACAGTCTTGCTGGACTCTCAGTTCTCTCAGCTAGCTTCAGCCACATTTGGTTCACTAAAAGCATTCTGCTTTGCATTTTTGTACATTACATAATGAACACCTGGAGTCCATTTGTTTTGTTTTGAGTTGTACTTAGGTGTTGAGTCAGTGCTTCACCACCAGTAAGTTGCAAGGGGCAGAGTTCTGACACTTCGTATACATGTTGAAGGGCAAGATTTAAGAGACTAAAAGTTTACATTAAGCTGTTTTCCTTTTCTGTCATTAGAGTATTAGTGCTTAGGCAAATAAAAACTGTCCAGCCTGGGGTTCCAGCAGCATCAGGATGTTGCAATTACATCACATATTGTAATCTTTTCAAATAAGAAAAGCTAGTCTTTATCTTCTACAGTGTAGGCTTAATTTTTAGGACAGATAGTATACGATAGACTCATCAGTGATATTTTTAGTAGTTTTAAAAATAGTATTTCTATGTAGAGACTGTTTCAATTTGGAATTTTTTTTCTTGTAACAGGTGCTATATGTAAATATGAAGGGCAAAAAGTCACCTAATTAAAAGTCTAGTTAATTTTCTAATTAGATTATGATTTTACATTGTTTGCTGCCATTTCACGTTTGGTTGTACTGAACTAGTAGCTAAATGGGATTAGCCCCTTAACTCTAAATTCTCTTCCCCCGTTTCACAAAAATACCTCTTTCCATATGGTTTCCCGTAATTAGGAGACAAAGAATCATATAGTTCATTTAAAATCTGTAAACTTGAATTTGGTCAACACTGGGTTATTTGAAATCATCACTATGCATTCTGTGCATTTGTCACTGCAGCTTACTGTGTGCTTGAAAGACCTTGTGGATTTGTCTTAATTTCTGTGAAAAATTAGAATTCCTGCAATGAATTTTATGTACTAACAGCAAACAGGATAAAAATGTTGGTTTGCATTGAAACTGTTTAACCCTGAAAGCAATTTATGTGAAATGCAGTCATTATACGTATTTTCTTGGCCACAATTCATTTTGACTGAGAAATAGTTGTTCAGGTTCAACGTGAAAAAAACTCTAGCTGTGACTTTAAATTGTTCAATTGCAAAATAAAGATGTGCTTTAGTAATTTAAGTATAAGAGTTTTAAAGATTATTTTATGGGAATTTTCATTGTTGGGCTTTTCAAACAATGGTTATTTTCATTATTGGGTGATCATAGACTAGGAGAATGCTAAATGCAAATTTTATTTCTAGAATTACTGATGTAGTGGTTGTATTTGCTGGTGAGTGGGTGAGTCAGGAACTAAAAGGGGTTTAGAAGATTAAACCACATCTGATGAGACGCTCCTTCACTGGCCACTGCTAGATTCCTCTCTTCTCCCAGCACTAGCCTCTCTGCTCTGGTATTCCTACCATAAGACCTTGTCAGTCAAGGTAAATGACCTTTTTTTATGTGTCTGAAGTCCACTTGCCTCATATCTTCCCTAAGTACATTTAGGTATGCCATTTCTCATCTATAAAAAAATTTCTTGGAGAAAATTAACATTTAATTTTATATCTAGAAATAAAGTGAAAGTGTTAGTTGCTCAGTTGTGTCTGACTCTGTGACCCCATGGACTGTAGCCCACCAGGCTCCTCTGTCCATGGTATTCTCCATGCAAGAATACTGGAGTGGGGCTAGTCATTCCTTTCACCAGGGAACCTTCCTGATCCAGGGTTTTCCACATTGCAGGCAGATTCTTTACTATCTGAGCCACCGGGGCAAAAGTAAATGCCATGCCTCTGTTCTTACGTGCATGATACTAAAGCTTCAAATAGTATAATGAGGACCCATGAGGAGTTATGAAAGCCTCTGTCCCATACCTTTGCCAGGGGATCTTCCCAATGAAGGGATCTAACCCGAGTCTCCTGCATTGCAGGTGGATTCTTTACCACTGAGCCACTGGGGAAGCCTGCCCCTAAGAATAGTCCCCCTCAAATCAATGGCAACCTCTGTTAATTTCTTGTCTTCTAGCGGAAAATATTGCACAAGTATTTGTGTGTACATACATTTTGTTAAGGCTGAAGGAATTCTACAATATATTCTGCAGCTTGCTTTTTCATCTTTAAAACATTTCCATATCAACACACTCAGGTCTACTTCATTCTTTTTAATCACTGCCTTGACCTCCATCATACAGATGGATATGCTATAGTTTAATTTCTTGATTTGTTTCCAGTTTATACTGTATGAACAATGCTGCAGTGAACATCTTCAGGCAAGTATTTTCATTAAAGATTTGCAAGTCTATGCATAAGGGAAGTTTCTAGCAGTAGGATTGTTAAGCCATTGGGCACCTGCATTTTTAAATGTTAATAATTGCTCTCAGAGAAGATTTTTTTAGCTTATGCTTCCACCAAACTTAGGAAAATGTCCATTTCCCCACATTCTAGTTAAGACTGATATCAAGCAATTTATTTGCTCATCTCATACATGAATTATTATCTTATTTTGACCTACAGTTCACTCATAAAGAGGTTGAATAGATTTTTGTATCTTTATTGATCTCTTTATTTCTTGTTCTCCAAATTCTATATTGATATCCTTTGCTCACTTTTATATCAGGTTGTTTAATGTTCATTTATATGAGATGTTGGAAATTAGTCATTTGACAGTCATATATGTTGCAAAATGTTTTTTCTTATGGTGTTCTTTATTTGGGTCTGGGGAGGACATGATATTTTTAATACTTTTATAAACAAATGTATTAATCTGTTCCTTTATGACTTCTGAATTGCATATACTTGCACAAAGCTTGCTCTAATTCCTACTAATATTCTGTCTGTGATGGAAGCTTTCTTAACTAGCATTCAAATACCCTACTCAGTGTACTAGCACTCTGCTTTCTGCTCATGTTCTCCCCTTGCCACCACTAACTGCTCTCAACTATGCCAGAGCTCTGCTAATTCTACCAATTCTGTTGGAAGCTTACTAAAATCAGTTCTGTCTATTTGCTAACCTACATATGAAAATATATTTATCTATATTATATCATTTAGAATTACCTGTTACCTAAGCCAATGAAATGTGCGTGTGAAAAGGGGTAGCGTTTTTCCAAAAGCTTCTTAAAGATGTCACTGAAACTTTGTGAAAGCCTGAAAATTACTAAAAATTGGTATGAGCAAGACAGTTAGACTCAGGAAGCAACAGTTAGAACTAGACATGGAACAACAGACTGGTTCGAAATAGGAAAAGGAGTATGTCAAGGCTGTATGTTGTCACCCTGCTTATTTAACTTATATGCAGAGTATATCATGAGAAACACTGGACTGGAAGAAGCACAAGCTGGAATCAAAATTGCCGGGAGAAATACCAATAACCTCAGATATGCAGATGACACCACCCTTATGGCAGAAAGTGAAGAAGAACTAAAGAGCCTCTTGATGAAAGTAAAAGAAGAGAGTGAAGAAGTTGGCTTAAAGCTCAACATTCAGAAAACGAAGATCATGGCATCTGGTCCTATCACTTCATGGCAAATAGATGGGGAAACGGTGGAAACTGTCAGACTTTATTTTTTTGGGCTCCAAAATCACTGTAGATGGTGATTGCAGCCATGAAATTAAAAGATGCTTACTCCTTGGAAGGAAAGTTACAACCAACCTAGATAGCATATTCAAAAGCAGAGACATTACTTTGTCAACAAAGGTCCATCTAGTCAAAGCTATGGTTTTTCCAGTAGTCATGTATGGATGTAAGAGTTGGACTGTGAAGAAAGCTGAGCGCCGAAGAATTGATGCTTTTGAACTGTGGTGTTGGAGAAGACTCGAGAGTCCCTTGGACTGCAAGGAGATCCAACCAGTCCATCCTAAAGGAGATCAGTCCTGGGTGTTCATTGGAAGGACTGATGTTGAAGCTGAAACTCCAGTACTTTGGCCACCTGATGCGAAGAGCTGACTCATTGGAAAAGACCCTGATGCTGGAAAAGATTGAGGGCAGGAGGAGAAGGGGATGACAGAGGATGAGATGGTTCGATGACATCACCGACTGAATGGACATGGGTTTGGGTAGACTCCGGCAGTTCGTGATGCACAGGGAGGCCTGGCGTGCTGCAGTCCATGGGGTTGCAAAGAGTCAGACACAACTGAGCAACTGAACTGGAATTGGAACAGAAAAAAGATGATATACTTGGGGTCTGTTTTTTGCAACCAAAACTAAGGGATTATAATTAGGTTCAAACATTAACATGTTCTCAGAGCTGGGCCTGCACATAAGTAGACTTCAAGATTCACAGAAATGTATCAGAACTTTTCAAAGCCCCCTTTGGACACCTTATGTAAATGGCAGCCGACTCCAGTATTCTTGCCTGGGAAGTCCCATGGATAGAGGAGCCTGGCAGGCTAGAGTCCATGTGGTCGCAAAGAGTCAGACAAAATTGAGCAACTAACATTTATTTAACTGGACATCTTATTCCCAGCTTTTCATTTTGAGCCATGAGTTAGGTCAGATAAAGTAAGAGTTCTCTGAGGACAGGGTTTGAAGGAACTCTGACTCTGTTCTGCTCCCTCCAGTGGCCTTTTTGCTGCTGGTTTTAAGGCTGCAAAGGAACTGGGGAGAGAAGATGAGACTCGGGCCAGTCAAAATGCCATAAAACTCACTGTTCTTACCAAAATTCAGCTCTTTTTCTTGAATAAACACCTCTGGATTGTTGCAAAGCTTTGGTTAACATCCAGAATTTTAAAAAAGTTAATTCTGACCATGTTTTATTGTTTGGTGTTTGCTGTTCTGAAGGAGAGGATTTTCCAAGGTTATTACACTGCCAGTTTCATGGACTCTGCTACTAAGTAGCTTCAGTCGTGTCCGACCCTGTGTGACCCCATAGACGCCAGCCCACCAGGCTCCCCCGTCCCTTGGATTCTCCATGCAAGAACACTGGAGTGGGTTGCCATTTCCTTCTCCAATGCATGAAAGTGAAAAGTGAAAGTGAAGTTGCTCAGTCGTGTCTGACTTTTAGCGACTCCATGGACTGCGGCCTACCAGGCTCCTCCATCCATGGGATTTTCCAGGCAAGAGTACTGGAGTGGGGTGCCATTGCCTTCTCCTTCATGGACTCTATTTAGCCCATTACTTTCAGACTCCTTGTTTTTCAACACATTCACCGACCATGTTCTTGTTGACTCGTCTGTTGCCAGGAATGAAATCCATCCTTTGAGAATAAAGATTTGCTATCACTGAGAAAACCTAGAAGCCTATGAAGTGGTTACTGCCTAAACAGTCAGCTTCACTTCCCAATACCCTCCCACTGCTTTCTCTGGGATTAACTGTGCTAAGAATGAGGTTAAGTGCCCCTAAAAGGCACATCTCCCACCTTTGTATTTGATCCTCAGAGCTATATTTGAGGATCTCCATTTTACAGGTGAGGAAATTAAAACACAGTTTATTCTTTGGAAGTTAAGTAGCTAGTGAATGGAGGTGTCTGATTCTACAGCCAAAGTTAATATTCTCTGAGAAATTATTTTTTAAAAAATAGTACCAATTTATATGTTTGAAGTTGTTTGAACAATCACTGTCATAACTTTAACCTGACCTCACATTCTAAATCAGTGTTTGGAAAATAAGCATTTAAAATGGATGATTCTCTTTTTTTCCCTCCAAAATTAAACTTTTTTTTTTTTTTTTACAAATTGGCGTTTAGTTGCTTTACAATGTTTTGTTAGTTTCTGTGCGTGCATGCTCAGTCACTTCAGTTGTGTCTGATGCTCTGAGACCTTATGGACTGTAGCCTTCCAGGCTCCTCTTGTCCATGGGATTCTCCAGGCAAGAATACTGGAGTGGGTTGCCCTACCTTCCTCCAGGGGATCTTTCTGACCCAGGGATTGAACCCGTGTCTCCTGTATTGCAAGCAGTTTACTGCTGAGCTACCAGGGAAGTCCCTCTACTAGTTTCTGCTGAACTGCAAACTAAATCAGCCATATGTGTATATATAGCCCCCTCTTTGTCACCACAGCATTGCATGGAGTTCCCTGTGGTCTATAGTAGGTTCTCATTAGTTATCCATTTTAAACACAGTATCAACAGTGTAAATATGTCAGTCCCAGTCCTAATCTCCCAATTCATCCCACCCCTTCTTTCCTTCCTTCTTCTCTACATCTGTGTCTCTATTTCTGCTTTGCATATAGGTTCATCTGTACTACTTTCTAGATTCTAAATTTATGTGTTAATGTACAATAATTTGTGTTTCTCAATTCTCCTTTCAAAGGAATTTTGAGGTTTGGTTTACGTAAAATTAAATGAAATCCTCTTATATATTGAAATAGGTATAGCATCACTGATTTTAAGATCTGAAAGAGACCTCAGGAAGTATGTGTCTTACTCACCTCATCTTATAGATAACCGACACCAGGAAAGACAGGTGCTTGTCCTTGTGAATTCAGGGCAGCATGGTCCATGCTGCTCTTCCTACTGTGTGGTCTCCTAATACCTTCGTGGGTCCTGTCACACAGCAGTCACAGGTATGGGGTGGTTATCTGAGGGCTTCTTTATTCAATGTGTAGCCTGTGAATGGCCAGTGTCACCAACTGCCAGCTTGTGGGTAATGCAGACTCTCAGGTCCCACCCCAGACATAAACCTTGTGACAAAATCTCCAGGTGACTCAGGTGCACAGTAACTTCTAGAAGCTCTGCGCCTTGGCTCCACCCCTCTTCTCTCAGTCTCATCCTGGTTTCACCACTAGGCAAATCTGATGGGAAAATGCTTTCACTTCTGCCTCTCTGTTACTCAATATTATGAACTTGCCTGGAGCCATCCAGGGTTTTCTGAATTTTTTTCCCTAGCAGAATAAACAAGGCGTGTCTACCACCAGATCAGCAGTGTTCTGTTCCAGATAATTCTGAACAAAATGATGCATGAAATACGGATTCATGGAATATGAATGCTCAGGTTTATTCCCCTGAATCTCCAAAAGTATGGAAAAGCCTGACTTTGTGCTTTGGAGGAAGAAGTGATTTGACTTCAGTTTATTTTGCATGTCCCATCTCTGCACAGCTCTACCCCAACTCTCCCCATTCTTTTAAGGTGTCCTTCTTTTAGCCTGTGTGGCTAATACTTTAGTATGAATTAGTTTAAGATCTTACTCCTGCCAGGAATACTTGGAAAGAGAGGAAGGGTGAACTTGCAGACATGAGATTCTGGCTCAGGAAAAACTTAGCTGAGTAAAGGAAGCCACGCAAGTGCATGAACCCAGGTCCAGGCTACAGACCCTGCTACACTTCTGACCCCGCCTCTGCCACTGGCAGTGCATAAGTACCTTTGTTCCTTGGACAGTAACATTTACATTATATGTAGCATTGTGTGCTTCTGAAAACATTTTCGGATAAGTTGTTTTATGCCAGTCTCATAACTGCCCTGTTAGGAAGGTGGTATCATCCTCATTTTATAGACTTAAAAGTTATTTTGGATCTTTTAGCTTCTGAATTGAGGTCTAGACTCTGCTGTATGCTAATGAAACTCTTAGTGGTATTTCCTGATGAGTTTTTGTGTTCTTTTTTTTTTTACTTATGTGCATATTTGACTAGTTAGTGTTCCTCTGATCCAGTGTCTGGAAAACAAACTCTTCCTGATTTCCACTGTCCAGTCAATCCTAAAGAAATCAACCCTGAATATTCACTGGAAGGACTGATGTTGAAGCTGAAGTTCAATAATTTGGCCACCTGATGTGAAGAGTTGACTCACTGGAAAAGACCTTGATGCTCGGAAAAATTGAAGGCAGGAGGAGAAGGGGACAACAGAGGATGAGATGGTTGTATGGTATCAACAACTCAATGGACATGAATTTGAGCAAGCTCTGGGAGATAGTGAAGGACAGGGAAGCCTGGCGTGCTGCAGTCCATGGGGTCCCAAAGAGTTGGACACGACTGAGTGACTGAACAATGAACAACAAAAGGGTCTTTTCTTTCTTTCTTCCTTTCTTTCTCTTTCCTTCCTTTTTTTCATGGCTTAAAATAGCAACAGATATTTATTACTGCTCATAGTTTCTGTGGGACAGGACGTAGGTTGTTCTGACTCAGTCACAGATAAATATTGGTGGGGCCTTGTCACAGGAATGCTTGAGGGGCTGGAGCATGGCCCCCCTACATGACTGGCAAGTGGGTGCTGGCTGTTGGAGGGGGGTCCTCAGTTTCTCTCCATCCAGGTGGCTACCTATGGCTTCTTGAGTATCTTCACATGGTGGCTGCTGGCCTCCAGAGTGAACAATTCAAGAGTCAAAGCAGACAGGACAGTGCCATTTATTGGAAGTCACACTGACTTCTGAATTGTTCTACTAATCACCAAGGGTCTTTTCACAATGGAGGCTTTTGGAAGGCAAGGCCCCTTTAGCCTCCAGTAAGACTGACTCTCATTCTGGAATTCTCTCTGCTCAGGATGCCTCAGCATGAATGGCCCCACCAGTGTGAACCAGTTCAGCCAAATTGAGAAAGTAAGGAGCTTGGAAATCAGGACAAAAGGAGAGGATTTTGTAGACTTGGGACATTTACTCATTATTTAAAGGGCTGTGATGTGAAAGAGCAACTATCTTCTTGTGGGCGGATTTACCATGAAGATCATCAGGTTTAAGCTTTAGGGCTCCTGACTTGTATGGGCCCCTTCCAAGACCCTAATTCTCATTTTAAATCTTTAAATTTGTCTTATTTCACTTAAGCCACCCCCCCCCACCCCACCCCAACTGTATGGTTCTCAGAACTAACAAAACCTGGATCCACTCCTTTCTGTGGCTCCAGAGAGAAAACCAGGACCTAAAATACTGGTGGAAATCTAGAGTAAGGATGTTCATTAACTAGAGGAAAAATCTTTCCGTGGCCAGGACCATTCCACCAAGAGTGGGTTATTCTAGTTGGCACTTTCAACACCTTGCCCACAGTCATTCTTCCTAATAACACCCTGTCTTTCTTGCTAATAGATCTTTGACTTTTTAAAGAAGCTGATAATGAGCCCTTAATCTCAGAGACAGCAGGTTCTCACCTAAACCCCAAGTGTGAATTTTAATTGGTGTAAACCAGTGATGGTATCCCTTTCTCCTGCTATTTCAGGCAGTTAATCCCATTCAATGAGACAGGGTGTATTGGGACGTCCTTCCCTGAATTAAAGACACAGCTTTACTAGGAATTCCCTGGTGGTCCAATTTAGGACAATGAAGCAGGTTTATAAATATAAGACTCAACACTTTTACTCCTGTGGACCTGAGAGTTCAGGAAACTAAGATTCTGCAAACCATATGGTGCAACACCACTCTGCCCCCACAACCCCTGCCAAAAAAAAAAAGACAAGGCTACAGGAAGAGGAGATATTTTCCCCATTCCCTTTCATTTCTGAAACTCAGAAAGAAGAGCTGGAAACACTGCAGCCCTCCTGTGGTCAGTAGGCTAGAAGCATAAAAACCAGAATCAACATACTAAGGATGGCAGAACAGAAAAAGTAAGAGTTTAGGATTCTATAGGACTGTTGACCTGAACCACTATAGGCAGCCAACTACCTTTAGATTACTTGGGTTGAAAAAAAAAAAAAAAAAAACCTCATTTTTTTAAGCTACAGTTAATTGTGTTCTCTATTACTTGCAGCCAAGTGTATTTTTACTTAATTCAGTTGTGTTTAAGGAGACCACATTCTCTGTCTCAGGTAGGAGGCAGTTAGCGGGCTGCTGCTGTTGCTGATGCTATGTCGCTTCAGTCGTGTCCGACTGTGCGACCCCATAGATGGCAGCCCACCAGGCTCCCCCGTCCCTGGGATTCTCCAGGCAAGAACACTGGAGTGGGTTGCCATTTCCTTCTCCAATGCATGAAAGTGAAAAGTGAAAAGTGAAAGTGAAGTTGCTCAATAGGGTCCGACTCTTAGCGACCCCATGGACTGCAGCCTACCAGGCTCCTCTGCCCATGGGATTTTCCAGGCAAGAGTACTGGGTGGGTTGGCATTACCTTCGAGTTAGCGGGCTAATTCACCACAAAACAGGAATGTCGCAGAGGGTATCTATGATTGAAGAGAGGATTTGGTGAGGGGATGAATTGTTACAGGGAATAATCTTTCATGATCAGAGCACACCCTCCTATGACTTAGGTCCTTAGTTTTCATCCACCAAGATTTCATATTTCTTTCAACCTATAACAATCTTTCTCAGCCTATTTCTCTCACCCCAACGCCACCCTTGATGTGCATGCTGTATGCTAAATTGCTTCAGTCATGTCTGATTCTTTGCAGCCCCATGGACTGTAGCCCACCAGGCTCCTCTGTCCATGGGATTCTCCAGGCAAGAATACTGGAGTGTGTTGCCATGCCCTCCTCCAGGGGATCTTCCCAACCCAGCGATCGAACCTGAGTCTCTTATGTCTCCTGCATTGGCAGGCAGGTTCTTTACCACTAGCGCCACCTGGGAAGCCCACCACCTTTGACAGGGGACAGCAAAAATGATAAAGCGGAATGGGAGAAGAGGACCCTTTCTCTAAACTAGTGTGCTAGGCAACAATTTAGGACAATGAAGCAGGTTTATAAATATTGACAGAAATGTTTCCATTGTTTATCAGTAACAGAAAAAGTACAATACAGCTTTCACATATATAAACACTGATAATGCTTGGGTAGAGACAGCCCTGATAGACTGAGTGGATGGCACTCAAGACCAACAGTTTTCAAACAGTGTAATCTAATTCCTGGGTCTCAGGAAAGCTTTCCATGGGGTACATGGCCCAGATAGTTTTTTATAAAAACTTTTTACTATGGAAAAAAATGTAAACCTGTACATAAAAGGACAGAATATTTTAATAATTATATCACCCAGCTTCATGCCCTGGCCCTTTTTGGTTTCATCTATACATGAACCACTTCCCTCCCCCCATTGATTTCTGATGTACAGGGTACTGACTCAGTTATACATATATATATTAACTTCTTTCATTTTCTTTTCCATTATGGTTTATCACAGGATGTTGAATATAGTTCCCTGTACTAGTAGTAGGACCTTGCTGTTTATCCATTCTGTATATTACAGTTGGCCCCTGCTAATACCAAACTTCCAATCCATCCCTCTCCTACCCTCTCCTCCTAGGCACTCACAAGTTTGTTCTCTGTGTCTGTGAGTTTCTGTTTTGTAGATAAGTTCATTTGTATCATATTTTAGATTTCAAATATAAGTGACATCATATGGTATTTGTCTTTTTGACTTGCTTCACTTAATAATCTCTAGGTCCATCCATGGCATTATTTCATTCTTTTTAATGGCTACATCATTGCTTTTTTATTGAGCTAAAATTCAAAGATGACTTATTGATGAAGCTATTTTTAAAAAGTAGAGAAAGAAAGCTTCTCTACTTTAATACTGTAAATGGAAACAGTGACAGACTTTATTTTTTTGGGCTCCAAAAATCTCTGTGGACAGTGACTGCAGCCATGAAATTCAAAGATGCTTGCTCCTTGAAGAAAAGATATGACAAACCTAGACAGCATACTAAAAAGCAGAGACATCACATTGCCAACAAAGGTTCATATAGTCAAAGCTATGGTTTTTCCAGTAGTCACGTACAGATGTGAGAGTTGGACCATCGAGAAGGCTGAGCACCAAAGAATTGATGCTTTCAAATTGTGGTGTTGGAGAAGACTCTTGAGAGTCCCTTGGACAGCAAGGAGATCAAACCAGTTAATCCTAAAGGAAATCAACCTTGAATATTCATTGGAAGGACTGATGCTGAAGCTGAAGCTCCAATACTTTGGCTATCTGATGTGAAGAGCCGACTCATTGGAAAAGACCCTGGTGCTGGGAAAGACCGAGGGCAAGAGGAGAAGGGGTCAAGAGAGGATGAGATGGTTGGATGGCATCTCCAACTGGATGGACATGAGTTCCAGCAAACCCTGGGAGATAGTGAAGGAAAGGGAAGCCTGGTGTGCTGCAGTTCATGAGGTTGCAAAGAGTTGGACATGACAGAGCAACTGAACAACAGCAATAACAACTTTAATACTATTAGGAAAAAAAAAATAGAGGTGAAATCTTGTTCCTATCCCTGAAACTGACCTTGCCTTCTGACATGCTTTACCCAATAACAGAGAACAGAAGTGACTTTGTGTGATTCTGGGCGTTGCCCTTAGTAGGTCTTGGAGCTTCGGTTTTCACTCTGAGGGGCTTGAGTCATTTCAAATACCCTGCTGGAGATCCCAAGACAACCCAGTTGCTCCTAAGAGGCACCCCAGCTGAGATGCCACGCAGATGAGTGAAGCCCTTTGGGCAACTCCAGTTCCTGTTGAATTGCTCCAGCCCACAGCGCAGAGGGCAGAAGCCAGCTGTGCTTACCAAGCCCAGCTGTTCAGACTTGGGGTGGTGCAGGGTCAAACTAGCAGTGCCAGATCCTAGGAAAAGCCCTTCTTCCAGCCAGCAGGTCCTCCCCTGAACTCCTCGGAGCTCTGCCCAAGGTCTGGGGGCCCCTTCAGCTCAGTTCTGTCCTGTCTGACTTGCCTCTGTCCCAGGGCTCTTCCCTCTGCCCCTAACCCCTAGCCACCCTGCTTACCGAGCAAGCCATGCAGGGGCGCGCCTTCACCTCCTTCAGGCCCTCTCTCCAAGACTTTCCTCTTTCCCTACCAGTCTGTGTAAGATCACCAGCTCTGCCTCTGTCCCGGCTTCTAGTTTTCTCTGTGTCATTTAGCAATGCCTAACTCTAGTACCTGGGGCTTCCGCGGTGGCGCAGTGCTAAAGAATTCGCCTGCCCATGCAGGAGACACAGGAGACGCAGATTCAATCCCTGGGTCTGGAAGACCACAGGGAATTGGAAACGGCAATCTCTGGTGGCTCAGAGGTTAAAGCGTCTGCCTGCAATACTGGAGACCGGGGTTCGATCCTAGGGTCGGGAAGATCCCTTGGGGAAGGAAATGGTAACCCACTCCAGTATTCTTGCCTGGAGAATCCCTTGGAGGGAGGAACCTGGTGGACTGTATTCTTGCCTGGACAATCCCATGCATGGAGGAGCCTGGTGGGCTACAGTTACAGTCCGCGGAGTCGCAAAGAGTCGGACACGACTGAGCGACTTCACTTTTCACTTCCAAGTATTCTTGCCTGGAAAATTCCATGGACTGAGGAGCCTGGCGGGATACAGTCCATGGGGTCGCAAAGAGTCCGACGCGACCGAAGCGACTTAGCACGCACGCACGCATCCCTAGTGCCTAAGGAGAACCACGAATAGTGCTGAATTTTACTATCCGGTGACATTCACTTTCTCTTTTTCCTGCCAGCTCTGAAGGCCTACGAGGGCTCTTTATGCCCCGTTTATCCGTGGTATCGCCACTGTCCAGAATATACCCTGGCCCATCTCAGGCACTTCCCTGAATTCTCCGTACACAGAAAGGATGCAACATTCCCTGTTAAGCAGAAATATCCTATTTCCTGCCGCTCCCTTACTGTTCTTCTCGTCTCCAGAATACAGCCCGGCAAGTAAATATTTGCTGACTGAATTAATTTGTTGAAGGGCTGACAGCATGTCCTAGCGGTACCTGACGCCGGACTCCGTCTGCAGGGTTAGCCGCCTCTGTGACAGGACTAACGTGGGGGTGCCGCGGGCCGCACCCTCAGGGGACCCGGCTTTGGCAGCGCCCCTTTAAACCTGCGGTCAGCTCTCGAACCAGGTCGGCATCGCCGCTTTAACCCGAGCATCGCCCCGCCCCGCCATTTCCGGGGCGGTGTCATTGCCCATTTAAGAATGGCGTGCCCCGCCTCTAGGGCGGAGCTTAGGGGCTTTAAGGGAGGGGTGGTTGCGGCTGGGGTCCACCGGGATTAGTGCGGTGGGCTCGCCTCTGGCCGCCATTTCTCAGCGTTTCCCCGGAGCAGCCCCCTCGCCGCCTCGCGCGGCCCTCTCCCCTAGAGTGGCTTCGAGTGGTCGCTGCCAGGTAAGCGCGCCACCCGCCTGGCTCCTCACGCCCTCCTCGCCTGTACCGGGGCTCCGGCCTCGCCGGGGACCCTCAGGCCGCCCGGCGCTTCGAGGTCGGCAGCCGAACGTGTCCCGCGAGGGGCGGGCGGGCGGCGGCCGAGCGGCGGCCGAGGGGCCGGCGCGGAGGAAGGGAGGGAGGCCGGACGGGCGTCCACCTGCGGGCGGACGTGGCCGCTCCGGGACGTACCGAGGACTGGTAGCGAGCGCGCTGGGCTGACGCGCCCTGGAGGCAGACCGGCAGGTGTCCGGGGTGGGGGGTAGGGGTGTGGGGGCTCCGGGACCCGCTTTCCCCTGCGCCCCGCGGCCGGGCCCAATGCATGGCTCCTGGGGTCGGCTTCAGTAGTACCAGCCTTTATGGTTCTGCTGTCTGACCAGTAATAGCCGAGTCTTTTACACCTTTTGGCTACGTTTTAATATCGTGTGTTTGAATTTCAGAGTTAGGGAAAAGTTTCCTTTCATTCCATTTCTGTCCTGTAACAGGTTGCTGAATCTGACACAGTGGATTGTTTGTACATAAGCTAGTTCGCAGGTTTTCTTCTTTAGGTAAAGTTCACTAGGAAACCATATGTGTGATTAATTGTTGAATTAGTCCCTTGCAGATACTTTCTGTTTGGGGATGACTAGGATGAAGGGTGTTAATATCCTGATGGTGTTCGCTGTAGGTTGGCTTATAGCTTTGTCAGAAAGCAAGTACTGGAGACAGGGTTTTAGAACGACCCAGGGTGTTCTTATGGAGAAGGAAATGGCAACCCACTCCAGTATTCTTGCCTGGAGAATCCCAGGGACAGAGGAGCCTGGTGGGCTGCCGTCTCTGGGGTTGCACAGAGTCGGACACGACTGAAGCGACTTAGCAGCAGCAGGGTGTTCTTAACTTGCTGCAAGTAATATTTCCTTGGGGTGGGGGTAGCAATTGTTTATCAAAGGTTGCGTCCACCAGTCACAAGAGAGTGTATACGTGTCACGACAAACTTTTGAATTTTAGGTATGTATGAAAAAGTTAATTTAGGTGGTAAATGGATGACTTCGGTTTGCAGTTTCCCACTTAAACTCTTCCTAGTTCATAGCTGAAAAGTCAGGCGTAAGAGATTCAATACTATTTTAAAAAATGTGTGTGTGTGTGTGTGTGTGTGTGTGTGTGTGTGTATGTATACACCTACCATCCAAAAATTCCAGTGTGTCATTTCAGGCAAGTTCCTTATTGAGCGCCTGATACGCATATTGCAGTGCCTGCTGGGTCACCGTGGGGAACGAGTCAGACTAGGTCTCTCCTTGCGTCTTGGTGCGGCAAATACCCAGTAAAATACAAGTTGGTATGTTAAAGGTTACAAAGAGCACGCTAGGGGTACTAAAAGGAGACCCTGATTTAGAAAGCAGGGAATGATTTTCTGAGGAAAAGACATTTCAGCCAGAAATCTGAAGATGGCCATGTGAAGTGGGAGGCGGGGGTTAGGGTGCGGTGTGGGGGGGCGGTGTAGCGGGCGGAGTTGAAGGGGAAGGGGCATTCCAGAAAGCTGGAGCAGCTAAGGCGGAAAAAAGGGCCCCAGTCGAAAGACGCCTGGGCTGAGTGGAAGAGTTACTAGAGCGGAGCGAGCTGAGGGGAGTGGGCGCCGGAAGGGTCGGGGCGGAGGAGGAGCTGGAGCCGGGAGCAAGGCAGTTAAAGATTGTTAAGAGGAATCTGATTGGTGGTTGCTTAAATCCACTGCTGTGGCTTGGTGAAGGGTGCTGGGAGTGGGGGCGGGGTGGGGAAAAGTGAATGTGGCAAAGCTTTTAAAAACAATAAATTAAAAAAATAAACTTCCTAACATATTAATATATTCTTATTATAGAAAAGTTAAATACCTCTACACGACGCTTTCTAGAGATAGCCTCTTTTGTGTGTGTGTATATATAAAGTGTCTGTGTCAGCTGTATTTTATAAAAACAGCTGTGTTGTATGCCTTTGGATGAACCATTATTTAACTACTTGCGTGTTGGTAGAGGCATTTAACATTTCCTTAATTATGCCCTGAAAATTCTTGTTTCTGTGGCTTGAAGCGCATATGGGACATTTCTTTTTAGGATATCCTACCAGAAATAGAATTGCTGTGTGAAAGGGTGTGTGTGAACGTCATTGTTTTTCACATATCCTTTTCAATACTGGATATCTAGAGTCTTTTAAATGACAAGACAGTGTCTTACATTTTTAATTTGGATTTCCTTGGTTACTGCTGAGGTTGCACATCTTTCAAAGAGTATTTCTTTATTGCATGTCTTCTTTTAGAGCTTGTTTCTTCATATCGTGTCCATTTTCTCTCTTCTGGGTTGTTTGTCTTAACTATGTGCGATAGTTCTTTATTAACTGCATGTTAATCCTTCAAAATTTTTTTTTGCAGAAAACAATTTAACAGCCCATCACCCTAATATAATGTTTGTTTTTTCCTAGTACTTCTTTTACTTCTCTAGCACATCTGAAATTTGTTTTCATATAAGTGTTTTCATATTTTTTTAATTAAAAAACTTGTTTGTGGCATTGAGTTTCAAAATACATAGATATTAAATAAGAAAGAAGTTGTATTTTTCCTTAGCAAGTTAACTCTACTTGTATAATCAATCTTATTTTTATTTTATTTTTTTTTTTTTTTTGAATCTTATTTTTAAGATGTAGGATGAGGTGAAAGAAAACTTGTCTTATAATTCACTTCCTAGGAACCACAAAGTTGTAGTGCATTTTGAGCATTTGTTCCCTTAAAAAAGCTTTTTTATTATGGAAGAATTCAACATATACAGAAGTAGTCAGAAGAATATTAGTTTCTGTGTACCCATCAGCTTCAACAGTTGATGGCGTAACCTGGTCAGTTTGTCTCATCTCTTCCCACTTAACTCCCTTGTATTATTTTGATGTGAGTCCTAGAAATCATATGATTTCTTCTATAAATGTTTCAGTATGTATTTTTAAAAAATTAAGATTATTCTTAAAAAACGTATTTTTAATGCCACTATTTTATCCAAAAGAAAATTGGCAGTACTTTCTTGAGTATCATAAACAATCCACTTGGTGTTCAGATGTGTATGTATATAATTTGTGTCCTTAGAAAGTTCAGATGACAACTGTCATGGTTTTGCAAGATTATCTAATTACATAGGAGTATTCATACTTGTAAACTGAGGTTGTAATTCTCAATTTATAGCTACTGAATTGTTTTTAAAATGTTTTTAATTTAATATTTCAGCTTTTATTTTTATCATGTTTACAAATGCATTTGGTTTAAAACATCAGCTGGTTACGCAAGACTTCTTATAAGTTTTATATATATAATAGTAAATGTATGATTGAAAAAATATTTTAGTTTGAGATAATTTTAGACTTATGTCAAAGTTAGAGTAGTACAGAGTTCCCATGTATCTTTCACCTAGCTTCTCTCATTGACAACATCTTATAACTTAAGAAGAATCTAAAATAAGTCCACACTTTGTGATTATCTCTGAATCTGTAGTTTCCTTTGTATCTCTCTTTTTTTTAATTCGCTTGCTGTTTATTTCTTGAATATGCTGAATTAAGTTATAAAAAACAAATTCATCATGTATGTTTTATGATTGTATTTTTACTCAGCATCTTTTTAGCTGTGGTCTTTGATAATTTCTTTCTTATTTCTACAATGTGAGTTTTGCATAAAAGACCAAAATTTGGAGTCAGAAAATCAGAGTTTGAGCCCCTGTCTTCACTACTAAATAATGGACCTGGTCAATGGTTTAATTTCTGTGACTTTTAGTGTGCTTATCAAAATAAGACAATATTTTTAGGGAGTTTTTCTGAGTACCAATGGAGGTTGTTTACTCCAATCTCCAAAGTAAACATTTGATGCATTTGATGATGAAATGTACTAAGTGGCTAACTATTCAAAGTAGGAATTGTATCCTTCAGGAGCTTATGGTAAAGGAGACAGGCATGTAAATGAATAATTAAAATGGGATTAGTTAGACAAAAATATTTTCGTGGTTCAGTGAAGGTGTTATGGGAATGACTAACTCTTTAGATGTCAGAGAATATTGCTCAGGGGAGATACAGGTAGAGTTAAGTTAAAAGGAGCAAGTAGGGATCCTCTGACATAAGGGGGTTAGAAGCCTTAGGGTGACAAGTCTAGCCTTTTGTAGGCAGCTGAAATGAGACTGGCTAGCAAGGTCCAAAGGGAGCATTGTCCACGGGAAAAGAAGCCTGTGGAGGAGACTGGGCCCAGATGTTATGTATGAGTGCTTTGTAAACTGAAACACTATCCGAAATTTTAGCTATTTCTTTAAGGTATAAACAGATGAATGTACAAATGACAAGTATGGTGGCTTTGCCAGTTCACCTAATTATGCTGGAAGGTGGTTCAGCTGGTAAAGAATCCACCAGCAATGCAGGAGACCTGGGTTCGATCCCTGGGTTGGAAAGATCCTCTGAAGAAGGGGACGGCTACCCACTCCAGCATTCTGGCCTGTAGAATGTCATGGGGTCCATGGGGAGGCAGAGTCGGACATGACTGAATGCCTTTCACTTACATCCTTACTTGTAATGTGTGTACAGTAATCTTTATAGATACTTATGTTTTCATGTAATAGCATTTGTTTATTTTTAAATTAGCTTTTATTTTTATCAAGTTTATCTAGTGGTAAGAGTCATCTGATATGAAGTCTTCTTCCAAAAAAGAGCATTCTCCTGAATTTTTCTTCCTCCTTAAGGCAACCACTTTCATATTTTAAATAATAAGCTCATTGCTGCTTCTTGATTTTTAGTTTCACGTAGTTTCATGAACTACCTATTGAATTCCTACCAGGCAAGATGAGGATTAACTCTGTTTACCCTTACCTGTATTAGCCACCTCCTCTGAGTTATTGTTACTTTATACTTACGGTTACATCAGTATTAATGTTAATATATTATGACTTAATTATTAGCTGAGTCATAAAGTGCACTGTGATTATTTCCCTTTCTGCACAACTTGTTTTCTCTGTTATTTATTTCTTGGCTTAGTTACATGTACTTATTTTTCTCAAACTCTTCTTAGTTTTGGAAGCTAAACTTTAGATTAGCAAGGTAGTTTTTATGATGTTTTCATTTTATATGTGCTGTATTTAACCTCTTAATTATTTTGATTAACTTTAATGTTCTTAATGGAGATAAAGAAAGCATTAATTTGACATTGTAAAGAATTGTTTATATTATGTAGCGGCTTAAAGTCTGTAAATAATAGAATATGTGATAAAAACTTTCATTTGAATTATATTTGTATTTTAGCTAAAATAGGTTATCATTTTTGTGTTAGTACTATAAATGGTGAGAGAAGGAATGAAACTTCTTAGGATTGTTGTTACTATCAAAGGGCACCTTAGTGTATGGCATCGTATCCTAGTGTTTGTAAAGGTATATGACTGTTGTACACATAATTTATTGACCCGAAAGACCTGATGAACTTAATAAATGTTTACCCCTCTCTTGGCAGATTAGCTCCTTAAAACATAGTCCAGAAAGCTTAAAATTGCTGTGAGCTCAGTGCCGTGAGCTCTATTTTATGTTAAGGTCTTTAAAGTCGCCAGTTTTAATTTTTTTCAAATTTACTTGACCAGGTGTTTTTTTAATAACATATCTCTAATGTCCACAGAACGTTACTAAACTACGCCATTTGTCTGAGAGCAGACTGCGGGAGAATACTGACCCCTTTTTTCTCTTGATTTCGCAGTGACAAGATGTTGAGCTTCTTCCGCAGGACGCTCGGGCGCCGTTCGATGCGCAAACAGGCCGAGAAGGACCGGCTCCGTGAGGCCCAGCGCGCGGCCACGCACATCCCTGCGGCCGGGGACGCGCGGGCCGTGATCACCTGCCGGGTGTCCCTTCTGGATGGGACCGACGTCAGTGTGGACTTGCCGGTACGGAGGGCGGGCTGCCTTGTGTGTTCGTCCTGAGGTCACTTGCTTCTTCTGAGCTGGTACCTTCCCGGGGGCCGAGTTCATACCAGCTGGTGCGGTCAGGCGCCGAGGTGCACAGGTGCCTGGATCAGGTGGCCTGAGATACCTGGAGGGATAGTAAATGCTTCGCTGGAATTAGTGGCAGCTAACCTGAACTTTCAGATGTCAGGGCAGTGGCTGACTGAGTCCTCTGTGTGTGTTTGTGTGTTCTTTGGGATGGCGTTTCGCAGTGTGCTTTCTGGGGAGTTCTCACAGTCCTGGTTGAGCAGTTTTATTAAAGCAGTGAGACTGGGAAGAATAATGATACTTACAGGGGTCCCGTAAGACTCATAGTTCTCTGAACTTTTTTGTAATTTTCAAAACACTTTCCATTCCTTTCCTTTCCCAAGTACTTTCTCCACCCTTGGGTGTGCTTGTAGAAATTTTAATGGAATGAAGTGAGGAAAAGGACTTTGTTGATATCCCTCAGCTCTGACGGCCCATCTCTTTCTTCCTAAAGTAGTTTGCAGGATGGTTTTTCCATACACAGTAATCTTTATTTCAAGATTGGATGTTGTAATTATATTCAGATTTGGGTGGTTTTTTTTTTTTTTGCAGTTATGAGTAATCATAACTCAATGTGAAACAATCCAGTGTATTTGAAAGGACTTCACTTATTCCTAGCAGGTCTTTTTCTGAGGGAGGAGAGGTAGCTGTATGCTTTGGGGAGAAGTAGAGTTTCTTTCTGAACTGTTTGCTAATACCAAATCTTTTTCTCATGCCTTTGTCCTGTATAAAAAGATTTACATAACTAAGCTGTAAAATGTGTGATTTGAGGTGTCATTGAATGTTCTAGTATCTTCCCTCCCCATAGATTCTTTTTAGTACACACTCCTTCACCCAGAATGCAATTTTTAAAAAACCCTTTGTGCGAGGTGATGGCTTAAGTGCTGCTATAATATATAGTCCAATAAGTTCTGGAAGATCTTCAGCTCACAGAGTGAGAGGTTAAGGAATTGGATGACTTGTTTTAATGAATATTCTGATTAATTGAATAATTTAGAATGTACTAGTATATATCTTTTACGTTTTAAAAATAATGGCATATGATAAAATTACTCTTAAGACACAGGATATCTTGAAATGTTTTGAAGTCATGTTTATGAGTATTTATTATATTTATACATGGCTCAGTCACTCAGTCATCTCCTGACTTTTCAGCCCTGTGAACTGTAGCCCACCAGGCTTCTCTTGTCTGGAGTTTTCCAGGCAAGAATACTGGAGTGGGTTGCCATTTCCTACTCCAGGGGATTTTCCCGACCCAGAGATTGAACCCACATCTTTTATGTCCCCTGCATTGGCAATATTGTCCAGTATTTCAATATGTGATACTTTGTGAGGATAGTTTGCATATTCATTTATTTGACAAGTATCCTAAGAATTTTATATCCTAGTCTGTTAAAATATTCTTAGGTATGTGGCATAAAACTTGAGATTACTATATAAGAGAGTGGAAAGAAGACTATTACCCAGTGTTTGAAGTATGAAGTCTCAAGTTTGCTGATGGAGGAAAAGATACTAGGAAAGTAGAATTTGGAAAGGAGTTTTTTAAAAAGGCAGTGTATTGTGGAGGAGAAAACAGCACTAAGTTTTAAGGTGGTGGAATAAGTGGCTAGTGACTGGTATGGAATGGTTTCCTTTGCTTGGCGTGCTCAGTAAGGGCCTGTGATGCTTGATTAAGGCCCAAAATGTTAGCCAGCCTCTCTCATGCAGACAATTGTAGTGAAAGAGCCAAGAGTTTTAGATTTGACTCTCTGTGGAAGTAGAATAGTTGCCTTTTCAGCTCTGCAGTGCAGGTGAAACCCTAGAGTTAGTAAATTCTGGATGCTTGTGTGGATATAAAGTGGGCATATTCTCCCTCCCCCTTGCCACAGCTAAACCGCTTTGCTGAAGAAAAAGGCTAGAGGAATAGTGATTTCTGGGAAGAAGAGTCTTTATCTTTTTCTAATTTAGCTTTTCAACCATTAATTTTGGAAATTGAATGAAGCACATGCTTATTTCCCATTGGGGTTAGCATCAGTATTGATTGTGATCTATCAACACGGAACTCAGATGATTGCCCAGGCAATCTATAAGGGATTACCTGTAATTAAGTACAGAAATCTAGGTCTATTCAATTTTCAATTCAATTCAGTCGCTTAGTCATGTCCGACTCTTTGCGACCCCATGAACCGCAGCACGCCAGGCCTCCCTGTCCATCACCAACTCCCAGAGTCCACCCAAACCCATGTCCATTGAGTCAGTGATCTGTACACTTCAAATTAATATATACTGGTAGTAACGGTCATTTTCTTTCTTAGTTCTCCTTTCCTCTCAGAATTTGAGGAGGGATTTAAATAGCTTCTACTTTTCTTTTTGAAGGAACTAATGCCTTTTAGTAAATGATGAAGGCATCAGGTAGAAATTCCTAATTATCCCTGACTTTTAAACTTTCTCTTTGAAAATGCCACAGTATGTCCTTTGATTTATGAGGTTAGAATTGGTTAGTAAACAGCTTGTCTTGTAAAACTCTGCTTTTCCTGAGTTTTAAATTAATAGGAAATAGTTGATTAACCATTACATAATAATTTTTATATATCTACTGGTACAGATGCTGAAGTCTTTAAATTACATAGACCATTATATCTTAAAATAAATGAAAAATACCCCGTGTTCACTAATTGTTCACTAATGTTAACTAAGACTTAACATTATTATTATTTTTTTAATTGTTAATTCTAACTTTTAAAGACTTAACATTATTAAGATGGCAGTACCCCCAAAACTTTACAGATTCAATATAATCTCCAACAGAATATCAGCTGATTTATTTGTGGAGATAGACAAGCTGATTTTAAAATTCATGTGCAATTGCACAGGACCGGAATAGCCTAAACAATATTGAAGAAGAACAAAGTAGTAAGACTTATATGTCCCAATTTCAAGATGTACTATAAAGCAGTAGTAATCTAGATGGTGTGCTTTGCTGGTGCAAGGACCAATGGATCACAATAGACAATCCAGATATAAACCCACACATCTATGGTCAGTTGAATTTTGATAGGCTACCAGAGCCATTCAGTGCAGGGAAAAAGGAAAGTCTTTTCAACAGCCTTTTGTATGTGAGTAACACACACAAAAGAATGAAGGTGGACCCTTAACTCCTATATATACAAAAATTAACTCAGAATGGGTCAAAGTCCTAAACACAAGACTATAAAAGTCTTAGGGGGAAATATAGGAATAAATCTTCATGACCTTGGATTTCATACTAGTTTCTTGGATAATTACACCAAAAACATGAACAATAAGAGTAAATAAATTGAACTTTATCAGAATTATAACCTTTGTGCCTTAAAGGACACCATCAAGAGAGTGAAAAGACTGTTACATAATGAGAGGAAGTATTTGAAAATTATATATCTAATAAGTAGCTGGAATATGTGGAGAGTTGTTAGAACCCAATAATAAAAAGACAACCCAATTTAAAAATGGCCAAAGGATCTGAGTAAACCTTCCTCCAAATAGGATATATGCAAATGAACAAGCACATGAAATGCCCGACAACATTAGTTGTCAGAGAAATGCAAATAAAAACCATACTATTTCATACCAACTAGGAACGCTAGAATAAAAATGTCAGATAACATCAAGTGTTGGTGAGGAAGTAGAGAAATCTGAACCCTCTTATATGTTAACATTCAACAGGAATGTTAACGTGGTCCAGCTGCTCTGAAAAATAATCTGGCAGTTTCTCAAATGACTAAACGTAGTTACCATGTGATTCAGCAATTTCATTTCTAGGCATATGCCCAAGAGACTTGAAAACATGTTTACACAAAAACTTGTACACAGATATCCATAGCAGCAGCATTCTGGATAACCAAAAGGTAGAAACAACCAGCTACCTGTCAGCAGACCAGTGTATTAACAAAATATGTTACATCTGTAAATAGAATACTGCTGGACCACAAAGGAAATAGGACTGATAGCTTCTACATGGTACGTGCTACATAGGTGAACTTTGAAAACACTATGCTGGGTGAAAGAAGCCAGTGACAAAAGATCACACACTATGTGATTCCATTCATGTAAAGGTCCAGAATAGAGAAATCTAAAAGGGGGAAAAATTACATTAGAGGTTTCCTGGGGTAGAAGGGTGAGAGAATGGTGAAAAGGGTAGTTAGGCCCATAGCTGAAGGTTATGAGGTTTCTTTTTGAGGTGATGAAGATTTTCTAAAATTAGTTTGACTGTGTCTTTGAATTGTATACTTAAAAAAATATTTGTTAGGCTATGCCAGGTCTTAATACAGCATATGGGATCTAGTTCCCTGACCAGGTATTGAACCTAGGCCTCCTGCATTGGGAGCACAGCGTCTTAGCCACTGGACCACCAGGGAAGTCCTGAATTGTATAGTTTTAATGGGTAAATGATGTTGTTGTTCAGTTGCTAAGTCGTGTCTGACTTTTTGTGACCCCATGGATTGCAGCATTCCAGGCTTTCCTGTCCTTCACTATCTCCCAGAGTTTGCTCAAACTCATTCCATTGAGTCAGTGATGCCATCCACACATCTCAGCTTCTGTTGCCCCCTTCTCCGCCTTCCCTCAGTCTTTACTAGCATCAGGATCTTTTCTAGTGAGTCAGCTCTTCACATTAGGTGGCCAAAGTATTGGAACTTCAGTTTCAGCATCAGTCCTTCCAATGAATATATTCAGGGTTGATTTCCTTTAGGATTGACTGGTTTGATCACCTTGCTGTCCAAGGGACTCTGAAGAATCTTCTCCAGCACCATAGTTTGAAAGCATCAATTCTGCAGCACGCAGCCTTTTTTATGGTCCAGCTCTTACATCCGTACATGCCTACTTAGAAAAATCCATAGCTTTGACTATACGGACCTTTGTCAGCAAAGTAATGTCTCTGCTTTTTAATACACTGTCTAGGTTTATCATAGCTTGTCTTCTAAGGAGCAAGAGTTTTTGAATTTCATGGCTGTGGTCACCATCCTCAGTGATTTTGGAGCCCAAGAAAATAAGTCTCACTGCTTCCACTTTTTCCTCTCCTGTTTGCCATGAAGTGATGGAACCAGATGCCATGATCTTAGTTTTTTGGATGTTGAGTTTTAAGCCAGCTTTTTCACTCTTCCTCTTTCACATTCATCAAGAGGCTCTTTAGTTAGTATTCACTTTATGCCATTAGAATGGTATCATCTGCATATCTGAGGTTGTTGATATTTCTCCTGGCAATCTTGCTTCCAGCTTGTGATTCATCCACCACAGCATTTTGCATGATGCACTCTGCATGTAAGTTAAATAAGCGAGTTGACAATATAAAGCTTTGTCATAAATGATCTGGTATGTGATTTATATCTCAAAGCTGTTTAAGAAAAAAAACACATAGATTTTTTTTTTTGTATACTTATGTTTTATTCCACTTAAGGTTTTTCAGTAGTTAAGGAACATGATAAAGATGATACATGGCTTTGATTTAGAAGTGATATGGTTGATTTATTACAGGGAAGAGAAGCAAGAGACTAAAGTGTTAGTCACTCAGTCGTGTCTGACTCTTTGCAACCCCATAGCCTATAGCCTGCCTGACTCCTCTGTCCATGGAACTCTCCAGGCAAGAATACTGGAGTGGATAGCCATTCCCTTCTCCAGGGGATCTTCCAGACCCAGGGATTGAATCCGGGTCTCCTGCATTGCAGGCAGATTCTTTACTGTCTGAGCCACCAGGGAAGCCCCTGTACAGTAATAGAGACATAAGATAATGGGGCTGCAGACTAATTGTGGCTGTGAGTTTGCAGTGGAAGAAATGTGTTGTATGTGTATATGGGAGGAGGAGAATGAAGATTAGAAACGAGCAAAATATAATTCGAACTCTGGTGTAGAGGGTAATGTTGATGGTGTAGAAGATCGTAAAAGGGTAGTCGGGCTGTCCTGGAAATAAGGGGTGAAGTGGGGAAAAGAGCTTCAGTGGGATGTGTTTAGAAGCCATATTTTAGAAGGCTTAAAGGAATTATTGGGGACTGTCTTTTATTTTTTGGATGTTTTATAGTCCTTTGTACCTCTTGGGTGCTTAATAAATAAACATTATTTGTGTGTGAGGAAATGCATGAAGGGAAAATGAGGGGTTGGAGAATGGGGAAAAACCAGATTTGGCAGTAAAAGGAAGACAGGAAAACAACACGGTAAAAGGAAGACAGAACACAGCAGGTAGAGAATGGCTGCATGGGGAGATCTGGGTTTGTTTATGTGGATTTATATACACAGGTGGAAATGATAGGAGGAGTGTTCTAGGAGACTGATGGGTAGATGCTATCTTGATGCTCTTAGTCTTCATCAAAAAGAGGATGTGAAGTGAGCACTGGGTCTGAGTGAGGTGATGACCTAGATTAATTTGTTAGGGGAGAAAAGGATATAAGCAATGAGTACTGGTCTAGATTTAACTGAAAAATTGTAGTTTGCCAGAGCTGTGTGGATCTTTGTTTTCACTCTTTGTTTTCTGCTTGGTTCATATTCGGTAGCTGCAAGGTGAGAGAGTATATAAAAATGAACAGGATGTTGACCCTGGGATCAAGTATTTCACATCCATATTCTACACTCTACGGACACTACTGGACCTTCTTACTATTTGCCCAGGCATAGTAGACCACTTTGCAACCATGTGCCTTTGCACAAGTTTATACTAACTAGCACAGGAAGGAGGATTTAGTGTCTGGCTTTTTGAACAGTAACACAGATGTACTGATTCTTTTTTTTTTTTTAATTTAATTTAATTTTATTTTTAAACCTGAAACACTGTATTAGTTTTGCCAAACATCAAAAGGAATCCGCCACAGGTATACATACGCTCCCCATCCTGAACCCTCCTCCCTTCTCCCTCCCCACACCATCCCTCTGGGTCGTCCCAGTGCACCAGCCCCAAGCATCGATGTACTGATTCTTGAAATCAGAGTTCATTGGAGACCTAAAGTACATTCTAAGCAGAACTGCATTTTGCTAAGGCTCAGGTAAGACTTACTGGGGAAATTATAAACCGGTAAAATGCTCAAGTGATAGGAGCGAAGGCTGTAAGACTAAGCAAGAAACAGTTGTTGTTGTTGTCTAGTTGCTAAATCTTGTCCAACTCTTTTGGACCCCATGGACTGTAGCCTGCTAGGCTCCTCTGTCCATGGGATTTCCGTCTCCAGAGGGATCTTCATGATCCAGGGATCAAACGTGTGTCTCTTGCATTAACAGGCAGATTGTTTACCACTGAGCCACCTGGGTAGCTCAGGGAACAGTTAGGAAAAACTATTTTATGCCCTAGAATTTGCACCTTAATCTGTAGAGAAAGAGGAATAATTAAAGGGTTTTAAAGATGAGAGTGATGTTCTATTTTGCAGTTTTAGGAAGAATTACGTTGGCAGTTTCTGCCTCTTGATCTTCTGACTCTTGCCTGTCTTTGAGTGTCTCTGTTCTCAGCCTCACCATAGACTGTCAAGATTCCATATCTTTCTTCATTTTGTTTCTGCCTAAGGTGACAGAGTTGTGTTAACCCTTTACTACTTTTAGGCAGATTTAACTCACCTGCATTTCCTTGGCATTTTGTTTATACTGCAAGGATAACACTCATATTTATTGTGTTTAAACTAGTTGTGAATGATTTTATTCTTACTAAGAACCTTGTGATTGCTTGAGGATGAGAAATACAAGCATATTCAGCTATATATCTCTAGCGGCCAGTACGTAATAGATGTCTGTTCAGTAATTGTTAAATAGAATTGAATGATATACTATGTCAAAAATGTTATTTTCTGTAAACTAGTAAGTGCATAATGAAGTGAAAAATCTTTAAGAAAGTAAGGAATGAGAAAGAAACAAAAACACTAATTCAAAAAGATACATGCACCGCAGTGTTCATAGCAGCAATACTTACAGTAATAGGCAGGACATGCATGCAACCTAAATGTCCATTGACAGAGGACTGTATAAAGAAGATGTGGTACATATATACAATGGAGTATTACTCAGCCATAAGAAGGATGAAATTTTGCCATTTGCAACGACGCAAGTAGACTTGGAGTATATTATGCTAAGTAAGTCAGACAGAGAAAATCAAATACTGTATGATATCACTTATATGTGGAATCTAAAAAATAAAACAAACTGGTGAATACAACAAAAAAGAAGCAGACTCACAGATGTATAGAACAAACTGGTGGTTACCAGTGGGGAGAGGAAAGATGGGTAGGGCAGGCTTGGGGAGGGAACTATGAGGTACACATTACTCTGTATAAAATGAATCAGGATGTATTGTATAGCACAGGGCATACAGTCAGTAGTTTACGATAAGTGTTAAATATAACCTTTAAAGATTGTGAATCACTATTTTGTACTTCTGTAACTTATATAATATTGTACATCAACTATACTGCAATAAAAAAATTTTTTTAAAGACAGTATGTTAAAAAGAGACACAATGGGATAGATCCAATTGTTTTAGGAACTGTTTCCATGGTTGATAGTAACAGATTGATAGTTTTAAAAATTATGATTGAGTCAGGTGTTCACCTACCCAGGATATTATCAAGATCACATTTTCTGTCCAACTGCTGCTAAGCCTGGGCAGGAGAAGGTGCAGGGCTGCCCCTGCCTAGAAAAATCCTGTTGGAGGCTATGCTTCTGTGAACCAAAGGAGAAGGGACAGCGGTGAGCTTGTTGGCCCTGAACTGGAAGCCCTTTGTGTACAGAGGCCTGACCACTCTAGCTGAGTTCAGTAAGTTTCCAGTTGATTTAACCAAGACACGGCTCCAGATTCAAGACCAGAAGAATGATGCAAACCTCAAAGAAATCAAGTATTGAGCAGTGTTGAATGTGTTAGTGAGGATAGGCAGAGAGGAAGGCCTGAAAGCACTGTATTTGAGGAGTACCCTTCAGTGGTACACCAGGCTTCCTGTGGCGCCACCAAGATAGGCACCTACCAGAGCTTGAAGCGGCTATTTGTCAAGTGCCCAGAAGATGAAACCCGTCTTATAAATGTGGCCTGTGGAATTCTCTCTGGAGTCATATCCTCAACCGTTTCCATTCCAGCTAAAGTATTGAAAATTCAGATGGCAGCACAAAACAACACCCTTCAAGGAGGAAAAATAGGCAACTTCATTAACATTTACCAGCAAGAGGGAACAAGAGGACTGTGGAAGGGCATGTCCCTTATTGCTCAGAGGGCCACTGATGTTGGCTGCATGGAGCTGTGGGTTTACAACCTCACTGAGAAGCATCTGATTTTCTTGCGCCTGATGGGAGACATTGTGTAACCCATTTCCTCTCAAGCTTCAGCTCTGGATTGGCAGGGGCCCTGGCCTCAAACCCTATGTGGTGAGAACATGTACGATGAATTGGAGTCCTTCATGATGGCAGACGCCCTGGTTTCACAGGTACCCTGCATTGCTTATTATAGACATGGAAGAATGAAGGGGTTTTTTGCTCTGTGTAAAGGGTTTTGGTCAAGTTGGTTGAGACTTGGCCCTTGGAATATTATTTTCTTTGTGACGTACAAGCAGTTGAAGGTATTGAATTTGTGACAAGACTGCATGAGACATCCTTCTGAAAATGCTCACTTCTGAAATAGCAAAGCTTCCAGTCTTTCCTACTGCTTTACCCGCCACAGATGCTTAGGTGTGAGCAACAAGTGAGGACTGTGTTTGTGTGAATTGCTGTGTCTTGCTTGGCCTTGGGTGCTCTGCACCAGACATTTAATGGTATAAACTGTAACATCCAGACACTAGTTCTTACCATCCAAGTACCCTTCCACATCAAATATAACATGAAATGCATGTTTCTTGCTAAAGAAAACTTGCATGAAGGTCAAGAACTGTAGATCATTTCCTTTGGAGGGAGTAACTCCTGATGCATCTCAGATTGTAGCCGAGACTCCCAGATGTTCTAAAAAAGCTCATCCGAACCATGGAGTAGAGCCTCTGAGAAAGTGTCATTGTTCTGAACTTCTGGGGGGCTTTGGCTTTGTGTCTGCTGAAGAAGTTCACACATAGAGACCTGGTATACCTCAGGCATAAACAATGCAGGATATAGATCCCTGAAACATTGCAGTGCTTTGCAGTTTCTTATTTTGGCAGGGTCTTTCACTTATGGTAAGTGATTTTTAAACCTTTACCCCTTGAGGTTTGTGAGGAATTGTTGCAAAGTATTGATTTCTAAACTCAGGATGGTATAATATGTTAGCTTGGAAGGTGGCAAAGTCTGTTGGTGGGAGATGTTTTTAAGCAAGTTGGGTCCTTAGGTAATGTTCCTAATTTTATTTTTTTTCCTTATTTTAGATTTTAGCAAGTTTCTGTTTCCCAGTCTGTAAGATGAGGATGATAACCTCTACTGATATTGAGAATCAAGTGAAGAAAATAGTAGTTGCTACTACTTGACTTGTAGGATAAGTGTGTTTACATCATGCTTTCATAAAGCCATAATCCAAAAATAAATGGTCTGGTGTATTGAAGAGAATTATTTTATTATGAGTTTCTTCTGAATGAGTTCTTTGATAAAAGCCATGTGAAAGAAAGTGGTTAAGGTTTTATTATGTTTTCCTTAGCAAAAGGTTGCAAGTGAATCAAAGAGTTGGTTTTTCCAGATTTCCCAGGTTTCACTTTAGTTCTCATCCTGTTTATTAAAGTATTCCTTGTCTTGGACTTCCTAATCAGTTTGGATGGAAAATGATTGCTTGAAATTTGAAAAGCGATTTTTCGTGTACCTAGAGTTTGAGAAGAGGTATGTAGTATCTTCCTTCTTTTTCTGAAAATAGGATATCATTCTTTGCCGTGTTCATCTTACTCTTTTCAAAATAGTGACTTTGAGCGCCCCACGACCTTTACACTTCAAGAATACATCCCCAGGAAAGGAAATATTTAATATTTGCTTGGGTACCTTCGGTTCTACTCTTTGAGAGTAACTTAAATACATACTCACTGGGGCTCTAGGACAGACACTTCTGCAGTAAAGGCAGGTTCCCAGTCGGTCCAGTCCCTGGGCTGCTTCCTCCCTTGAAGTGACATGGAAGCCACACAGGTTTTTCTTGGAGATTGGACAATTTTCCTCACAATCACCTTGACCTTGTCTTCTTTGTTAATGCTGACTCTGAAAACAAGATTTTTGTGAAGAAGAATTTTAGTTCCAGTGGTAAGATTTAAGGCACGAAAGGAGGTCGGAGGAGCAAGTAGGTGTTGATTGCTTCAAGACTCAGGTGGAAGAACAGTTCTCCCTGCTGCTGCTGCTGCTAAGTTGCTTCAGTCGTGTCCGACTCTGTGTGACCCCATAGACGGCAGCCCACCAGGCTCACCCGTCCCTGGGATTCTCTAGGCAAGAACACTGGAGTGGGTTGCCATTTCCTTCTCCAGTACATGAAAGTAAAAAGTGAAAGTGAAGCCGCTCAGTCATGTCCGACTCTTCGTGACCCCATGGACTGCAGCCTACCAGGCTCCTCCTGCAGCCTACCAGGCTCCTCCGTCTATGGGATTTTCCAGGCAAGAGTACTGGAGTGGGGTGCCATTGCCTTCTCAGCCAGTTCTCCCTGACTAGCGCCAAATGTGATGAGGCCCTTTCAGGCCTCATCATCCCTTGTAATGAATCATATCTTTACAGAGGAATTTTTTTTTTCTTCTTACCAGAACAGTTCCACTGAGGTGAAAGGGTTTCTATAGAAAGGCTTTCACTTTTGCATTCCTTGAGTTTAAAGGATGACTATTTTATGAGATTTTTTAATGAGCCACTTTTTTTTCTTTTAATGTAGAAGACATTTTAAGTGTACGTATAATCCCTAGGACAGTAGAAGCAAGTCAATTTTGAAGACCATGTAAAGATTGGATACCATGCAATATTCATTATATCAGTTTGTTCAAATATGTACATGTTCGTGTATGTGTGTGTGTGTATGGTCAGTTGGTTCTGACTCTTTGCGACCCCAGGGGTTGTAGCCCGCCAGGTTCCTCTGTCCATGTTTACACCAGAATGAAAAGAAAGCTAAGCCTCACTGTAAAAGCAGATTTTTAAGATAAAAATATAGTATTTCTTTAGCGCAGATTTATTAAATACCTTATGGAACAGTCTTGTTTTGATTTTTTTTCTTTTGCTGCTTCCTGAAAAAGTAATGCAGTTGTTGAAGTTTCTAAGCCAAGAAAGAACATGAAGAACTGGGAGGCTCAGTCCCCTTGTTTC